>NC_028458.1:20307406-20415545 GCF_000263155.2 Setaria italica | reverse complement strand
TCATTAGCAAATGTTTACTGTAGCAACACATTGTCAAATCATAGACTAATTAGGCTTAATAGATTCGTCTCGCCATTTAGCCTCCAATTATGTAATGGGTTTTGTAAATAGTCTACGTTTAATACTCCTAATTAGTATCTAAACATTCGATATGACGGGTGCTAAAAATAAGCAAGAGTAACCAAACCAGGCCTTTGTATAGACATACTAGATGTATAACAAAAACTATGTATCTAGAATAGTAAAAAAAGATCTACAATCTGAGACGAAGGGAATAATATATTTTCTCAATTTTTAATTTGTTGCGTTTCGGCTTTGATTTTTGGTAATAGAATCAAGGCACTGGAAGATGAGAACGATGTGTGACCATAATGTGTACTTTGGATCTGGACCGGGTGGTGGGGTAGAGTGATGAACTTGCAAGTCACAGCTTATCGCAGAGATTGTGGAACAAGCTAAGGTGGTCTCCCTCCCAAGTAGCTGCTAGTCACATCAATTGCAGCATATCCGTGTTAATTATGCCCTTAATTTGACTCCTATACCTACGTATCATTGTCAATAATCAAATGGAAATACTACATGGAAAATTCTTTTTGTCCTAAGTATTGAAATGGCCTGATGGCTAGGTATACACGTGCAGCCCACGGGGTAGCCCGATCGACTCTGTCCTCAACCTGGCACGGGAACCAGACTGCTAGACGCAGCCAATCCTACGACGCCAAGCCTCCATCGTGGCCCATGAGTTGGACAGCGTCGGCGCGTCGGCGCCGTGAGACCCCTCGAGCACGGCGCAGGCGATGCGCCTGTTGGCGGCCTCTGTGAAGTGCACCCCGTCCCAGGACACGTACTCCGACGGGTCCGCGCACGCCGCCGTCCCCACCGCGCCGCAGAACGCGGTGTCGTCGAAGTTGTACGCGCCGCCACCGCCGCCGCAGCACGCCACCAACGGCCTGCTCCTGAAACCTGCCATGGATGATCGAGATAAGAAACCATGCCAAGAGAAATATGAGTGCGCACACCGTTCGCGCCTTCCACGCGCCGTCGCGTCACGGAGACAGAGGTGACCAATGGTGTGCGTCGCCGTGAGCGCGTATACCGTATTTGGCGGGAGACACGACGAGGTCGGTGACGGTCCGGTAGAGGTCGGCGTAGACGATGGCCGTGCCGGGGTGGGCGCGGCGGAGGCCGGCGAGCACGCGGCGCAGCTCGCGGTTGTGCAGCTCGGCGAGGCCGTTGAGGCGCGTGAGGCAGCCGGACTCCGGGTCGTAGCCGCCGGCGCCGACGGTGCCCTTGTACTGCGCGAGCAGCTGCGGCTCGCAGCCCAGCGGGATCATCCCCGGGACCACCACCGTGCTTGCTCCGGTGGCGATCACGTCCTGTGTCAGTAGATGTACGCAAACGCCTCACGTTTGAGCTTGGAAGGCAAACATTGAGCAGACAGTAGAGTACGCAGCGTGCGAGCTTACGGTGACGACCGAACGGATGGCAGCAACTATGCGCGGCACGAAGGCCTTCACCTCGCCGACGGTGCGGTTCCGGCCGAGGGCGGCGATGAAGTAGTCGTTGACCCCGATCTCTCCGACGAGGAAGAGGGACGTCGACGTGATCTTCCTCTGCTCTGCAGAGACAGCAGAGTGCAGAAGAAGATCATATATAAGACGTTTAATTATTCCTCAGTTAATTGCTAGGAGTACCAAACACTATCAGTATTTATTACCTTTAGCTGAGCCAAAAAGCTGTAAAACATTCTTGAGCCAGCTTGTCTGGTTGTTAAGAGAGACGGGCACGAACGGCGCCAGTCCTCTGCTCTCGAAGAAGTGCACGTCAAGCGCCGTCGCCCCGCCCACCGCGAAGTTCACGCCGCGGCGGAAATCCGCCGCCGCCTTCCCGGCGAGGTACGGCGTCGGGTGCGGTAAGCCCAGCGCCTCAACTGCGTGCGCCACATGGACACGTCACGATATTGATAATTTTATCACATGGAAATGACGAAGCTGGTGTGGTGGCCGGTGCTGCTCAGTGCTCACCGATGAAGTCGACGACGAGCCGGCCGTCGGATGCGCGGCCGGTAGGGCGACGGAAGAAGGTCTCGCCGTAGGGCGGCCGGCTCGCGGGCCCTCCGCCGCTGGGCGAGAGGTGCAGCGCGTTCCCGGTATCGGTGAGGGAGTCGCCGAAGCTGAAGACGCGATCGTAGCGTGGCTTGCTGTTGCGGTGGTCACCGTGGACGTTAGAGGCGGTTGCCGCGGCGGCGGCGGCGTGGAGGAGCGCCACGGCCACGAGGAGGCGGGAAAGTGGCGCCATTTCGTTCGCTTTTCCGGTGTCACGACCCGTGAGATCGATCGGTCTGAGCCGTGTGGTTCAACATTCGCAACAGGGCTATTTATAGCGGCGGCGTCGTGGTTCTTTCTTTCTTTCTTTTTTGTCGAGAAGGTTGTGTGTTCTTTCATCTCTAAAGCAGCCCATGCCTTTGATTTGTACACGAGGAAACTGCGGAAGCTGTGGGAATTCCTCGGTTGAATTGAATATTTCTGGAACTTTTCTTGAAGTACTAGGAAGGATGAACCTCTTCGACTGAGGTTGCAGGTCTGACGTAGGATCATGGACAGCAAACAATCTTCAGAAAAGGGGTTGGCCAAATGATCTGATAATTTGCAAACTTCGCTACTCCCAACTCCCAACCCAAAGCTCCTAAACATTTATGAAAAGATTGTCAGTGCTCCAAAGAGGTTTGGAAGTTAATTTTTCCTCCATAGGATTAGAGAGACTTCAGAGTTCAGAACATTGAACGGAAAAGTTCACTATATGGGGAGGAAGAGATGCAGGTTGCAGATGCAAAAGAATGAAATGAGAGAGTCTTTGATGGCATCGTGGTTTATTTTTGGTGGCATTTTTGGAAGAAAAGGAATCGTAACCTTCCTGCACGTTCTACCGCAAGAATTCCGCTTCATGGAGGCCATCCAGAAGCACAGAATTGCTATTGGTTGTCAAGTTATATATTCCTCATCAATGACGTCAGGAACCTGCCTTTTGGAATTTCTCCAAATCAACAAGGAAGAAAGATTTTTTTTCGAACAACTTTGGGGAAAGATCCCCCACCTACTTGATTCTCATTGATCGAGAGTAAGACGGCACAGTACAAGTTTGATCCCTGACATACCATACCAGGGAGGGATTATATGAGTTCTTAGCCAGTACGTGGCGAGAAACAAAAAGAAGTTATAGAAGAGAAAACATGAAATATCTCCAAGCCGATACATAGAGCGGTGCAAGCTCAACACAACAGAAGGTGCCTGAGAAGTCAAAGTGCATTCTACCAATCGTCCATGGGAGCCACTACCGAGCAACTTGCTTGCCAGGTTCACCGGAGCTAAAGTGCCACCACAACACCCCTCGCAGCTACGCCGCCCTGTGACCACCCTCCAACGATTTGGGAGGGTTTGCCAACAGAACGGGGGCAAAAGGGTGGGGAAACATCTCGACCAAAATATCGCCGCAAACGATGACCTCCCTTCAAGCTGAAAGCAACACCAATTAAGGCACATCCAGGTGCCGCATACCGCCATCCAACGCCCTTCGAGGGGAGAAAGCCCAAAAGGAGGGACGGCTGGCAAAGGTGACACCCAACATTTGATTTGGCATCTCCATCAACAAGGAGAGTGTCGACGAAGTAGAGGCGCCAGTGGTGGACACTTGCGGAACCACAGTAGAATCCAAAGGAGCACTAAGAACCTTCTACTTCTGCTGCAAACATAGGGGCGGGGACGGTGGTTGCCGGCGGTGGTGATGGCATAGAGAAGAGGAGGCCATTTGATGACGCCTCCAAGAAGGTAGACAGTGTCTGAGAGTGTTGTCTTCATCGGCCCGCCAGGCGGGCAAAGGCTTTCACTTAGCCCCAATCCTCCGAGCACGCCGGTTCTGACCATGGAGAATGCTGGAAAGGAGGTGAGATCCGGTGTGGCGTGTGGATGACTGCCGGAGTGGAGGTGGAGGGGAGGGGGTAGCCGCAAGCAAGCACCAGCCAACACGGCCCGCACCACCAGGACTGCACGTAGTGCCATCCAGGCTGGTCCATGACCGTGAACCCGACTTGAACGCCGCATCCTAGCCGGTGCCCCCCGGAGCGGATCCGCGAGGGAATCCACCTCAAAGGTTAGGGAACCCCGGATCCTGGCGTGCGCGTGCCGGATCCGGGCCTGGCCGGACCAGGGCCGCCGGCCACTGTCGAAGTCGCCAGTAGCATCGCCCTCTTCGGCGGCGGTGAGGGGGAGTGGAGGGGAGGGAGAGGGTCACGCCGCGCTTGGCGTCTCGTGCTGCTCGCACTGCGCTGGCACGAGGTCACCATCCCGCCTCGAGGTCACCGTCTCTCGCGTGCCATCTTCAGCCAGATCCGCGCAGGCGCGACAAGTAGGCGAAACCGCCCCACCGCCGCCTTCCCAGGGGCCGCACGGGCTTCCAACGGTGCCCTCTGGCGGTGGTGAGGGGGAGTGGAGGGGAGGGAGAGAACGATGGCGGCTAGGGTTGGGCCACCGCCCGAGTCGCCCGAGCGGGGCATCCCGGGGCCGAGGCGAGAGAGAACAAGGAAGAAAGATGTTAGGACAACTGTTAGTATTTCATTTCTTCAAAAGTCTATTTACATGGGAGACGAACTACTATTTTTACAATATACATCTATTACCCTCTCAACCACTTCGTTCTAAAAGTATCCTATTTCCTAGGGCACAATAATCTTTACATAAATACAGAAAAATGATTATATCCGAGCGAAATTTCCTGTATGCTATTGAAAATTTAACCCATCCCTTATATACCATCAAAGTTTAGACTATTCCTTCATTGCCATATGAAAATTTAACTCTGCCATCTTTGGTCAAAAAAGACAAACATATGCATCATTCACCATTTTCCAGAATTTGCCCCTCCTCATCTCTTATCTCCTCTCCTCCTCTTCCCCAAATTGGCAAGTCGGGACTCAGCGGTCACAGTCCAGCGCGCGGGGATCCTTGGTCTGACAGCCGCATATCCTTGTCCGCCCGTCCTCAAGAATCGGCGCAGGGGCTCGTTGCCAACCCGCCCCCTCCACCATCGGGCAGCCGAATCCCCCACATCACCGTACGCAGCCTTGGGAGGTCCCGCCCGTGCTCGCCGTCACCCCGCAGCCCCAGGATGGCCGCTGCCCGTGCTCGTCTCCGCCTTGCGGCCCTGGCCACTATCCGCGCTTGCCTCCACCCCCATATGACCGTTGCTCGCGCTTGCCACCGTCGTCGGCCCCCCGACTGCCTACTCACAGACATGCCGCCCCCCGACCCCCGGCCACTCCCCGCTCTTGCCTTTACCCCTAGCACCCGGATGGCCGCTGCAAGTGTTTGCCATGGGCAACGGCTCCACGGCCGCCTATTCTTTTGCAGACATGCCAGCCCGCAACCCCCGGGTGGCCGGCGGCGCGCCGTTGTGCGTCGATTTGATAGGGAGAGAGGATGATGGGAGGAGTGGAGGACAGGAGAGGGAAAAGGACGACTGAAACTAAAGAATTTGAAAATTTTACTGGAAGACATACTGATTGTTGTTGACTGCAGTAACATAATAGGAAGCAGGAAAAATGCTTCATCTCTTTTCTTGGGGGTAATAATTTTATTTTCAGCTTCACTTAACAGTTACTCCCTCCATCTATGTTTATAAGGCATGGTATAACTTGGCATGATCTTCCAAATAACACTTTGATCATTCATTTATCTTATATTATATTATTTATGGTTATAAACTTATAATCATTGTAGCCAACCTTATAAAGTTTACATTATAAAAATAAAAAATTAATAGTCAAATTATTGGTCAAAGATTACAAAGTTTAAATTTTGATATGCGTGTGTGCCTTATAAATAAAAATGGATGGAGTATGTGATTGTAATGTGCTAGTAATGGCTTACACGGAATGGAGTTCAAATTTCAATGACAGGGATGACTTAAATTTGGATGGCATACAAGGGATGGGTTAAATTTCCAATAGCATATAGATAATTTTCTATATATATATGAGTATGTTGAGTTGATCTCTAAGTTCGAGTTTGCATTGATTTTAGATATCTAAATAGAGCCACTCCTAAAGATAGAGTATCCTATGGTAATAAGTTAAATATATAGTTTACATTGGTAAGTTTGGTCTATGGTAAGTTAAGAGTTTGCATTGAATATATGAAGGCTTTAGCCATTACATGGACTTATGATGCATTTGGACATAGAATTATTGTTATTATTTATAATAACCCTAGTTAAATTACAATCCATATTTATGGCTGCAGAAAGCATGTCTAAATGGCCTTTAGATGTCCAAACTTTGTTGGTTTGTTCGATTGGGCTGTCATAACTTCTTTCAAAGAATGCCGGTGCTAGACTATGATTTTAATTTTCCATTATCTAGTTGGTGTTATATTAGAGGTGTACATTGATGGCATATTGGTCAAATCATGTCTTAGATTCTTACTTGGTTGCAGCTTACTTTTGAAAGAATGCGTTGGTATCGACTGAAGATGAACCCATTTAGATGTGTTCTTGGTATATCCGGTGGGAAATTCTTAGGCCTGATGGCATAGGGAGATATATCGTAAGAAAACAGAAGCTATTGTACATGGTAACAAGATATGAAAAAAATTCCTAGGTAACGTTAATTACTTGAGAAGACATATGAAATGTAATCGGGGAAGAGCAACGCTTTTATTCCTATTATTGAGTTAAAGAATGAAGCCGAATTCAGTTAGGGGCAAAATAACTGTTGGCACAAGAAATTGCCGTGCAAGCCAACACACAGAAATATATAGCACAAAGCTCTCCAAGCAGCAGCACAATGTAATGACTATGCAAACGTGAGATTCTAATGGCAACTAGTAATTAATCCGAATGAGTCTCAAAATAGAAATTACAAAAAGATAACCAATCCAAGTACGGAGGAGACTAATAGTAGATAACAGCCCAATTTGCAGATTGCCTTCCGTCTTGTACTTTTGTTCCGGCGAACAAGGATGCACGCTCGGCCTCCTGGCCGTGTAAGTGCAGCGACGCCTGGAGACGCACAGTGATCCTCAGCAGCAGCGTGTTGGTAGCGACGTTGTCCTGATGGAGATGCAATGTGCGACGGCCTTCGGGCACCGGCTGTACGAGCCGATGCGGTGATCCTCGGCGATGAGAGCCGCCGATATGATAGCGCTGCGATTACGATGAAGCGACGACGGATGGTTTACAAGCTAACTGTTGGCGCTTTTTCTGGCCAATATACGAGTGCGCTAGTTCGCATGTAAATCAGAAAATCATCTCATCAGGGCTTCTGCACCAGGCCAGACAGGGATCCGGTCATGCCGGTCCTCGCAGGAGCACTGCGAAAGCCTACGTTCACCACCTCGGTATGGCGGAACCGTCCAAATTAACTTGGCTAAAGCACACTTAAACCGCTTAACACGCGATCATGTACTTTAAACAAATCAACTTGGTCGTCCGTCGAATTTCATCCGATAAACCACTTAACTCAGGATCGAGAAAGCAAGACTCGCACGAAGGCGAGTGCTTACAGAGATTACAACAGTCCATCTCAAATAAACAAGTGCATCAAATTATTACAACCTCAAGTTCGAAATTCAAGCAAGATTTGCAGAGTTTTCAAATAATAGAAATAAATGAGCGGAAGCTAAACGTCGTTGTGGGACATCATGAAGAAGCCAATCATGACATCAATGATCCCGGTCCTCACCGTCCGAGGAGGGATCCCACTCAACCGTCCAACCAGGAGGAAGTTGGGGAGGCCAAGTGCTACTTGCAGTGAGCTCAGGGGTATCAACATCACCTGAAAAGATGTGCCACAACAAGGCTGAGCGACTACGCTCAACAAAACTTAACCGACCGGTGGTACTACTCCACCAACACCTAGACATGCAAGCTTTTTGGCTCTGGGGTTTATTTTTGCCAAAAGCAACTAGTGTAGGTCCTTACTTTCAATATTTTAGCCACAAGTTCTATTGTTGTTTACCCTTCTAAGTTAGCAACAATACTAAACCAAGCATAGTTTCCAAGCAATTAATATATGTAACAATATTAGATCATTGTCATCTTTCATTCTTACTCAGCGTAGCATAGTGATCAAGCAATCCCAAACTGTGAGAGGCAGGCGAATCGATTCGAATTTCTTAACCATGCAAGGCGAACCTAATCCCACGACATCCGAGTACCGAACATAAGCCCGGCCCCGTCCATCGTCCTAATAGTTGCAACATAAGTAAAGCAATCAACTCCTATAACTCGCGAGTGATAGGAAATCACTCGACTTTTACCGAGTCCTATTAAGCATTGCAACTACTCGACTCAGTATAGTAGTGTTCATATCAAATGTACTAAGTTCATGCATCTACGGTTTCAATCAACTCCTGGAACATAAATGCACAATCAAGCAATCAATTGTATCGCAAATATTTAAAGATAGGAAATCATGCTCCGGGGCTTGCCTTCACATGGGGAGTTAGCGAACTGGTCCTCGGCTTGCTCCGGTATGAGCTCAGCTCCGACTTGATGCAGATTCGTCAGCAAGGTTCAACTCTACACGAAATGCAAATGCATCAAGTTCAACTTCCATGCTTTCTCATATAGGATGCAAAACACGAATTAGCACTAAAGTATAAATTACATTATGACCACATTCACCTAAACAAGGTGCTACACCTTCTTTATCTGCATGAGGTAAGGTGTGTTATGGTATAACTCAGGGTTGACTTGATGGTGATTGTGTACATATATACAACTTAAGTTTATTAAACTTTAGATCGGAAAGTTATCCTATTTCTGAATGTTTTTTTTACCTCTTCCCAAAAAGACTATTACCTTTACTCAAGGTTCTTTCTTCCATTTAATTTGGTTCATCTTCAAATTTTATTTCTATTATCAACAATAAGCTATGAAGTTGAAATTTTACCAGCAACTTAATCTTGCTATGATTAAGCTACTGCACAAATTCGAGGCTTATTAGAGTTGCACAAAAATAATTAAAACTATTTCATTATGATAAGGTAGTGTGTGCTTAACTATTTTTAAGACAGAAACTATAACGAATCTGGGTATGAAATTTTAACAGTAGGTTCCAGAGGTGAAATAGAGCCTTCGGTGAATTTTTCATAATTTTGAGTGAAGGGCATCTTTTCCCATACATTTACCCTAATTATTCTTCCCCCAAAAAGGAAAGTGGTTTTCCTTCTGCTTTTGACCAGGTTCTATAATTTTCCTACAAACTATACTACACCACTGACTTATTTCAATTTGCTTCACATTTTTATCATCTCTAGTTTAATTATTATGCAAAAAGACAAAAGCAACCTTAAATTTCCATGATAAAACTAAAATAGAGATTTAAACATCTAAGCTAGGCTCCACATCATTTTTATAAGCTTCCATTCTCTGAAACAAACACTTGAGAGTTGGATTTACCATTTTAAAATTTTTCTGCAATTTCTGGTGCATTTTCAAAGTTTGGATCATTTTCTGCCAAAATTAAAAGAAACTGCGGCAAACTTATGGTCTAGCCCTTAGGTCTATAGGTTAAACGCGCAGAGGTCCCTAACTTTAGCGCTAAGGTCCCTGGAAGAAGGGAAAAGACACAAGTGTGCCCTTGGCGGCGCGCACGGCAGCGGTCCAGCCAAATTCCGGCGATGCGCCGGCCAATCCAGGGTAAGAAGTCACAGGAAAGGCTTGGGAGCTCACCGGGAGTTGATTGGCGGCGATTGGGGCGTAGAGGAGGCTCGGTGGAGGCAGAATGGCGCAAGGCGGGGCTGCAGCTGCAGCGGAGCTGGGTGGCGGCGTTCCGGCGGCGTCGAAGCTTGGTGACGGCAACGGTCAATGGCTCGAGCTGCGCGAGGTGGTGGCAGAGCAATTTGCGGCGGCGGCGGAGAGCGAGGCTGCGTGGAGGTGGGATCTCCATGGGAGGACCGAGCGGTGATGCTTGGACGTGGAGCAGGGGAGCTTGGCGGGTGGCAAGGGTGAGCGGGGTAGGGGGCTCAGGCGGCGCCTGGGCTCCATTTATAGGGTCGGGCGGAGCAGGCGAGTGAGGCGGGGCTGGGACTGATAGCTGGGGGTCGGAGGGGAGCCGGGGCGCTGCTGCGGCCATTAATGGCAATGGCACCATTGGTAGATGGGGGGGGGTGATCGGTGGGGTGCGGCAGGCGAGGTGACAGGCTTTGGGCGAAGCGAGCGTGCGCGCGGGGAATGGCTTTGTCGGGGCGTCAGGTTGGCGAGGCGGGTGCTCGAGGCTTCGCGACCGGGACGGCGGTTGGCGGAGGCGGTAGTGTCGAGCAGGTGTCCGCGGGGGCGCGCACGGGCAGAGCAGCGACAGGAGGTGGGGCGTGCCCTCGGGCGAGGCAGGCTGTCGGGAGCATGGGGGGACCACGGCGCTTACTAGCGGCGAGGCGCGAGGCGGCATCTTGCCGGGGCCGGAGACTGGGTGAGATGGCTTCGCTAGTGAAGCCATGCCACACGGCGGCGGCGCTCGAGAGCGTGCGGCACGCGTGCTCGGGTGCGCTCTGGCCGAGGGATTTGCAGGATTGCGTCGCCAAGCCGATCTTCAAATGCCATTAACTCCCGATTCTTGAACTGTGCAGCATTTACTCCCTTTGCAAAAGTTGTAGTCCTCAGATCCAAGTTCAACTTTTGTAATTGAACCAAGTTTAAATTCGCTATATATTTGAAGATACATAGCTTCAAAGTTTGGAGGAACGCTGGATTTTCAGACTTACGCAAAAACAGTAGTGTGGATGATTTCAAGGGTTTTGGCTGAGTTAGCCCCAATTTTGAAAAGCTTCTGATGTGAATTTGACCAGAGTCCAATTGAGGAAGTTGTTGTATAAACTTAGTTCTCAAACTCTTATAAAGGGTTTTGCTGGCATTCTGTTCAAGTTTTGTGAGATATGCTTAAGTCAAGATGCATGGTTGAACTGATTCCAAACAGCCTAGATTGCTGATTGGGGCTGGGTTGGCCAAACTAGCTGACTTTGACATGGGTTTTGGAAGCCTTCTGTGTGGATTTCGACCTTACTCCTTTAGTAAAAGTTGTTAAGGGCTTGAAGCTCTAAAACTTTTGTATAGAGTTCAGCTTAGGTTTATTTTGGAAAATTTTTAGATAAAGACCTCCAAAGTTGGGGCTTTATCTATTTTTCTTAAATTGACACAGTTTTGAACTTTGAGTCTTTGAAGATCTTATGCTCAGATTCAAGCAAAACACCAAAAATAAGAGTTTTTAGGAAGGTTGAGTTCTACAACTCTTAGTTGGACAAATGTTTAAGTTCTTAAGCAAAAATTTGAGTTATGGTTTAAACAGTTGTTTATCTTGTGATGGCAAAAGTGTGTTTTTACTTGCCTTCACAATTGCCAAATGTTCTTCTTTATGCTCTAATAACTTTACTTAAGATTAAAAATGGTTTAATTAGGCTATGTTGTTACAGTCTACCCCCTTAAAACGAACCTCGCCCCGAGATTCGAGTGAAAAGACGAACTAGTGTGGCTTGCGTGCCTTACCTCCCTGGTCGAAAACAAAACCGCGGAAGTGATTATTAAGGTATTCGTCCGTTTTCCATGTCGCTTCATCTGTCGTGTGGTTACTCCACTGAATTTTATACATCCTTACAACTTGTCTTCGGGTGTATCTTTCCTTACGATCGAGAACCTTGACAGGATACTCTGCATAGGATAAATTGGGCTCGATTTCAAAATGCTCTTGCTCCAAAATTTCTGTCGGGGTTCGAACACACTTCTTAAGTTGAGAGACATGGAAGATGTCGTGAATGGCTGAAAGCTTCTCGGGAAGTTTGATCCGGTATGCGACGGGTCCGCATATCTCCACAATTTCATAGGGGCCAGTGTAACGGGGAGCCAATTTTCCTTTGACCCCAAACCGTTGTACACCTTTAGTCGGGGAGAGTCGGAGGTATACATGATCACCAATATCAAACTGTAAGGGTCTTCTCCTTTTGTCGGAGTAACTATTCTGTCATGACTGAGCAGCCTTGAGATGTGTTTGTATTATCTTTACTTGTTCTTCGGCTTCAATCACTATATCAGGTCCGTAGGTCTATCTTTCTCCTGCTTGTGACCAACTCAAAGGTGTTTGACACCTTCAGCCATACAAGGCTTCAAATGGTGTCATTTTCAAGCTAGACTGGTAGCTATTATTGTAAGAGAATTTTGCTAACGGCAAGCACTTGTCCCAATTTTTGTCAAAATGTATGACACAAGAACGTAGCATATCTTCTAGAATTTGGTTTACCCTTTCTATTTGGCCATCAGTCTGAGGGTGGTAAGTATAGCTACGAATTAGTTTGGTGCCAAGCGATGACTGTAGTTGTTCCTAGAAGCATGCCACAAATTGAGAACCTCGATCAGAGATGATTGTCTTCGGCACACCATGAAGGGAAACAATATGGTCCAGATATAAATCTTCATATTTTCGAGCGGTGTAGGTGGTGTGAACGGGAAGGAAATGCGCTATCTTAGTGAGGCGGTCCACTATAACCCAAATAGAGTCATGGCGTCGAGAGGTAACGGGTAATCCCACAATGAAATCCATGCTGATATCCTCCCATTTCCAAGATGGAATAGGTAGTGGTTGCAAGGTGCCAGCTACCTTCAAGTGGCTTGCCTTGACACGTTGACACGTGTTGCACTCTGAGACATAGCGCGCAATTTCTGGTTTCATGCCACTCCACCAAAATTTTTGCCGGAGGTCATGATACATCTTATTACTGCCGGGATGAATTGAGAACTTGGAGAGATGCACTTCATCCATAATTTTCCTTTTAAGATCGGGGTTAGATGGAACCACGAGTCGACCTTCATAATGTACTATTCCCTTCCGATCCTATCGGAAATGTTTATACCCCTCATTTGTCTGTGCAATCTTCTTATTAATGAGCTTTATTTCCTTATCTCCTAATTGTGCCAGTCCAATTTGGTCCTCTAAGGTAGATTCAATGGAAATATGACCTAATGTGCCATGAGGAATAATTTCCAAACTGAGCTTTCCCATCTCATGACATAAGGTCTCTGCGAAGTTGGTTGCCGACAAACAATTACAATGGGCCTTGTGACTGAGAGCATCTACAACTACATTGGCTTTGCCGGGGTGATAATGCACTTCTAAATCATAGTCCTTGATTAATTCCAACCACCTTCTTTGCCGCATATTAAGATCTACTTGAATAAAGATGTATTTGAAACTCTTGTGATTGGTGTAGATATTGTAGTGAGTGCCCATAAGATAGTGTCTCCACATCTTTAGAGCGTGGATTACGGTTGCCAATTCAAGATCATGTGTAGGGTAGTTCAGCTCATGTGGCCGTAACGCTCGTGAGGCATAGGCAATGACTCGGTTGTCTTGCATAAGAACACATCCAAGTCCAGTGCCGGAGGCGTCACAATAAACGTTGAACAGCTTAGTAGTGTCAGGTTGAGCTAGGATCGGGGTGGAAGTCAAAAGACTTCTCAAGGTGTGGAAAGCTACTTCACATTTGTCACTCGATTTGAATTTGACTCCTTTCTTTAATAACTCAGTCATAGGCTTAGCTATCTTTGAGAAATCCAAAATGAATCACCGATACTAGCCTGCTAGACCAAGAAAGCTTTGAATCTGATGAACCGAGGTGGGTGGCTTCCAATCCATGACCTCTTGTACTTTGCTGGGGTCGACTGCAATGCCATCTCGAGAGATAGTGTGTCCTAAAAATTTAACACTCTCCAACCAGAACTCACACTTAGAGAACTTGGCGTACAACTGATGATCCCTTAGGCGCTGAAGAACTATGTGAAGATGCTCGGCATGTTCCTCGTCGCTCTTCGAGTATACCTGGATATCGTCAATGAATACCACGACAGAATTTGTCCATCTCGGGCATGAGCACCGAATTCATGAGATAAATGAAATAAGGAGGTGCATTAGTGAGCCCAAAAGACATAACTAGGTACTCATAGAGTCCATATCATGTAGAGAAAGCCGTTTCAGGACACGGTGGGGTCTTGATCTGATGATAACCAGAGCAAAGATCTATCTTCGGGAATACTCTGGCTCCGGCTAATTGATCAAACAACACATCAATGCGGGGAAGAGGGTACTTATTTTTTATAGTGACCGCATTGAGAGGTCGGTAGTCCACACACATGCGTAGACTCTCATCCTTCTTTTTCACAAACAATGCTGGACAGCCCCATGGTGATGTACTTGGGCGAATGAAGCCCTTCTCCAATAGTTCATGCAACTGGGTCTTCAATTCTGCCAGCTCTGCGCGTTGCATTCGATATGGCCTTTTCAATATCGGTGCCGTGCCTGGCTGTAACTCAATAGCAAACTCAATATCCCGGTCTAGTGGCATGCCTAGCAGGTGATCCGGAAATACATCGGGATACTTGCAGACAATAGGGATATCTTCCAACCGGATTTCCATCACTGGATAGGTACAAGAATTTACGCACTCTTGGTGGGGCAAGTGTAAGGTAGAGCTTCCGTGTAGGGGTGAGTTTATGTGGACAGTTCGGGCAGAGATATCTAGCATCACTTGGTGTCCGGTCATCCAGTCCATACCCAAGATGATATCTATCCCCTCTAGATCAAGAACGATGAGGTTTTCCTTAAAAAGAATTTTGCCTAACTTGATAGGTACAAAGTGGTTTATTCAGTCGGAGGCTATTTTTCCACCTGGGGTCGAAATCATATACGACCCTTTTGTGTGACAAACACTCAACCCACATCTATCACTAGTTTTAGTCCCAATGAAACTATGAGATGCTCCCGAATAAAACAAAATAAGGACAGGTTGATTATGAACAAGGAATGTACCCGTCATTACTGGCGCACCTTCCAGGAGTTCTGCCAGATTGGTGAAGTTCAACCTCCCTTGTCAAATCTGCACCTTGGGCTTCTTCCCCTTGTTGGCCATGGCATTACTCTGACCAGGGCGTTGATTCTTGTTTTTGGGGCAGTCCTTGGCAAAATATCCCATGTTGCCACAGGTGAAGCAGCGGTTACCATTTGCAGGGCGTGGCGGCGGTGGAAGGTTGTGCCGAAGCGCCTGTGGCTAGAAACCGGGGAAACGAGGTGCTGTCGACGGTGGAGAGCGAGCAACCCATCTCTCAGGCTGCATTGGCCTGTGAGGTGCTGAAGGGGGAACCATCCTGAACTTCCGAGCAGGCGGCCAAGGTGATAACATTGGTGCCTTCCGCTTCATGTCGGCCTTGAGGGCCTTCATACAACCTTCCTAAGAAATTGTCAGGTTTACCAGCTCGTTGTAGGAGTCCACTTTGATGGGGTTCAGCCTTTCCTTCAGCTCAAGGCTCAAGCCTCTGCGGAACCGATCTCTCTTCTTTTCATCCGAATCCACGTGATAGCCGGCGTAGCGACACAGGTCGTTGAAGGCCTGCGCGTAATGCAAGATGTCACGGCTTCCCTGGGTAAGAGCCAGGAACTCATTGAGCTTACGCTCTAATAGGCCCTTAGGGATATGGTGGCCCCTGAAAGCGGTCTTGAAATTGTCCCAGCTGACGACGTGGTCAGCCGACAGCATGGCATGGTAGTGGTCCCACCAGAGTCGGGCAGAACCACACAGCTGCTGGGCTGCGAACCGAGCCTTGTTCAGATCCGGGCATGGAGTGGTGAGGATCTCAAATTTGGACTCAATCGTGTGAATCCAAGCATCTGCGTCTAGCGGGTCCTCCGACTTGTGGATGGTCGGGGGTTGTGTGCCCAGGAAATCCTCATAACGAGCAACCTGGGGCTGCGGGGGACCTCATCCTCCCCGGGGCTGCTGCTTTTGCTGCTGTTGCCCTTGGACCAGGTGTCGTAAGAGCTCAGTTTGCGCAGCCATAACGTCTGTGAGCGATGGCGGAAGGGGCGGTGGTGGAGGTGGTGCTTGGTTATCCCTGCCACCAATTGGGAGCGATCCTGAACAACTGCTGCGCACCATCTGCAAGAGTGTACTTTCCCATTAGTCACATAATCTGAAAGCTTGCTTAATCACAAGTAAAAATTATGTGCTGAATCATAAGCATCCATCTTATCAATAGTGAGAAAGACAACAATAAGATCCTTTATTAAGTAGGTGCATATCTCTTCTTTGTTATGCACATGGTTTCTCATCTTTTATTGAATAGGTGCATATCTCTTCTTCCCATCCTTGGTCAGCGGTTAGATCACTCCGAACTCAGCGACTTTTGTTTCATGCTTGCTAACCGAACTGAAAAGTACCGTGGTCAAAAAATGAGGTTAGCGCATTGCTATGCAGGCTGTTTTTCAGCAAGCTGGGTGGTGGAAATTTGGTTCTAATGTGAGTTTAGCAGATCCAAAGGAGTTGAAATTTTACGAGCAATTAGAACACAAATTTTCACACAATTTTGGTATTCAAAACTCATCTTAAAAGTGGACAGAAGTGGAAGTAAAAGTGATATCAAAACAGTGACTGAAATCTACCAAGATTTCGAACATTGCAATTACTTCATGACAAAGCAAGTCCGGGCTTGCGACAAGTTTCTTTGATACTAGAGTGGTACTCAACTCGAGGCTAACCTATTACATCACCATCCAAAATATAGGTTGCCGAGGAGTAAACAAAAAGACCGACTCAAAACAACAAACATCTAAAAGTCATCTAGGTTGCCCACGGAGGCAGCGCTGTGCGTCGGAGAAGGAGCGTCACCAACTTGGGGCTGAGACTGAACGCCGTCAAAGTCCATACTTGAGACATCCTCGATCTCCTTGGGGTCTTCCTCCTCCTCCTCCTCCTCCATCGGCTCATTCTCCCCCTGCTGCTCAAGCACGTGGATCGCATTTAACTCGGCATGGTGCTCGTCCAAGTGCGCGTTGGCAACAACTAACTCCATCTCAACATCCAACTTCTGCTCTGCGAGTACCTGCATGTCATGCTTCCATATCTGCTACCTCCCCCTTCAGCTTGATGATCCGTGTCTCCATGTCAGAAATCCGTATGCCCCTCTGAATGAGCTCAAGCGACTGGTCCACCAGGTCTCTCTTGGTGGTGGTAAGAGTCTCCTGGGTATCCACAGCCAACCTAGCCAAGGTAGCCATAGCTCTACCCTGTAGCTTGACCAGTCAGAATAGCGTATTCATGCACCGGGCTGAGGTGAAGATCGTGCACTGTGGGTTTATGGCAGCCAACACCTCCAAGTTATTCATCCTGTCAATCCAATCCACATCCTGCTTGTCCCTAGCGGGGAACAAGCCAATCGGATCCAAGAAAATCTCAAAAGGGTGTAGCCTGCAGAATTGAGTTAGTGCTTGCAGGGCAGCAGACTCCCATGTGTCCTCAAGTGTATGTCCATAGGCCAAAATCTTGATTGGTGGCCACTGTGGCTGCTCCAGGGGTGGGGGTACAATCACGCATACGCTGCACCTTTGAACCCCGTGCTCCTGGTACTCATGTCCCGCATAAATGGGCGGCGACTAGTACCCAAACCACCTCAAGGTATCCCACATGATAGCGGGAAAGCCCTCAAAGTGTAGGCATGTGGAGTGGAAGGTGCCATCCGTGCCGAAAACCACATGCCCAGGAGCAGCCATCTGGAACCAAAGATCGATAAGTGAGACATGGATTAAAAACTTGAAAACGAGCAACAGATTCTGTTAGGTTAGAGAAAAGCTCATAACTCAACAAGTATTCATCCAAAAATTCTAAAATTTTACCAGAATATTCTTCAGAAAGTTGGTAGCAAGTTTGGTATTCAGAGGTTGAGTGAAAACAGATCCTAACAGGTTGATATGCTTAGGTTTTTAACAGGTGGTACATGCTGTGATTTGAGAGACAGTATAGCAGCAATTTGAGCATAACTGTCAAACCAGACATTCAAATAAGCCGAAAGTTTACCACAATGTTCTCCATTCAGTGCTTCACAACTTTGCTTAAGCAGTGACTAGCAGAAATTGTTCTTAAGGTAGTCGAAAAAGTAAAACTTCAACAGGTGCACAAACTGTGTTTTTCAACAACAAGGAGTTACAACATCATACTTACAATTCTTTTGGGCAATATTTACCAAATTTTACCAGCATCTTAATTAAAGGTTTTTTTACACAAATTTATTATATAAAGCTTTTGGAGATAACACATGAAAACAACCCAAAAGATTTTTACAAGGTGATCATTGCTGAAAAGGGACGGCTAGAAAATCGTTAACGCGGGATAAACTTAAGCACATGAGCGAGATCGATTTAGCTTTTTTTGGTTTCATGGATTTTATTTCATGATGCATGCATGACCTACATCATCCTCTCAACTGAAATAGTTGCTAAAAAGTTTTGGACTTATGTGGTTAGTGCCAGTGGTAAGCAACAATTTCGTCTCTCCCTATAATAACTAGTCGAGTTTCTAATATCGTTTCCTACGTAAACGCGGTTAGTGTAACTGCAGAAAAACACCATATAACTTGAACCTTTCATGCTAGCACTCATGCAAGCATCCCCATTTGTTACCGTTCACTATAGAAATGGCACTCATGCGTTTAACGCTGCATGGACAACGCAACAACCGTGGAAATAGGTCCCTTCGAATAGAACCATATAACCCTTCGCATACTCATGATGCGGAATCATGCGCACGTATCATAGACATGGGTGAACAACCGTGATGATAGGCTCATTGGAATCTAACCATACCACCGTTTGCATGCTTTACATACGGATCCTTGCGCACGTATAATAAACATGGGCGAAAACAACTGCGATGATAGGTTCTTTGGAATAGAATTCCTATCACCCCTCGCATACTCGCAATGCGGAACTCTGCACACCTATGATACACGTGAGCGAAAGTACTGGGAGTCAGTACAATAACCAATAGCTAATAGCCACCTTAAATAACCCAAAATTCCTCTAGGGCTTCTCGCACTAAGTTCATCCTTAATGACCGTACGGGATTAAATTTCTTGCAAGTTTTATTTAGAAAAGGTGTTTAGGATCTATTGTTTTCTCTATCCTGCTTTCAAGCTCTGGAACCAGCTGTGGCGAAACCACCCAAATTAACATGGATAAAGCACACTTAAGCCGCTTAACACGCGATCATGTACTTTAAACAAATCAACTTGGTCGTCCATCGGATTTCATCCGATAAACCACTAAACTCAGGATCGAGAAAGCAAGACTCGCACGAAGGTGAGTGGTTACAGAGATTACAACAGTCCATCTCAAATAAACAAGTGCATCAAATTATTACAACCTCAAGTTCGAAATTCAAGCAAGGTTTGCAGAGTTTTCAAATAACAGAAATAAATGAACGGAAGCTAAACGTCGTTGCAGGACATCATGAAGAAGCCAATCATGACATCAATGATCCGAAATGGAATCATGCCGCTGAGATGTAAGGGGCAATCCAACAATGAAATCCATGCTGAGGTCTTCCCATTTCCATGATGGAAGAGGTAGCGGTTGCAAGGTACCTGCTACCTTCAAATGGCTGGCCTTGACACGCTGACACGTGTCACATTCCGAGACATAGCGTGCAATTTCTGGCTTCATTTCACTCCACCAAAAAGTTCGACGGAGATCATGATACATCTTATTGCTGCCCGGATGGATTGAGAATTTGGAGAGATGGGCTTCATCTAGGATTTGCTTCTTGAGATCTGTGTCAGATGGAATAATAAGTCGGTTCTCATAGTACACTCTCCCTTTTTCATCCTGTCGGAAGTGCTTGTACCCCTCATCCTTTTGTGCAACCTTCCTTTTGGTTAGCTTTAACTCCTCATCCTCTAACTGTGCCGACCCAATTCGGGCTTCCAAAGTAGATTCAAGAGAAACATGACCGAGGGTTCCATGGGAAATGATCTCCAAACGAAGTTTTCCCATCTCATGGCACACGAACTCTGTGAAGTGGGTTGCCGACAAGCAATTGCAATGGGTCTTGAGGCTAAGAGAATCTGCCACCACGTTGGCTCTACCGGGGTGATAATGTACTTCCAAATTGTAATCCTTGATCAACTCCAACCATCTTCTTTGTCGCATGTTGAGATTGACTTGAGTAAATATGTACTTGAGGCTCTTGTGATCGGTGTAGATGTTGCAGTGGGTGCCCATCAGATAGTGTCTCCATATCTTTAAGGCATGAATCACTGCTGCAAGCTCAAGATCATGGGTTGGGTAGTTTAGCTCATGAGGTCGTAACGCCCGTGAGGCATAGGCAATGACTCGATTGTGTTGCATAAGAACACACCCAAGTCCAGTGCCAGAGGCGTCACAATACACTTCAAACAGCCTAGAAGAGTCGGGTTGAGCTAAAATTGGGGCAGAAGTCAACAATTGTTTCAAGGTGTGGAAGGCTTCTTCACATTTGTTGCTCCACACAAACTTGACTTCCTTCTTCAGTAGCTCAATCATCGGCTTAGCTATCTTTGAGAAATCTGGGATGAAACGACGGTAGTAGCCTGCTAAACTGAGAAAACTCCTAATCTGATGAACTGAAGTGGGTGGCTTCTAGTCCATGACCTCCTGTACCTTGCTGGGGTCAACTGCTATGCCATTCCGAGAGACCGTGTGCCCCAAGAATTTGACACTCTCTAACCAGAACTCACACTTGGAGAACTTGGTATAAAGTTGATGATCCCTCAAACGCTGAAGAACCACATAAAGATGCTCGGCATGTTCTTCTTCATTCTTCGAGTACACTAGAATATCATCAATGAACACCACGACGAACTTGTCCAACTCGGGAATGAACACCGAATTCATGAGGTACATGAAGTAAGCGGGTGCATTAGTGAGTCCAAAAGACATAACCAGGTACACGTAGAGTCCATATCTTGTGGAGAAGGCAGTTTTGGGGATGTCACAGGGTCGGATCTTGATTTGGTGATAGCCGGAGCGAAGATCAATCTTGGAGAACACTCTAGCTCTAGCTAACTGATCAAACAAAATATCAATGCTGGGAAGGGGATACTTGTTCTTGATAGTCACCGCATTGAGGGGTCGGTAGTCCACACACATGCGTAGACTTTCATCCTTCTTCTTCACAAATAGGGCTGGGCAACCCCAGGGTGAAGTACTGGGTTAGATAAAGCCTTTCTCCAACAACTCATGAAGTTGGATTTTTAACTCAGCGAACTCGGCGGGTGGCATCCGATAAGGTCTTTTGGAGATAGGGGCTGTGCCGGGGATCAACTCTATGGAAAACTCCACATCTCTGTCGGGCGGCATGCCTGGCAAGTCATCGGGAAACACGTCGGGGTACTCATAGACTACAGGGATGTCCTCCAGTTGGGTCTCAACTGCGGAATACACACAAGAATTATCTTCTTGGCGAGGTAGTTGGACAACAGGTGGCCTTGGTGGGGTGAGTTGACATGGATAGCTCGGGCTGGGATATCTAGCACAACCTGGTGCCTAGTCATCCAATCCACTCCTAGGATGACATCAATCCCCTCTAGATCGAGGATAACAAGATTCTCCTTAAAAAGGGTTCGGCCTAGCTGGATAGGCACATTGACACTCATCCTATCTGATGTGATTACCCCACCCGGGGTGGAGATCCTAAAAGACATTTTTGTTTGGCATTCCTTTAACCCATATTTGTCACTAGTTTTTCCTCCAATAAAACTATGTGATGCTCCTGAGTCAAACAAAATCAAAGCTGAATGACTGTGGATAAGAAAGGTACCCATCATTATCGGTGCACCTTCGGGAAGCTCTGCTGCGTTGGTGAAGTTCAGCCGACCTTGGCGAACTTGCATCTTGGGCTTCTTCCCATTTATTGAGCATCGCGTTGCTCTGCCCTGGGTGCTGATTCTGATTTCTGCGGCAGTCCTTGGTAAAATGCCCCACATTGCTGCAAGTGAAGCAGCGGTTACCATTGGCAGGACGCGGCGGCCGCGGTAGGGTCGGCTGTGGTGCCTGAGGTTGAAATCCCGGAAAAGGAAGGTCTGCCGCTGGTGGGGGTCGGGCAACCCATCTTCCCGACTGCTGGGGTCGGCTGGGTGCCTGTGGGGGAACCATTATGAATCTCTGTGCAGGTGGGCTGGGCATCGACATTGGAGCCTTGCTCTTCTTCTCGGCTGCCAGAGCCTTCATGCAGTCCTCTTGTGAGATGGCCAAGTTGACCAACTCATTGTAGGTATTCACCCTTATCGGGTTCAATCTTTCCCGGAGCTCCAGGCTTAATCCTCTGCGGAACCTGTCCCGCTTATTCTCATTTGTGTTCGCATGATATCCAGCATATCGGCACAGATCATTGAAAGCCTGCGCATAGTGCAGGACATCACGACTTCCCTGGGTAAGGGCCAGGAACTCATTGAGCTTTCGCTCCAGGAGACCTTCAGGGATATGATGGCCCCTGAACGCTGTCTTAAACTCTTCCCAGCTGACGACATGGTCGGCCGGCTGCATGGCGTGGTAGTGATCCCACCATAGGAGGGTAGAACCACGCAGTTGCTTCGTGGCGAACTGAGCCTTGTTCTCCTCCGAGCAATGGGTGGTGAGGAGGGAGAACTTGGACTCGATGGCACAAATCCACGCGTCTGCATCAAGCGGGTCTTGTGTCTTCTGGAACAGAGGGGGCTTCGTTCCCAAGAAATCCTCATAGCGAGCACCATGTGGTTGCTTATGAGCCCTTCCTCCATGGGGCTGCTGCTGTTGCCCTTGTGCAATGTGTCTCAGCAGCTCAGTTTGAGCCGCCAAGATCGCCTCCAGTGAAGGCGGGGGCGGAGGCGGGGGAAGGTCCTGCCTCTGCTCACTGCCACTGGGAACAGAGTCGGAACGGGTGCGGTGCGCCATCTGCAAGAGTCAGTGTTCCATTAGTTACATAATCCCAGAAGTATTTCAATCATGCGGGGACTTATGTGCTAAATCCTTAAATGCGACTCTTGCCGATAGTCCAACACAACAACATATCTTTTATTAAGGAGGTGCACATCTCTTTTTTCCATCTTAGTTTGTAACTAGCTCATTTCTGCACTGTCGTTTTACTCTTGCTAACCGAATGGGAAGGTATTCTGATCCACGCTCGGTAGGGCCCACAAGATCCGTGTTCTCATCGGCTGGTTCGCACGCATCCTCGAGCGAGTCAAAACCTTATCCGGTGGGTCCCGCTATGTCTGACCCTTAGTGCCCGGGTCGGGCGAAGTGGAGCCTTGTAAAAAGGGGTCGGGCAAGGCGGAGACCTGCCACGAGGGGTTGGGCGCATCCGACCTTGTGACCCGGGGTCGGCCAAGTTTTTGGACAGACCCAAAGAACGGAAACCTGGCGTGCGGTCACAGCGCAAACTTCACGCACAACTTTGGTATTCAAGGCGTGTCCCACAAGGGTCAAAAGTGGATTCAAGAGCAAGGGGGAAAAAGGAACTGATTTTACCAAGATCATTTCATTACTGGCCCTTTAACACAGAAGAAGTACTCAACTCAAGGCTGACCTATTACACCACTATCCAAAATTATAGGTTGCTGAGGAGTTCAACAAAAGATTAACTTCCTACAGCCTTCGACCTATAAGTCATCTAGGTTGCCTACTGAGGAAACACTATGTGTTGGAGAAGGGGCGTCGCCATCTTCAATGTCCATACTCGAGACTCCCTCTACCTCCTCAGGGTCTTCCTCCTCCTCCGGGGCCATTTGCTCATCCAGCTGCATTTCCAAAGCATGGATAGCATCGAGCTCGGCATGGTGCTCGGCCAAGTGTGCCTTAGCAACCGCGAGCTCCATCTCAACCTCCAATTTCTCTTCAGCAAGCTGCATCATGTCTTGCTCCATATCAGCCGCCCTTTCCTCTAGCTGGGTAATCTTGGTCTGCATGTCGGAGACCTGTATGCCCCTTTGGATAAGCTAATATGACTTTTCCACCAAGTCTCTCTTGACGGTGTTGAAATGCTCCTGGGTGTCTACGGCGATCCGTGCCAAGACAGCCATCCGTCCTTGAAGTTCGACTAGTCGGTACAAAGCTGACATGCACCTTGTCGTGGTAGAGACGGTGACCAGTGAGTGTGAGGCTACCAACACTTCCATGTTATTGACGCGGTCAAGCCAAGCCGGGTCCATACGATCCCTGGCGGGGAACAAACCGATTGGGTCCAAGAGGACCTCAAACGGATGTAGCCGGCAAAACTGAGTGAGAGCCTGCAAGGCAGCTCACTCCCAAGTGTCCTCAAGGGTATGACCGTAGGTCGAGACCTCGAGCTGGGGCCACTTAGGCTGTACAGGGGGTGGAGGTACAACCACTTGCACGTTGCACCGCTGCACTCCGTGCTCTTGGTACTCACGTCCCGCGTAAAGAGGCGGTGACTGGTACCCAAACCACCTCAAAGTATCCCACAAAATAGCAGGAAAGCCCTCGAAATGTAGGCATGTGGAGTGGGAAGTGCCATCGGCGCCACGAAACACATGTCCGGCTGTGACAGCCCGAGTAATTAAGAACCTAAATAAAATAATCAATAGGGTGATTAAGAAGCAAATCAAAGCTAACTCCAATTTACTGAGAGTTAAGGTCCAAAAATACCTCAGTTTTCGAACCAAGTTTTAAAAACTCCCTCCTGTTGAGAATAACTTGTGAAGCAAATAAAAATAATTTTTAAAGAAGAACTTAAATTTTGGCCAATATAAAAGTGGTATAACTTTTCAAGTTGAACACCTTCTACTCACAACACTTCTTCTGATTTTGAGCAGAGGATGTTCCAAAATCGAGTAGACGATCGGTCAAGTTTCAAATCCAATTCCAAAATAGCTTTGACTGACGTTTCACCAAAGGTCCTACCATCCTCTCTCCAACTTCGTCAAGCTTTTCCTTGTTGATCTTTATAAAAGTCATAGCATATACCTTGTTCCCGAACCTTCACTTTTGGAAATCAAACCGCGTAGTTCGAACTTGGTGTGAAAACACATGTTATACACGACACCTTCATCATGACACGCATCACGAGCATCATCATGCATATTTAAGCATCATGAACATCTTTTTGTGCATCGTTGGCCTTTATAAGCATCATTTGTGCATACATGAGTGTTTTGGCCATGCATTGTTAAGTGCTCCGAATTTTGTTATTTATCGGTGGAAAATCGAATTTTTGAAGGACCCCAATTAATTCCATACAACTGTGCTCACAAATATTTTATTCAAATACTAGACACCATTTAGTGATTTTACAATATTTTTACCAAATTTTTCAGAGATGTTTTCTTGGGTTAAAAATTCATTTAAAGTTGAATTTTAGCTGTTTTGTTTTGACGATTGTGCTCAAACTATAAAACCTTTTGAGTTGATTCTTGTTGCATTAGATTCTTGGTGATTTATCTTTCCAACGAGTATTTTTAGAGAATTTTTAGACATCAATAGCTAGGTCGTTTAAGGGTCAAAGTTGGCATGTTTTATTTCTCCGTGGGCCCACACGTCAGTCGTCTTCAACCTTTGTCCAGCCACCTGCACGGCTCCCCTTGGCCGGCACAGACACCGAGGATGGCCATTGGGCACCTCCAGCCATGCCAGCAGGCCCCTCTCCACCCATAGGTCCCCTAAGCATCTCCCACATGCTCCCCCTCCCTCCTACACCACTCCTCGCGCCTGGTTGGGCAGTGCTCCGCCTGCACGGTATGGGTGCCACACGGACAGAAGTGCCACCACGGGGCCGCCATGCCCGACGCTCGCCCTTGTCACCAATAGCCGCCCAGCGTCGCCGTGTCGTTCCTATCCGTCCCCTCTCGCCTTATAAGCAGCGCTAGCCCCTCCAGAACTACTTCCCCTTCCCAAACCACCATTGCCAGTACAAGCTCCAAGTTTTCCCCAAACTTCGCTGCCCAAATCCGTCACCATGGTCGAGTCTCGGCTTGATTCCTCGCAGCTAGAGCATCCTCTCGATGTCGCGCTTCCATTTTGCTACTTCCCGGCCGTCCTCCCTCGCTGGACGACCCTCCCCACGGCGAGCTCCCCCACCCCCATCCGCTACCTCCTGGAAGTTCCTGTTGTGCCGCTCCTCCTCGTAACCAGGCCCTTCTGGTGAGCTTCCTTGGCCCCGTGCACCGCCCCTCTCCCTCCCCAAGCCGCCCCTTCTCTTTCCCCCACCTTCGGCCCCAAGTCCATGGTCGGCCGTGCCTGTTCCCGTGCGTGCGTGCCTATGTTGTGTACCGTTGGTGCGTGGGGGGCTTCATTGGAGAAGAAGAAGGAAGTGTAGGGGGTTATGGGGAAGTTTCAGGGACTTTTGCGCAATTAACCCGTAGACCTGGGGGCTAGAGTGAAAGTTTGTCTCGGTTTTTCTTTATTTTCTAGATCTAAAAAGGCTGAAACTTTAAAAATTCATAGTAAATTGTATAACAATCATAAAATAGCAAATGAGAATGTTTTGGAATCCTTGTGAG
This sequence comes from Setaria italica, assembly GCF_000263155.2. Taxonomy (NCBI): domain Eukaryota; kingdom Viridiplantae; phylum Streptophyta; class Magnoliopsida; order Poales; family Poaceae; genus Setaria; species Setaria italica. The sequence continues at coordinate 20,389,214 of NC_028458.1, read as the reverse complement.
TAGGTTTACACATTAGAGTCATAATATGATATGTTTTAGTAGAAAGTTTCTGATGTTTTTTTATTCTTTCAGAGTGCTTTTAGAAATCCTTTTAAGTTGTTAGATGCACATCTTGAGTTATAGAAGTCCAAAACTTGTGATTCCAGTTGTGTTGGTCTTGTTATGACACCCTATAGCTAATAAAAATATTAAAAATGTTAGTTGTGTACTGTTTTTAACATGTTTTGATTTAATCTTGATAAATAGGCAAATTCTAGCTTGCTGTGCTTATCATTTTCATATCTAAAGTTGTGGTGCTCCAATCATTGTGAACTTTTTATGGTAGGCTATATGTGGTTATCTTGTGCTGTGGTAAAAATTTCATACTGATTGGTGCATGTATGACTGAGTTATTGAGTTAACTTGTTTATTACTTCATAAATGGTTTTAAATAAGTTATAACTTTAATGTAGGTGTAAAAATGGGAAATGTGGTTCCACTACCTTTGTATGATGTTGTTCTACCATAATAACATATAAAATGGCTATATGTTTATAGAAAATAATGATATTTAGATTTATCTTGCTTTTACATGTTTTCTTGCTATAGCAATTTGTCTTTTTCATAGCAATTAAATTATAAAACCTGAGCATGTGTGATTTATACAATAGCCATGTTTTGATAACATCTATCATCCATAAAAATCTCAGCTCCCAATGAGATGTTCCACATCACCTATAATTAATATGTATGCTTACTATATAATTGGATGATGAAAGTTTTCTAGTAGATGCATATAGTTAGGTCATGTGAAGCTTTTAATAGTTATTTTTGAGGGGTACATATGATGCTAAGTTATGATAAGTAGGAGTTAAGCTTTGAATATGACTCATATGTATGCTCTCATGTTAATATAACAACTGCTTATAAAGTTCTTCACCTTTCTTAAGGTATTTAGGGTGTTCCATATTATCTAAAACTAATGCTAATTAACTATGTTCAAGTATTTGTGTGCTATGTGTTTAACTTATGCATGTGTCACCTTGATAAAGGACTAAATGAAGAACCTTGTTGCATATGTGCTGAAATGGCTGCTAGAGTAGTTTCTGTTGTGGCAATATTTTCATGATGCAAATGATGTTTTATATAAATGTGGTGAATACAAAAGCTGTAGGTAACTTCATAATATAGCTTGTGTTAAACTTTCATGACCATAAGCCTGATGGTTTAGGCGCTATAGATTTTACAAGTTCATTGTTAGGTTTTGCATGCTCTATGTATAGGTCTGAATGATTGTGTTTTTTGACTTAGCTAAGATTTGAATCATGTCATGGAGATAATATAATAAGTGTAGGGTTTTTCATGAGCCTTTCAAATTGTTAAAGATCACCCCTTTTGGTGGTATAAATCCCTAGTTATGAGCTTGTGAAGTAGAACAACATAATCTGTCCTAATCTGAACAGAGATGTCTTCTTTGTGATGTTTGACCTGGTTCACTTTGGTTTTAGCTTGTGGTGTTTATAACAAAGTTGTGCATGGGTTGTTAAGGTTTCTAAAAAGTCTAGAACCACCTTGTTGTGAAAGCTAGAACTCAACTTATGGCTGTCTAAAGTTTAATGTCAGAATCTGTCCACGCTTGGACAGATTTGCTTCTTGGTGTAGTATAGTCTTGTTAACTGTTGAATCATCTTAAGATGACAATAAAAAAGTTATAAATAACTTAATAAGGTTTATACCAAGTTAAGAATCATGGTTGTTGGAGGTCTAGAACTCCAGATATGCATCTATGAAGTTCGTGTTAGTTTTTTGTCCCTGTTTGTACAGATCTGCTCTTTGGTGTGTCTTCACCTTCTTATTTGTTGAATCAGCTTTTGGTGTGAATAAAAAAAGTTTTAGATAATTTCGTTAACTTTACAGAAAGTCTAGGGTCACCTTTGTTGGATGCTTATATCCCTAGTTATAGCTCGAACAAGTGACTACTGTGCTGTTGTCCAGATTCTGTGAATGTGCTTAAGTTATTAGCTTTAACTTGACGTTGCCTTGTGTGTTTGTTAGTTAGCTCATATCACTGTTAGAGTTAAATTTATCTACCTGAGAATCATATAAATGTGTTATATAATGTTGATCAAGCACTCAACTAATAAATGTTCATGTGTGGATGTTGCTACAAAATAACCTTGTTGCATAGCTTGCTAGAACCTTAGTGATGTTGGTATGTGACTTGCTTGTGTATGAATTGTTTAAAAATAAATGTAATATACTTTGATCACCTCAACTTGTTGGTTGTGTGATGCACTTATGTATGCCATGTTGATAAGCACCATCACCCTAGTTCTTGTATGATGCTAGGCTTAATTAACTCTTGATTGTTAAATGCTTGCAATAGCTTGACTTGAGTTAACTAGTGTGCCATGCTTGTTATGCTTGCTATATCTATGGAGACTTGATTGATAATTAGTTAAATAACTTGCTCTCTAAGTGCTTATATCTTGTGGTGTAACCTTGTGCGTGTCCCGAATGCTTTTGTGTGATGCAGCTCTTTTTACTGTTCTTCGTATTCATGCTCTTGCATCTTGCATCTCATTTAGATACGCTAGATAAACCATGTAAAGGATGTAATGATGGAACCGAACCGAAAGACGGTGTATGGTGGAGCTATCCCGAAGATGGAAGGACTAAGCAAGTGCTGAGATGGGAGATGCTCGCCAAGCGAGTGTCGTCTAACAAACACTAACCTAGTGTGGATTCCAGGCAAGCCCCGGTGCATGCTTCCCTATTTTTAAATTATGCAATATGTTGATGCTTATGATTGTGCATTTACGTTTATAGGAGTTGAATGGTACCTTAGATGCATGAACTTAGTACCCTTTTGATCTGAACACTAGGATGATAAGTTGTGTTGATGCAATACTTAATAGGACACGTAAAAGTCGAGTGATTTCCTGTCACTCGCAAGTTATAGGAGTTGTTTGTTTACTTATGTTACAACCATAAGGATGACGGGCGGGGCAGGGCCTTGGGAACTGTTTTGGTGGTCGGTGGATTGCCCCGTCTATCTAAATGAAATTGGACTAAGGTTGAAATGTGTCGGCGTTCGTGATTAAGTGTTTAAAAGTACTAATCTCATACCTAGTATGGGATGGGGAAGCCTAGTACCTAATTGAACTAGGACATGGCATACTCCCCTAGCTGTCCTTGGAATGTCGTTCCCATGGTGCATCATGTGGGTGCAAGTACGGTCATAGTACGGCAGAGGCCGGGATTATGAAGCATTGCATGCCAAAGGCAGTTGGCCCTGTGTGACATACTGGCCCAAGGCTTAATAGTATTGATAGAATACTCGTACCAACAAGTTGCAACTTCTTTTCCGGAAGCTCATCCTCAAAGAACTCCGGGGTTAAGCGTGCTTGGCCCGGAGCAATTTCGGGATGGGTGACCGACCGGGAAGCTCTTCCCGGGTGCGCACGAGTGGCACGAGTGAGGACAAAGTGCGCAGAAAAGACTTGTGTTGGTCTGTGAGGGAATTCTTGATATTCTAGAGAGCTGCTAGGTGTAAGCGGGCCCGGCCCCAGGGGGCGGGACGCCACAGTTGGTATCAGAGCCGACTCTCGCGGTTTCACGGGCGCGTGCGGTCGCAGTTGCGCAGGCATGGTGTGCATGGCTGGTGTGGGCCCAGAGTGGTCACACAGCATGGCACATGCGCTGGTACTGGACACACGGACGTGGCCAAGAGGGGACGTTCCTGGCTTGGGGTTGACCGACGAGGGCGTCGGTCTTCTAAGGGGGTGAGTATGTGTCATACTGGCCCAAGGCTTAATAGTATTGATAGAATACTCGTACCAAAAAGTTGCAACTTGTTTTCCGGAAGCTCATCCTCAAAGAACTCCGGGGTTAAGCGTGCTTGGCCCGGAGCAATTTCGGGATGGGTGACCAACCGGGAAGCTCTTCCCGGGTGCGCACGAGTGAGGACAAAGTGCGCAGAAAAGACTTGTGTTGGTCTGTGAGGGAATTCTTGATATTCTAGAGAGCTGCTAGGTGTAAGCGGGCCCGGCCCCAGGGGGGCGGGACGCCACACCCTGACACGTGCCTAAGGGATCGATGGGGACGGCTGACAAATGAAGCAACCCTTCATGGTGCGCGGATGTCGTGAGATTAGGTTTGCCATGTATGGTTAATAAATTTGAATCGATTCGTCTGCCTCTCACGGTTTGGGACTGCTTGATCGCTATTCTGCACTGAGTAAAGATGGAACATGATGATGATATTAATCTTGATGCTTATTCTTTAATTGTTTTGAAACTATGCTTGCTTAGTATAAGTTGCCTTTGGAGTAGCCTGAGAAGTTGCAGCCTGATCTTCGACAGCCTTAGTTACCACCCCCGCTGCTGACCTCATCTCTGCGCCAGCAGGGTTCACCGCATCTCTAGAGGAGTTGTCATTGCTAACAACAGACTCTGTATCATCTTCAACATTGATCACCTCCTTGGTGATCGGCGACTTGTCCTGAGCAGCCAAGGCAGCTGCCTTCTCAGTTTCCATCGCTAGCTCGAGTATCTGCAAACCACCAGTGTCATCCTGAGTAGACACGGTGGTGACATTGGAAATATCCTTTGGGAGTACATGATACCTAGGATCTTGTCTTTCCTCATAGGTAAACCTTGGGAGGCACATCATCCACAGTGTTGGATTTCTTCATGACCCGCTTTGCAAGGGCAGCCCGTTTCTTCTTTCGTGGTGGAGGGATCGCGACTTCAAGTTCATCTGTGGCTGAGTGTTTCTTTACCACGGGGGAAGATCTGACCTTAGCAGATGTTCGGACCTTAACTTCATATCGATCTGCGACATTAGAACTAGTGCCGCTGGAGGACTCGACTACCTCCTCCTCCTGGTCATCGCCTCTCATGACTTCCCATGTAAACAAGCGAGGAGCAGCTGCACAGACATCTTTAGATCCAGGAGGAGGAGGAACGGAGAAGTACAAATCAACATCTTCCTGCAAAATGAGACAAGTTAGTTGACTAGTACTTTCAAATTAAGTACTTAGGAGCCACAGTCATGAGTACTTATAGGCTTTGGCGGGTGTGAGGCATTGAATTCCCGCACAATAATGGGGATCCCGCCATGTTCTTGAACATCCGTTTGAGGCTAACCATGATCTCATCTGTGCTGATTTCATCAGGAGAAAATCTGGATGGGTCGTTGAGACCGGTGTATTCATAGCCATAGTGGCATCGCTGCTACAAAGGCTGCATTCGGCGCTTCATAAAGCTAAAGGCTACTCCAATTATAGTGAGCCCCTCTTGTTTCAACTAGGCAATTTTATCCATAAATTCAGGTAGTTGGAGGCAATCTCCATGTTTCAGTTCATCAAGCCACCGGTTGTTCCAAGAGGGGTGGTGTCCTGTCAGTTTGGGTATTTTGGATCATGGTTGCCAATGTAGCACCATTTTTCCTTTCACCCAGCATTGGAGTCTATCAACTCATAATTCAAATACAGGCTGCTTACTGTCTCCCACATCTAAATTCTGGCGCCTACAACCAACAGCGTTTGTTTCCTCGAGGGTTGTGGCTTCACACGGAAAAACTTCCAGAATTTCATTAGGATTTAGATGCACTAACTCCAACTTGTAGTAATCAAGAAGACCTCGGAAGAAATCACAGGTGGGCAATCCAAGGCCTCACTCAATGAAGTGTAGAAAGATTACCGTCTCATTTGGATATGATTCCAATGGGTAGGCATTCCCAAAAGCGGATCTCCACTGAATATAGCACTGCTCTTGCAACAGCTTTGCGGTGACAAGAGCCTTGATGTCACCCTCGGTTGCCTTCGACTCTTTCCAGGCGCACACGACGTTGGGCGGCGCCGTCTGATTGGTCTTGCTGTACTTAGGCGCTGGCAACTGAGGATCTTTCCCCTTGCCGGATCTCTTTTTCTTATTCTTGTCCTCAGCGAGCTTGGATGCAGCGGTCTTCCTCCTCATCCTTAGTGTCACGAGCGTCTTTAGTCGCATACGCTTGGGGCTACATGGTGGGGGTGGCGGCACTAGCGTTCGGAGATCGAACAGTGGTGGCAGCGCTAGGGCTACAGTGTGAAAGTTGGAAAGGTGAATGGCAAGGGTAAAACAGAAGGGATAACTTCCTCCGTTATTTATAACAGTGGCACAGTTTGCACAAGTGAATGGTCTTCGATTCAAAGAATTCCCAAAATTCAGGAAAACTGATTGGTGGTTTCTTTTATTTCGGAAAAAAGATATGGATATTCCAAAAGATGGTCACGTTGACTAAGTTTGAACCTTATACCCACCAAACTAGTCGGCTAAAGGCTCGGGAGCTATTGCCATGTGTCCATTGACAAAAAGTTTTTTCTTCGGGTTTTAAGGGGCAAGTGATGCAAATTACAGATTGTTCCTCAGCCTGGTTTTTCGATTCAACCTAAGGCTCGGGGGCTACTCCATATGGAGTGAAACTTTCGTTGCACTTCCATATAAAAAACAAAGTTGAAGGATACAAGACTAAGTTAAATGAGGCGCACATTCTAGCCGCATGACAGTTTTTAGGTACCTTTGAAGATTCAGCCAGATGAAGTACTCGAAGAGCACCAAAACTAGTCGGTGAAGTGTACAAAAGTACTCGAAACTACTACATTTGACTAAAAACTACTCGGGAGCTTGTCGTACATACATCTATGGGTCCACCAAAAGATTTGGACGGACCCAAATATGAGGCTGGACACCGAGACATATCTGACATTGAGACCATGGCGCAAGACGATATAGTCTACATGGAAATATAAGAATTGATCGAGGATTAGGAAAGTACTCGTTGTAATAGGGTAGGCTTCTTCTAGTCGTATCCGACTAGTATTCTTGTAACCAACTGACCTGTAACCCCACCCTTGAATATACAAGGCGAGGCAGGGACCCCCTCTAAAGCAATTCAATCCAACCAATACACAGGACATAGGGTATTACGCAATTCAGCGGTCCGAACCTGTCTAAATCGTGTGCCTACATTTACCTTCGAGTTCCTGATCTTAGCGAGCCCTACCAGCTAAAACACTACCTCGAGCAGCCCCTTGGTAGGTTACCGGGTCTAAACACCGACATCCCCCCTCTTAGGGTGTCAGGATCCCTTCAACATATATTATGGCTGCTGAGGTTTGCTGAATCTTGTAAGATCGAATTGCTCAAATCATCTCCATATATATTATGCTTAGATTGAGCAAGTAACAAGCTTTGATCAAACTCATAATAAAGAAGATAAAAAACAATCCTAGGAGATGTTTTCAGGTTTTTTCTCAAGCTTTGTGGGCTCATGGTATATCTAGATATAGTACTATAGATATAGTACTACTAATGTTACTCCTTTTAACTTGTTTATTGTGATTAAGAGGTTGTTTTATGTATAGTATAATTAATTTTTTTAGCAAAGCAAAACGAATTATCCACTATTCATTATCATAGTTTAATGATGGATAATATCGATGAGGTGACTGACGAGATCTTGAAGACTCTACGGGAGATTGAGAAGGATAAAGCTACAAAACAAATGTCAAGGGAACTAAACGTCTCAGTGCTAACGCAGAGCAAAATATATGATCCCAACGTTTTGATGCTGTCCTTAACCCTGTTTACATTACCGCTCTATATTTGCCACGAAATTATGTATTTTAATGTATCAATTGAACAAGCTGTGATCCTGATGCGTTGTACGTATGTTAGCCTTCCGTCCTCAGGCTTGTCGGGATCCTGTCTCCACCACGGACAGCACTTCCCCTAGCATGGCGTGTGCGATGAACTCGTGGGCTGCCTCGGTGAGGTGGATCCCATCCCACGAGATGTACTCGGACGGGTCGGCGCACGTCGTCGACTTCGGGGTGCCGCAGAACGCCGTGTAGTTGAAGTTGTACGGCCCGCCGCCGCCCCCACAGCATGCGGCCAGCGGCTTGCTCCCGAAACCGTACCTCGCCGGCGATGCGACGGCTCTAGCGACGGAGCGGTACACGTCGGCGTAGAGGAAGGACCTGCGGGGGTGGCGGAGCCGGAGCTCCCAGAGCATGCGCTTGAGCGCGCGGTTGTGCTGGACTGCGATCCTGTTGAACCGGGCGTCGCAACCGGACACGGGGTCGTAGTCGCCGGGGCCACCTGGGAACATGGCGAGCAGCTTGGGCTCGCAACCGAGCGGTAGCATCCCCGTGACGACCACCGTCCTCGCTCCGGCGCCGATCATGGCCTATGAAGATCGAAAGGGTAAGAGAAAATCCCGCCAGAAACGTTGGACGCCACTATCCAGACATGTGATCGACAGGGTGTCGATGAGCTCGTGGGTGTATAGTAGTTACAGTCAGGGCTGAGCGGATGGTGCCGATGATGTGTGGCACGAGGCTCTCCGCGACATCGGCGGACTTGCTCATGAGGGCGAGGAAGTAGTCGTTGACTCCGATCTCACCGACGAAGAAGAGCGACCTCGCCGTGATCTTGCGTTGATCTGCTACATGATTAAACAAATTAAAACAGTCGACAGGATATGATGACGCCGATGATGTGTGGCTTGATTGCATGTCCATTCAGAAGGTCAACTTCCACATCTTATACGGATGCAGAATCCACGTACTAGTTTAGGTGCCACGAGATCTGAGTTAAATAAGCCCCTCATCTTGTTTATAAAAAGGAAAGGAAAGAAAAAAAATAGAATGCTGCCCGATCATATTTTTACCGTAGCCTGAGGAGTTTAGTAGCTGCAGAACATTCACAAACCAGCTTGTCTCATTGCCGAGAGAAATTGGCACGACCGACGTTATCCCTCGGCTCGCCAAGAACGCCGGGTCGAGCGCCGTCGCACCGCCCAGCGCAAAGTTCGCGCCATCAAGAAAGTCAGCAGCCGTCCTGCCGGCGAGGTACGGCGTCGGCAGTGGCACCTCCAGTTCTTCTACTGCGTGCATCACGGATTGGCTTGAGCCTTGCATGCATTTGCACGTGAAAAACGGTGGAATTGAAAGTTTGGTACCGAGGAAGTCGATGATGAGTCGGCCGTCGGAGGCCCTGCCGCTGGGATGACCGAAGTAGGTCTGCCCGTACGGCGGCCGGGTGGATGGACCCTTCGCCGTGGCCGGGAAGATGGCGGCATTCCCAGTGTCTGTGAGCGAGTTGCCGAATGCGAAGACGCGGGTGTAGCGCGCCAGGCTGAGGCTGCCGCCGGTGGCCGGGTCGGCAGCGGCTTCTGCTGCGACGAGAAGGGCGAGCAGTAGTGGAAGCCCCATGAGGAGACGTGAAAGCTGCGCCATGGATACCTTCTTGGAGGTCTTGAGAGTTTGCAACGTTATTTGTAGTGCCCTGGTGACCGATTTGGGTGATTTCTTTACTGGAGGTAGCATGTTGTAGTAGCTTTTGGTTTATCAATGAGGATCTCGAAGAGTTTGCAGTAAATAAAAGAAAAGAAAAGAAAAGATGATGGAACAACAGCTGTTCACATGGCGGAAGATCCCGGAGTTTATTGCTCCTCTGGCAAAGGGGCAGTCCGTGAAAATTTGAGGATTTGCAGTAAAGTAAAGAAAAAGAAGATGGTATCCACGATGTCTGTGAATTAAAGAAATTGTGTTTTGTTGAACTTTTTTTTAGAAAAAGGACGTGTCATCCGTCTCTGCTCAAGCCGCAACTTTTTTTAAAAAAGAAAGCACTGATACTATATGCTTAATTTCTTGAAAGAAGAGATGCATTCTCTTTTTGCAAAGAACGAAAAAAATATAATGAAGGCCTTGGCCCTCGATCTTCATTGTTCTAATAAGTAATCCTACTGTGTTGTGGTTGGAAACCATATCAAGTACTAGAAAACTGTATGTAACCCGGCATGAAACGCAAGTACAACTAATCAAACTAAGCACCTAATCCACCCTCTATAATGGAATCTGACGCGAAAACAAGATGCCCCATGAAACTATAATTAATCTGAGGGCCAAACATGAGGTAGATTAATCAAACAATTAAGAAATTGATCATGTGCGACAACCGACAACATATGGGCCTGTTCGCTTCAGCTTATAAGCCAGCTGAAAAGCTAAAACAGCTGATTTGTTGTGAGAGGGAAACATTATTTGGTAGCTGATAAGCCGGCTGAATAAGCTGAAGCGAACATGCCAATATCCCATGAGTAGGTGGGCAGGGCACCTCCAATTAAATTGTGCCATCTGTGATTAAATATAAAGAAAAGCCAGCTAGTATTGATTAGTCTATAATCGCATTTAATCCCCTTATGTATTTGCATGTGGAACCATGTTAGGTTTAAAGAACATGTTTTATCTTTATCTATTGTGGTAGTATATCTTTTTTGTTGAGAGTTGAAAACGAGACTGAAAGAATGAATCTAAGGTTTCTTTCAATTGATTAAAGGGTGTTGCTAGCGCTCGAACGTCCGATGGGAACTTTCCCATCGGATGCTCCATTGCAACATTCAAAAACAACATCTGCAACATCGAAAGTATGAGGTTGCAACATTGAAAAATATGCGAAAAATCGTTCAATGTAAACATCATTTCTGATTAAAAAAATTTCCACCGCAACATCAAGCGCATGTTTCATGCAACATTTCCAAACAAAAAATCACCATATGATAGGTTAAACACTTGCAACACATGTGCAAAGCATATGCAACATCTAGATCTACTTTGCAACATCAACATGAAATTCTTGCAACATTTTTCTGAAACATCCGAAACACGTGAAACATACCCTTGCAACATGCAGAAACATCTCGTCGGCTATGGAGACCGCTTCCCGCCACGCGCGCCCATGGCTGCTGGCCTCGCTCACTGATAGCCTCGCCGCGCCATGCGCCATGCCGGGAGGTGGCGGACAGCGACGCAGAAGAGGTTGGGGCCACGCCCGAGAGGATGCGGATGACGAGCTCCAGGCGCGGGGGCCTCCATGGCTGGTGAGGTGGGGCGCGGTCCGGGCACGGCGAGGTGCCTCCATGGCTGGCGGGGCGGAGGCGAGCTTCGGGGCACAGCGGCCTCCATAGCCGGCAGGGTGGGGGTGAAGTCCAGGTGCGGCGCCCGCCATGGCCGGTGTGGCGAGCTCCAAGGAGAAAGCAGAGCAGGAGTGAAGGATTTTGGAGGAAAGCATAGCGGGCAACCCAGCATGCAGCACTGCAGCAAATAGATAACTCTCGATCGGACTTGAGCTTGCAACTAGCTTGGTTTAAATGATACTTCGGGTCCGTCGCCCTGATGCCGTTTGAGTGGATCTGAGCGTCCGATATTTTCCGTCCACGTCGGATGTAGGATGGTTAGCATTACCGTTGATTAAATGAATGGTCTGGTTACATATTTATAAAGGGAAAAGGACATGCTCAAAGGGCATCATGTCCTTTGGGAGTTGGTCCCTTCATGAAAGGTCCACACCCTTTCATAAAAGGTCACATACAGTTGCCTCTAATCCTAATGGATCACTAATAAAATATTTCACAACACTCCCCCTTGATCAATTAGCTTCTTATAAGTTTCATGTAATCCTTGTTCAATCATCTTTGATTATCTTATGGAAAAAACTCCTCTAAAAACCCTATTCGAAAAATATTGAGGAGAAACCAACTTGTATGTCCACATGCCATTAAAACTCCTTTAAAACCCAGTGGGAAAATATAAGAAGAAAATGATATGGCATATTTGGATTATTGTCTCATTATAAATTCATACGAGAAAAACCTTTAAAAGGAAAACTCATAAGTAAGTTTGAAGATCAACATATTATGATCTGAGAACCATATTTGAATAACATTCCCCCGAAACCCAATGGGAAAATACTCGAAGTTGACTAAGGGGTGACGACAATGATAGCTTTCTGGGTTTCACAAGTCGGGTCAGGAAGACTATTTTACCCGAGAAATTCAAACCTTTAGGCATCTCCAAATATGATGGCAAGCAGGACCCAGTTCAATGGCTTCAATGCTACTCATTACCAGTTCAAGCTGCAGGAGGGAACGATGACACAAAAGTCATCTATTTTCTCATATGCATGGAATTAACGCCTCTCACTTGGCTCGAATCATTGAAGTCAAACTCAATTGACTCATCGCCAGATCTTAAGAAGGCATTTACCAACAATTACGCGGGAGCAATGCAGCGTCCAGGCAATAGACTTGACTTGGCACAAGTCAAGCAATGGCGAGACGAGACCCTGCGAAGCTACATCCATTGTTTTTTCGATAAGAAGGTGTTGGGGGAAAATATTAATGACCTCCTTATGCTCCTTAAACAACAATCATAAAGTCCTGGGCCCACCTACAGCGATGGTGACCTCCGCTGACTCGACATTAATAGGGAGTATTCCACTTCGCCTCGCCCGACCCATGGCCTCAGAGTCAGACACGCCCGACCCCTCGCTGCAAGACTCCGCCTCACCCGACCCACGGTCCTAGGGTCCGATACGCCCGACCCCTCGCCCCAAGGCTCCACCTCGCTCGACCCTAGGCGCAGAGGGTCGGACTCATCCGGGCCCACAAGATAAGGATCCACCTTGGGCGTAGACTAGCGAACAAGGGCGTAGATCTCGTGGGCCCCCACCAACCTCGCCATGAATGTGCCGCGGCTCTGGCACACAGAAAGGCGCCCGCGCTCCTCGACGTGACTCGCCACAGTATTCGGGTGGTACACTGTAGCCAAGATCGCACAGGCTACAGCGACACCGTCCTAGTCCGCGGCCTCCCCTGTTCGCCGTAGGGCACTCATTATCCGTGCCTCCCGGCACAAGACGGAGTGCCGCCCAGTTCTGCGCTTGGTCCGATGGCAGGGACATGACGGTCGCGCCTCCCGGTCAGCACGCAAGGCTACAGAGGTCGACCGTCCCCCACGACGTGCACAGTTGCGGTGGCTGGACATCATCATCATGCTTGGCCACAGCGGTCGGATGATACGCGCATCACGCACACACGGCAACGACGGGCAACCAGAGGATCGTCGACAGGATCCAACAACAGCCACCCCCCTCTGGCGGCCACGCTGACGGGAGACGGAGACCGGAAGGGAAGGCAGCGATCCCGGGGACTCGGTCCTTCCACCAGTGCTCTACTTTACCTTGCACGCTTATCTCTTTTACTTCTCCTTACACCTAGCTCATCTGTAACTCCTGTGTCCTAAAAGGAGGACCAGGATACCCGAGACAGGGATGACTCTCAAGCCAACTGAACTCACCCCTCTCCTCACGAGCATCAGTGCACACCCAAGAGACTTGGGGCCAGCTCCCTCTCTCGCCTGTTTGTAAACCCTACTACAGACCCCGCATGAGTAACACGAGCAGCTCCTCACACTGGACGTAGGGCTATTCCTGCCCGAACCAGTCTAACCCCGTGTCCTCTCACGCAACCATCCAAGCCTTACGCACATAAAACAAGTTTACTTGTCGTAGTCTTGATCCGCTATTCTTGACAACAACAGTTGGCGCGCCAGGGAGGGGACCTTTGCGCATACATCACCAGCTTCGTATGGCCAACCGTGACACCGGCTTTGCTCCCGGCTCCCTCATCCGCTTCGGGAGCTTGGACTTCCTCGCCACGGGGGGAGGGAATTGAGCTAATCCCTCTTCTTGTCCTGCCCGCTCGCCCCGTCATCTCCAGCTCCGCCGCCAGAATGGTGGTGAGCGGCCGCGCGCGCGCCACGAGGCCTCCTTCGGAGGAATGGCCCTTCGGGCTGCGCAACGCCGCGGCGACTTACGGTCGTCTCCTGGCGCGGTCCATGATCGTGCCACCCACGAACAACGAGTTCGTGGGCGTGGCGAGGACAGCCTCCGACGCCAGCTCCAAAAATGGGAGCCACCACCCCTCGCAAGAGTGCTTCATAGCCGACGTGCACTCCAAGGGGTCCAACGACAACGGCGCCGCAGGGAGGAAACGCACTCCCCCACCTCGCACCGCAGCCACAACCGGGGCCCTTGCCAGGGTCCCGGAACGGCCACATCTGCCGAAGGTGTGCGCGGTTCCCATACGGGAGGTCGAGCGCCCCCGCAACGAATTCGGGGCACGACAACAGGCGCGCGACGTCCAGCAGCGCATCTGTGAGGACGAAGATTGCCCTCAACTCTTCGCCCCCACCAGCCAGAACATCACCGCAGCGGCAACCCTACTCCGACGACTCCCCAAGCCGGCAACGCCCGAGGAGCGTCAAGCGCACCAAGAGGTGCGCAACCTGCTCGAGTGCGCCATCATCCACCAGGCGGAGAGCTTCGCGTCCCGGCGACGCGGGCACAATGCCAGCAGGGCAGCGCCCACCGTGCCTCCCGAGAGGCGTGGGGAGTCTTTCACCAGCCTCTCCTAGGGGGAACCGGGCCGCGCCCGCTCGACGGACACCGCCGCCTGCAGGAGGCAGAGCCTAGTCCGTCCACCGGCGTGTCAGTCCCATCCATGACGCCCGCGACACTCTGGACGGCGGAGGCGCTCCCGCGTGGACAGGGAGGATGGAGGGGACCGCGGCTACCATGTCCACCATGGTGGTCGCTATGACAGCGAAGAAGATCGCAGCCCGAGCCTCGACCCAGCGGAGTCCAGGGCCTTCTCCGCACGCATCCTGAACCCGCTGTTCCCAGCGCGCTTCAGGCAGCCCACCAATGTGGCCAAGTACTCCGGGGAGACGAACCCCGGACTTTGGCTCAGCGACTACCAGCTTGCATATCAGGCCGGTGGGCTGGACGATGACCTGTTCATCATTCGCAATCTCCCGCTGTTTCTGGTCGACTCGGCGCGAGCCTAGCTAGAGCACATTCCCTCGGGTCGGATCTGTAACTGGAACGACCTAAAGGAAATCTTCATGGGAAACTTCCAGGGCACGTACATGCGCCCCAGAAACTCCTAGGATCTCTGGAACAAGCAGCAACACGAGGCTCCCCTCGTGGCCATTGCTGAGCGCAAATGGGGACAACCACCCCCTGAGGGCACCCCCGGCTTCTTCGACAAGTTTCTCGAGGGACCGTGCCCGAACCACGAGTTCCCCGCCAAGCACACCTACAAGGACTGCAACCTCATGAAGAGGTATGTTGTAGGCAACCCAGTGAAGGGCGACCGGAGATGGAAGCCCAAAGAAGAGAAGAAGGATGGCGAGAAGAAGGAAGACGGCTTTCCCAACGTGGACGGCCGCTTCATGATCTTCGGAGCACCGGCGGCTTACGACTCCAAGCGCCGCTGAAAGTTGGAGCGCTGCGAAGTCTATGTGGCCGAGGCCGCTACCCCGACCTTCCTTGACTGATCGAGATCCGCCATCACCTTCGACCAGTCCGACCACCCAGATCATGTCCTGCAGCAAGGACGCTATCCCCTCATCGTCGACCCCATCGTCGGCACAAAGTGCCTCACCAAGGTGCTCATGGATGGAGGCAGCAGCCTCAACATCCTCTACGCCGAGACCCTCGACGCCATGGGGATCGACCGATCCTGCCTCCGCCCCATCGAGGCGCCATTCCACGGCATCATGCCAGGAAAACGGGCAATGCCCCTCGGGTAGATCGACCTGCCCGTCACTTTCGGGACTCCTTCCAACTTCAGGAAGGAGACCCTCACTTTTGAGGTGGTGGGTTTCCGGGGGACCTACCATGCTATCTTGGGGGCGGCCGTGCTAAGCCAAGTTCATGGCCATCCCCAACTACACCTACCTCAAGCTCAAGCTGCCGGGGCCCAACGGGGTCATCACCGTCGGCACATCTTTCTAGAAGGTGTACGAGTGCGATGTAGAGTGCTGCGAGTATGCGCAGCCATCACCTGCACGGAGGACACCGCAGTCCGGCTCGCGAAGAGCGCCGAGGACCCACCTGACTCCAAGCAGTCCACCACCTCCTTCGAGGCCACAGAAGGCGTCAAGGAGGTCCCCCTCGACCCCAGCAGTTCCGACGGCAGGACCGTTCGGATAGATGCTACCCTATCCCCTAAATAGGAAAGCGCGCTCATCGACTTCCTCCATGCAAATAGCAACATTTTTGCGTGGAAACCCTCGGACATGCCAGGCATCCTGAGGGAAGTCGCCGAGCACTCCTTGAACATCAAGGCCGGCTCCAAACCGGTGAGACAAGGCTTGCGCCTCTTCGACGAGGAGAGGCGCAAGGCCATCGGTGAAGAGCTCCAAAAGCTTTTGGCGGTCAGGTTTATCAAGGAAGTGCACCACCCCGAGTGGTTAGCCAATCCTGTTCTTGTACGAAAAAAGAATGGGAAATGCAGAATGTGTGTTGACTATACAGGTCTCAACAAAGCATGCCCAAAGGATCCGTTTCCTCTGCCACGCATAGATCAGATAGTCGACTCCACCGCAGGGTGCGAAACCCTTAGCTTCCTTGACGCATATTCCGGTTACCACCAGATCACGATGAAAGAGTCCGACCAGCTCACGACTTCTTTCATCACCCCTTTCAGGCCCTACTGCTACATCAAGATGCCGTTCGGCCTCAAAAACGCGGGGGCTACGTTCCAACGATGCATGCTTAAGTGTTTCGGGGACCTCATCGGGCGAACCGTTGAGGCTTACATAGACGACATCATGGTCAAGTCCAAGAAGGGCGACCAGCTCATCCCCGACCTCGAACTAGCCTTCGAGAGGCTGAGAGACAAGCGCATCAAACTCAACCCTGAAAAATGCATTTTGGGGGTTCCGAGAGGCATGCTGCTTGGCTTCATCGTCTCCGTGCACGGCATCGAAGCCAATCCAGAGAAGATAGCGGCCATCAGCGATATGGGGCCGATCTGAAACCTGAAGAGAGTTCAGCGTGTGATGGGATGCCTTGTGGCCCTGAGCCGCTTCATCTCACACCTTGGAGAATGAGGACTTCCTCTCTACTGACTCCTGAAGAAGACCGACCGCTTTGTGTGGACCGCCGAGGCCCAAGAGGTGCTTGACCGGCTCAAGAACCTCCTGACGAAGGCCCCAATCCTGGTCTCACCAACCGACGGGGAGCCACTCCTGCTCTACATCGCAGCGACCACCCAGGTGGTTAACGCAGCTCTAGTGGTGGAGCGAGAGAAGGAGGGACACGCCCTCAAGGTGCAGCGCCCGGTGTACTTCGTCAGCGAGGTCTTGTCCGAGTCCAAGGCCCGTTACCCTCAGATCCAGAGGCTCATCTACGCAGTCCTCATCACAAAGAGGAAGTTGCGCCACTACTTCACCTCCCACCCGGTGATGGTCATCTCATCATTCCCCCTTGGCGAAGTGATTCGAAATCAGCATGCTACAGGACAGATTGCAAAGTGGGCGCTCGAGCTTATGGACCAGGGCATCACCTACGCCCCCCAGACAGCCATCAAGTCCCAAGTACTCGCCGACTTTGTCGTAGAGTGGACAGAGATCCAGACGCCATCATCGTCGAAGAAGCAGGAGTACTGGACGATGTACTTCGACGGGTCGCTGATGAAGGCTCGCGCTGGAGTGGGTCTGGTCTTCGTCTCTCCTCTCGACGTGCGCATGAGGTACATGATCCGCCTCCACTTTCCTGCATCTAACAATGTCGCTGAATGTTGGAGGTATGCCCTAGAGGCAATCATAGAGATGATGATATTCCATTTGTATCCATAATTTGTATGTTGTGTTCATTGAATATCCATTGAAGGCTACTTGAATTGATTTGCAATTATGTGAATTGTATGTGAAACTCTTTACTTGTATGGTTATTCTAAAGTTGTCCCTAGTCGGAGTTTATGTGAGGACACACATGAATATTAGACTAGCACATGTATTAGTTGATGACTATGTTTCACAAGTCATAGACATGGAGATGTTGAACTAATAATGTGGACACATGTGGAGACATGTGCTAGGACTGACCCAACACGAGAAGTAGTTCTCTCTTTAAACCATATATACGCTTTGTCCTTAGACCTGAGATTGTCGTATGTATTCTAGATGTGGATCGACCTACTTAGGGGCTATCAAACGCTACGCCGTAACAGGGTAGTTATAAAGGTAGCTTTCGGGTTTGTCAAGAAGCATGCTATGAGACATGGTCAATCAAGATGGGATTTGCCCCTCTCTGATTGAGAGTGATATCTCTGGGCCCCTCGAGTGATCGGATCCGAAAATGCATGGCCATGCTACGTACGGTTAAGAGTTAACCTACAAAGGGATTCCGAATCACAGGATCGAGAAAGAGCGGTCGGCTTGAAGTTAGACCAAATATCGTGAGGCAAAGGGAATAGCATGTATATTATGTTGTGATGGTTCGTCTGATATGATCTTCGTGTGCGTATAGGAGTTGGCACGTCTTGCTAGAGGCCGCTACCGACTATTGGGCCGAGTAGGAGTACTCGGGCCATGTCTATACATATCCAAACCCAAAGGGTCACACACTTAAGGGGCTGGAAGCCCAATTCGGATCAGATCCGAGTTGGATTAGGTTTAGAAGTACTAATGGGCCTCGGATCCAGAGGCCCATCAGGAACCTCTATAAATAGAGGGGTGGGGGCGCCCTAGGGTTTACACCTTTTTGGCGAAACACACCTGCCGCGCCTCCCACGCCCTCGCCTGTTGCAACTCGCGGATCTAGCAGTCCGGCTTGCGACGCTTCCTCCCTGCACGTGTGGATACCTTGGAGGTTTTGCACCTGCAGCACTTGGACGAGCCGCCGACGAGCCACGACGAGCCAACGACGAGCCGCGGTACCGGAGGTGACCTTGCTGCACGTGGACGAGCTGCTGAGGAGCTGCTGGACGTGATCGACTACGTACGACTACGTTGATCGACTACGTACGACTACGTGATCGTCTTCACTGCATCGACGCATATCTACATCTTCCGCACCAGTAGTGCGTCGAGTGGTAATCCCGTGATCCTTATACGGCAGTTCTTCCTGGTTATACGCGGTAGAATTTTTGAATTACGCTAGTGTAGCCTACCTCGTATCTCAACAGTGGTATCAGAGCCGTAGCTGCTTAGTTTTGGATTCGAGATGTGTGCATATGGAGATATGCGAGTTTTCCGTTTGATCTATGTCCTGTTTTCGTGCCCTTGCTGCAATGGTAGTGTAACGACATACTCCTACCGGTCGGTTTCGGCCATCGGAGTTAAGTGATACACGTAAATCCAGTTGCAGTGAGCGAAGATCAATATGATTGGTCGAATCGAAATCCAGGGTCATACGCCAGGCGCATTAGATGTGCAATGGTAGATGAGATCTACTGCCGGGGTCGGGATTTTTGCCGTATGCGTATGCTTCGGTAAATCAGCCGTAACTTTTCGGTACGATCTCGGATTGGGGCGAATTTTATATGAAAATTGATCTACAGCTGTTTTTGGCGAGATTAGATTTCCCAAATTCGGCTTGGAAGATGGAGTTTCGGGCATCCGAAGTTTGGAACGTTAGGGCGCCTAACTCTGTTTTGCAGGATGTATGTATGTATCTTGTGATCAGTATGGCCCCCTTGTGTATGTGATGCATGTGTGTAACTCATTCGTGACCTGCGTGTCGCGTGTACGGCAACACGGCAGGAGCCATATGTGTTGTCACTTTATTGTATTTAATGGTCTGCGTACCAATCTGTGATGATCCAAGCAACTATGTAATCTTCATTACTAGCTTCTTTACTAGCTATTAGGTGTAATAGCATGTTCTAAGTTCTTGGAGGACTCATCACCAGAAGGATGGCGCACATGGAACATGGAGATGGAGATCACCATGGTGAACAGCTTCTATGGAGATGGAGATCACCATAAGAAAAACGGGCCATACTGTGTCACAACTGTGTGAATGCTATTCTGTTTATGTTTTACTTTCTGCATGCTGTGATGTTAGAAGTAGAACGATCCCTCACAAAGTTTAAGTTAGTATGCCCTCCCAACTAAAACTTGCACCGTCCCATGTCTTGTATATTTAGTGGTGGGTCTATGAAATTAGGGTGCCACTAGTTTTCCTTGACTAGACGGGTTTGTGTCGGACACTTACACGCATAAGGGTTGGTTTGCTTAATGAGGTTATCTTAACGGTTAAAGACCTTGGGGCATAAAGGTTGGGCGCCGAGACATAGAGATGTCACCCAACAACAGGAGTCATATGTGATATGGTTAGCAAAAGTTGCTTACCGATCTACCTCGTTTGCTAGCGGTGATGCTAAAGCTCACTAGTGGACTTGTTAGTTGTGGATCCTGAATCACTAAGTTTCAATAGAGGGATATTGATTTTAGTGGGAGTAGATTCTGTTAAAATAGTTTAATGTAATTTGCTCTATCAAGGATACGTTTGTCTTAGTGTATTTTGCATTATTTTTGTTGTAGATTAAATGGCACCTAGCAACACCACCACATTGTTTGCTTTTCGTTCGGTCCTTGAGAAGGACAAGTTGAATGGAACAAACTACTCGGATTGGATCTGTAACCTGAGAATTGTTCTCAGGGCCGATAAAAAGGAAGATGTTCTAGACACCCCACTACCACCAGTACCTGCTGATGATGCATCTGCTGCCGTTAAGGCTGCTTACAAGAAGGCATTTGATGCTAATCTTGAGGTAAGCTGCCTTATGCTTGCTTGCATGGAACCCGAGCTGCAGATGCAGTTCGAAACAAATCATGAGGCACACGATATGATCGTGGCGCTCAAGGACATGTTCCAGACACAGGCTAGGACCGAAAGGTTCAATGTGTCCAAAGCCTTTCTGGAGTGCAAGTTAGCAGAAGGCGCAGCAGTAGGACCACATGTAATCAAGATGGTTGGTTACACTCAGCGATTGGAGAAGCTGGGCTTCCCAATGGGCAACGAGTTGGCCACTGACTTCATTCTTTCATCTCTTCCGCCTAGCTATGGGAACTTCATCTCGAACTACCATATGCATGGGACGGAGAAGGGTTTGAATGAACTGTGTGGTATGCTCAAGACAGCAGAGGTGGACATCAAGAAAAGCGCTAGTACCAGTCATGTGATGGCTATACAGAACAAGCCTAGCTTTAAGAAGAAGGGCAATTCTTGGAAGAAGAAGGGCAAGGCTGGAACGTCCAAGCCAAACCCAGCGCCCAAGGTTAAAGCTGGACCTGGACCTGCTCCAGACAAAGAGTGATTTTACTGTCATGAACTTGGTCACTGGAAAAGAAACTGCAAGCAGTACCTAGCTTCCTTGAAGAATGGCGGAAGTAAGAGTACTTCTACCTCAGGTACGCTTGTTGTTAATGTTATAGACAACATATTTCTCGCTGATACAATTATTAATTCTTGGGTATTTGATACCGGATCGGTTGCTCATATTTGCAATTCGATGCAGGGAATGATAAGAAGTAGAAGCGTGGAAAGAGGAGAAGTTGATTTCCACGTGGGCAATAATGCAAGAGTTGCTGCGTTGACCGTCGGGATGATGCAACTCCACCTCCCGTCAGGATTTATTATGGAGTTGAATAATTGTTATTTCGTTCCTAGTTTAAGTCGAAACATTTTGTCTCCTTCATGCTTGATGAAGGATGGTTATTCATTTGCGAGTGAAAACAATGGTTGTGTGATCTCTAAGAATGATATATTTATGGCTTTTGCACCCATTGTGAATGGATTGTTTGTTTTAAATCTTGATGGTTCACCTGTCTGTAATGTAAGTGCTAAAAGGCCTCGGCCTAATGATTTGAGTCCTACCTACTTGTGGCATTGTCGTTTGGGTCATATAAGTGAAAAGCGCATGAAGAAGCTCCATTCTGATGGACTTCTAACTTCGTTTGATTTTGAATCATACGAGACATGTGAGGCTTGCTTGCTAGGCAAGATGACCAAGACGCCTTTCACAGGATTTCCTGAGAGAGTAGTAGACTTGTTGGAACTCGTACATAGTGATGTATGCGGACCAATGAGCACGACGGCTAGAGGAGGATTCCAATACTTCATAACTTTCACTGATGATTTCAGTAGATATGGCTATGTCTACTTGATGAGGCACAAGTCTGAAACCTTTGAAAAGTTCAAGGAATTTCAGAATGAAGTTGAAAATCAGCGTGGCAAGAAAATTAAGGCCTTACGATCTGATCGTGGAGGCGAGTATTTGAGCCACGAGTTTAGCAATCATCTAAAGAGTTGCGGAATTGTTCCACAACTTACGCCGCCTGGAACACCTCAGAGAAACGGTGTGTCCGAGCGACGTAATCGAACTTTGTTAGACATGGTTCGATCAATGATGAGCCAGTTGGACCTACCGTTGTCATTTTGGGGATACGCTCTAGAAACAGCAGCTTTCACACTTAATAGGGTACCATCTAAATCCGTAGTTAAGACACCATATGAGATATGGACTGGAAAGGTTCCTAGTTTGTCTTTTCTAAAGATTTGGGGATGTGAAGTCTTCGTCAAGCGACTTCAGTCGGACAAGATCACACCCAAGTCGGATAAGTGCATTTTCGTGGGATATCCAAAGGAAACTTTGGGATATTATTTCTACAACCGATCAGAAGGCAAAGTGTTTGTCGCTCGGAATGGGGTTTTCCTAGAGAAAGAGTTTCTCAAAGGAGAAAAGAGTGGAAAGACAGTGCATCTTGAAGAAGTTCAAGATGAGCCGATCGGGCAAGAATCAATGAGTGATGCTAACGTAGCAGAACAAGTTGAAATACCCATGGCAAGAGAAGCACCGCCACAACCACGAAGGTCGGCAAGGCTTCGCGAAATGCGGGAAATATTATTGTTGGACAATGATGAGCCTGCGACATATGCAGAAGCAATGATGGACCCAGACTCCGAAAAATGGCAGAGTGCCATGCAATCCGAAATAGAGTCCATGGGAGACAATCAAGTTTGGAACTTGGTTGACCCGCTTGATGGTGTTAAAGCCATAGAGTGCAAGTGGATCTATAAGAAGAAAAAGGACATGGATGGAAATGTTCACATCTATAAAGCACGACTTGTCGCAAAAGGTTTTCGACAAGTTCAAGGAGTTGACTACGACGAGACCTTCTCGCCCGTAGTGATGCTTAAGTCCATTCGGATTATTCTAGCTATAGCTGCATATTTTGATTATGAGATATGGCAGATGGATGTCAAGACAGCTTTCCTGAATGGAAACCTAGCTGAGGACGTGTATATGATACAGCCCGAGGGTTTTGTCGATCCGAAAAATGCTGGAAAGGTATGCAAGCTTCAGAGATCCATTTATGGATTGAAGCAAGCATCTAGGAGTTGGAACATTCGTTTTGATGAAGTGGTCAAAGGGTTTGACTTCACCAAGAACGAAGAAGAGTCTTGTGTTTACAAGAAGGTTAGTGGGAGCTCTGTAGTATTTCTAATCTTATATGTGGATGACATATTACTGATTGGAAATAACATTCCTATGCTTGAGTCCGTAAAGACTTCACTGAAAAATAGTTTTTCGATGAAGGACTTAGGGGAAGCGGCATATATTCTGGGCATTAAGATCTATAGAGATAGATCGAGAAGGCTTATAGGTTTAAGCCAAGATACTTACATTGACAAAGTGTTGAAGTGGTTCAGCATGGAAGAGGTAAAGAAAGGGTTCTTGCCTATGTCACATGGCATACATCTCAGCAAGACTCAGTGTCCTTCGACTGCTGATGAGCGGGATCGCATGAGTAGAGTGCCATATGCCTCGGCTATTGGATCTATCATGTATGCAATAATAAGTACTCGCCCAGATGTTTCATATGCACTAAGTATGACAAGCAGACACCAATCTGATCCAGGTGAGAGTCACTGGACACCGGTGAAAAACATTCTTAAGTACTTGAGAAGGACTAAAGATATGTTCCTCGTCTATGGAGGTGAGGAGGAGCTCGTTGTAACAGGTTACACCGATGCTAGTTTCCAAACCGACAGAGATGATTCAAAGTCACAATCAGGATTTATGTTCACACTAAATGGTGGTGCTGTTAGTTGGAAGAGTTCCAAGCAGGAGACGGTGGCCGATTCTACGACAGAAGCCGAGTACATCGCGGCTTCGGAAGCCGCGAAGGAAGGTGTTTGGATAAGGAATTTCCTCGTTGAGCTTGGTATGTTCCCGAATGCGTCCAGCCCATTGAATCTCTACTGTGATAATAATGGGGCAATTGCGCAAGCAAAGGAGCCAAGGAACCACCAGAAGAACAAACACGTAATGCGGCGATTTCATCTCATTCGAGACTTCGTTAACCGGGGTGAGATCAAGATATGCAAAATACACACGGATCTGAACATTTCTGATCCGTTGACAAAACCACTCCCGCAGGCTAAGCATGATGCGCATGTAAGAGCTATGGGTATTAGGTACCTTCTAGATTGACTCTAGTGCAAGTGGGAGACTGTTGGAGGTATGCCCTAGAGGCAATCATAGAGATGATGATATTTCATTTGTATCCATGATTTGTATGTTGTGTTCATTGAATATCCATTGAAGGCTACTTGAATTGATTTGCAATTATGTGAATTGTATGTGAAACTCTTTACTTGTATGGTTATTCTAAAGTTGTCCCTAGTCGGAGTTTATGTGAGGACACACATGAATATTAGACTAGCACATGTATTAGTTGATGACTATGTTTCACAAGTCATAGACATGGAGATGTTGAACTAATAATGTGGACACATGTGGAGACATGTGCTAGGACTGACCCAACACGAGAAGTAGTTCTCTCTTTAAACCACATATTCGCTTTGTCGTTAGACCTGAGATTGTCGCATGTATTCTAGATGTGGATCGACCTACTTAGGGGCTATCAAACGCTACGCCGTAACAGGGTAGTTATAAAGGTAGCTTTCGGGTTTGTCAAGAAGCATGCTATGAGACATGGTCAATCAAGATGGGATTTGCCCCTCTCTGATTGAGAGTGATATCTCTGGGCCCCTCGAGTGATCGGATCCGAAAATGCATGGCCATGCTACGTACGGTTAAGAGTTAACCTACAAAGGGATTCCGAATCACAGGATCGAGAAAGAGCGGTCGGCTTGAAGCTAGACCAAATATCGTGAGGCAAAGGGAATAGCATGTATATTATGTTGTGATGGTTCGTCTGATATGATCTTCGTGTGCGTATAGGAGTTGGCACGTCTTGCTAGAGGCCGCTACCGACTATTGGGCCGAGTAGGAGTACTCGGGCCATGTCTATACGTATCCGAACCCATAGGGTCACACACTTAAGGGGCTGGAAGCCCAATTCGGATCAGATCCGAGTTGGATTAGGTTTAGAAGTACTAATGGGCCTCGGATCCAGAGGCCCGTCAGGAACCTCTATAAATAGAGGGGTGGGGGCGCCCTAGGGTTTACACCTTTTTGGCGAAACACACCTGCCGCGCCTCCCACGCCCTCGCCTGTTGCAACTCGCGGATCTAGCAGTTCGGCTTGCGACGCTTCCTCCCTGCACGTGTGGATACCTTGGAGGTGTTGCACCTGCAGCACTTGGACGAGCCGCCGACGAGCCACGACGAGCCAACGACGAGCCGCGGTACCGGAAGTGACCTTGCTGCACGTGGACGAGCTGCTGGACGTGATCGACTACGTATGACTACGTTGATCGACTACGTACGACTACGTGATCGTCTTCACTGCATCGACGCATATCTACATCTTCCGCACCAGTAGTGCGTCGAGTGGTAATCCCGTGATCCTTATACGGCAGTTCTTCCTGGTTATACGTGGTAGAATTTTTGAATTACGCTAGTGTAGCCTACCTCGTATCTCAACACTGAATACGAGGCTCTCCTCAATGGGCTTCGCATCGCCATCGAACTGGGCATCCGGCGGCTGGACATACGGCACGACTCTCAGCTAGTCGTCGAGCAAGTCATGAAGGAGTAGAGCTGCCACGACCCCAAGATGGCAGTGTACTGCAATGAAGTCCGCAAGCTCGAAGACAAGTTTAACGGTCTGGAACTCAACCACGTCGCAAGACATTTCAACAAGGCAGCTGACCAACTAGCGAAGGCGGCATCCGGCCAAAAGCCCATCCCCGATGGCGTCTTCATCAGCAACCAATACAAGCTCTCAATCCGTTACAAGGAGCTGGGAGGGGTCGGCGACACGCCACCTGTCCCAGACTCAGGAGCCGACCTAGGAGAGGTCAGCAACGCGCCACCTATCCTGGACTCGGAGGCCGATCCCTCTGACCCTGAGGTCATGGAGATCGACATGAACACAGCAGAGGGGCCCAATCCCCCGCCTAACTGGAGATCCTCGTACCTTGACTACCTTATCCACGAGTTGCTCCCAACGGACAAGACGAAGGCGTGAAGGATTGCACGCCGTGCCAAATCCTTCGTCATCGTCGACCAGGAGCTATACAAGCAGAGCCACACCGGCATCCTCCAGCGCTGCATTCCGATCGAGCAGGGAAAGGCGCTGATACAGGACATCCACGCCGGGGCCTGCGGCCACCATGCTGCACCAAGAACCCTCGTCGGGAACGCCTTCCGACAGGGCTTCTACTGGCCGACGGCGGTCGCCGATGCCACCCGCGTGGTGCGCACCTGCGAAGGGTGCCATTTCTTCACGCGACAGACCCATCTGCCCGCCCAGGCACTCCAGACCATCCCCATCACGTGGCCCTTCGTGGTCTGGGGTCTGGACCTCGTCGGGCCCTTCAAGAAGGTGCCTGGAAGCTTCACCCACCTGCTTGTCACCGTCAACAAGTTCTCAAAGTGGATCAAGGCACGACCGGTCGCGCAAATCAAGTCCGAGCAGGTGGTGCAATTCTTCACCGACATCATCCATCGCTTTGGAGTTCCTAACTCCATCATCACGGACAACGGCACGCAGTTCACTGGGAAGAAGTTCCTCAAGTTGTGTGATGATAATCACATCCGAGTGGACTGGTCGGCCATGGCACATCCCCGCACGAACGGACAAGTTGAGCGGACCAACGGCATGATACTCCAGGGTCTCAAGCCACGAATCTTCGACCGGCTCAACAAATTCGACGGCCGATGGGTCGCGGAGCTCCCTACGGGTCCTGTGGAGCCTGAGGACGACCCCCAACAGGACAACTGGCTTCATCCCATTCTTCATGGTCTATGGGTCCGAGGCAATCCTCCCCACCGACCTGGAGTACGGGTTGCCGAGGGTCAGAGCATACAACGAACAGGGGAATCAAGCATCTCTTGAGAACACGCAAGACCAGCTCGACGAAGCGCGCGACGTGGCCCTGCTGCACTCAGCCAAATACCAGCAAGCTTTACGATGGTATCACAGTCGTAAGGTACGGGGCTGAGCCTTCAACGTCGGCGATCTGGTGCTTCGTCTCGTCCAGGACAACAGAGGTCGACACAAGATGACCCCTCCGTGGGAAGGTCCTTTCATCATCGCGCAAGTACTGCGGCCGAGCACGTACAAGCTGGCGACCCCCGACGGGCAGGTCTTCACCAACGCTTAGAACATTGAGCAGCTAAGATGCTTCTACCCTTAGCCATTGTATCCAAGTCTGTACATACATACTTCTGATTATCTTTTAGTTTGTGAGAAAGGGGTGGTTTTGAGTTGCCTTCGCTAAAGTGTCATCCTAAGCTTAGGGATATCCGACCCTAGCTCTGCCCCAGGGTTGCATATCCGTCGGGGGCTATCAGGTGCTCTTGCCCAAGTCACTTGGCATCTTCTCAAAACACCATTTTTACCAGACCAACCCTCTTCCTGAATATTTGGGTGTGAAAAGAAAAGAGTGCGCGAATGATGCTCGGGCAAAACCGATCGGACTGCAAGAAACCTACGCCCCAGCGGCTATGGTGCCCTTGCTCATCGGCACTTCCTGACGCATCCAACTCGCGCTCCAATCTTTCCAAACCCAAAAAAAAGAAAGAGGATCGAAAACCTTTTTTGAAAAATTACACAAAGGCCTCTGTGGCCATCGCAAAAGCAAGTTCGAAATTACTTAACACATTTACATATTTTTTGGCCATCTAAGCCCGATACAGCTAACTCGTCCCCGGCTCCTCCGGCGGGATAGCCTCATCCTCCAGGAGCTTCGCCAAGGCCTCCGCTGGATTGAGCACCGACGCGTCGATCTCGTCCAGCTCGGCCTCGGAGTAGCCGGAGGCGTACCCCCCGCTCATCGCGGCAAAGTTGATGCTGGAGTAGTGGGAGCCGAAGACGCCGAAGGCCCGCCTCACCCCAATGTGGAGCGCCTCCCGAGCGATCTCACGGGCCCGCCGGTACGCCCCAAGGACACGAGGCACCAACGATCTTGTCCCCTCCTCCTGGACCATGTTGAGACCATCGCAGATGATGCGGACCGAGTCCCGTAGGTTGGCGTGCTCAGTGCGCTCCGCATCGATGACGTCCCTCAGCCGGGCGAGGTCATCTTCAAGGCCTGTCCAAAACGGTCCGCCAAGTCAGAAACCGGCACAACGCGGCAAGCAAAAGGACAGCGTTAGCCTTACCTTCAGATCGGACTCTCAGCTGACGTTCCCGGTCCACCCCTTGGGACACGGTAGCCTGAAGCCCCTGCACCTGCACATGGAACTGACTGACCTCCTCCCCAAGGTCGACCGCCATCTTCTCGACCTCAGCCTTCCGGCTCGCCTCGAAGTTGCGCTCCTGCCAAGCCGCGTGCCGCTCGTGCCGGATATGCTCGACGGTTTTCTGAAGGGCCTCGTGATCCTTCTTCAACCGTGCGAGTTCCTCGGCATCATGGCGGGCCTTCTTGGAAACGTCCTGGAACTCCTCTGCGTCAAGGCGAGCCTTCTCGATGATGGCCTGGAACTTATCCTCCGCCCGCCGTGCGCCCTACCGCGCCTCTTGCTCGCGCGCAGGTTGGCAACGATCTGCTGGGCGGCGGTGAGCTGTCCGGTTAGCTCCCCGGTCCACCACCTTTCCATAGAGAAACGCTCCCAGAGCCCCCGCTCGCACCAAAGGAACTCGAACTTCCCCCAGCTACATTCCTGGAGGGCCTGCAGAACGATTTACAATTAGGAATTGTTGGGAGAAAGGAGGGACGGAGAAACGAGAGGAAAATGACCACCAAAGAGAACACCATACCTGACCACCGGGGACAACGACGCCATCCAATTCCCCCATCGCAGAAGACAAGGCAATGTGGACATTTGCAAGCCTGCCCTGCACCGCCTGCCACCTACTCCGCTCCTCGGCATTGTCCAGCACGAAGCGAGGCTTCTGTGGGTCCTCACAGGATCTCCAATGCAAGGTCGGCCCACCCCACGCATTGGGGTCGAGACCAACTAGGACAAGGGCACGGGCGGCCGTTTCGGCTGACCCCGATGCCGCCGTCCCCGATGTCGCCGCCGGGGCACGGGAGGTCCTTCCGGCCGACCCCGACGCCGCTATCCCCGACGTCGCCACCGGGGCAGGTGCCACCGCCCTTGACAACGCTAGCCCCATCGACAACGCCGGCGCACGCGCCGCTGTCTTCGTCGCCGTCGCCGCAGCCGCCGGCGCGCGCCCTGCTGTCTTCGCCGCCACTGCCGACTCCATTGCGGCCGCCGGGGCGGGCGCCCCTGTCTCCGTCGCGGCCGCTGTCTCTGTCGCGGCCGCTGGGGCGGGCACCCCCGTCTCCGTCACCGCCGCCATCTCTGTCATGACCGCTGGGGCAGGCGCCCCCATCTCCGCCGCCGACGCCGTCTCCACCGACGTCGTCGCCGCCCCCGCAGCCGGGGCCTCGGATGCTGATGCCTCCCCCACCGGTTCTTCCTCCACCTCGTCGTCAAGTTTTATCACCTCGTCGGGCGGAGGAACCCCACGGGCAGCATCTTGTCCCGCAAGGTCGGCTACGGAGACATAAGGCGGAACAGGGGTCGGCCCCTACCCCGTGCCCGACTGCGGCACCCTTCCTCCTATCGCCGCCGCAGAGGCCGTTTCTGCGGGAGGCCCCGCAGCCTCTCCGACGACACCGCCGCTCGCCGCCGGCGGGGTCACGGTCCACCCCGTGGAGGCGGTTGACACCCGGAGCACCTTCTTCGGTGCCAGCGGCGGGATAAATTCCCGAGGAGCAGCACTGTGAAACAACGACAACTTCATCAAAAACGGCTCAATGCCAGAAAAGGAATAAGGTACGCGAGGAATTTCCACTAACCTCCCCTCAGCGTGAGGTCGACGGGTGCGCTTCGGCTCCAAGCTCGACGCCGATCCTAGGGCATTCGGCAGCGGCCGCTTGCCGCTACTCCTCTGCACGCGTGATGCAGGTAGAAGGTCAGGGGTCGGCTCCGTCGACTCCCAAGGCGTGCCCCTCGCCGACCCTTGGGGCGCAGCCCTAGAGCCCCGCAGGATCGGGTCCTGGGTAGGCGGTCCGCTCGACCTGTTGGGGGTGCTGCTCCTGGATGATGAACGCACCCGGCCAGGGGGCCAGAACATTCTCCTCCTCGGTCTCTTCCTCCTCATCCTCGTCGTCATCGCCGTCGTCGTCGTCCGACATGACCGCGCCCCGCCGCCGCCTTTGGAACTCCTTGGCGGCCCTCTTCCTCTTCATCACCGTCTCTTTGTCTTTTCTCTTTTTCTGCTTCTCGGCGAGGAGGCGGTTCTGCCGCCACCGCTCTGCATCCTCGGGCACCGGCGGGCGCGAGGCCATGACCTGGGTCATATTGCCCTATAGATACAAGGACCCCGCGTCAGAACGACAAAGCAAGAAATGTAGGAAAGAAGAATGAGAGTGCGAAATCCTCACCAGCTTGACGAAATCCTCGTCTGGGCGCATTGGAGGGTGACCGGGCACCGGGTAAATGGTGTCCTTGTCCTCCAGTGCCTCCCGGACGCGCTGCTTGACCTCGGCATTGGCAAGTACACCCGTCGCAAGGACGGAGCCCTCGGTCAGCGTGTCGGGAACCATGTCGTCAAGTGAGCAAGCCCGGAGCATCAGCGGCGCCACCCTCCGAGTGTGGTACGCCCCGATAACTCCGGCCTCGGTCAGGCCCTTTTCCTTCAGGCGGACGATGGCCTGAAGCAGACCGGCGATCTGCTTCTTCTCCTTCTCAACTGGACCGTACGACCATAGTTCCAGCGTTGCTTCAATGACGCGGCCGATGAACTCTGGCAAGGGGGACTCAGAGTAGTTCTTCACATAGAACCACTGCTGGTGCCACCCCTTGTGGGACGCCGTGGTCTTGATCGCCATGTATTCTTTGGTGCGGTTCTAGCGAAGGTGGATGCCGACGCACCCCATCGGCACCGGAGTTGTTCGCATCTGGGTCCCCCTCTTCTCGGTCCTCTGATACAGGCTGACCGTGAAGAAGTACTTCCAGAGCGAGAAGTTGGGCTCGATTTCCAGGTACCCCTCGCACAGCACAACGAACACCGCGATATGATGGATCCCATTGGGATTGAGGTGCTACAGCTTGAGCCTGTAGTAGTGCAGCAACCTGCGGAAGAAGAGGCTCGGCGGAGCCGCGAACCCCCTCTCATGGAAGTGCGCGAACAAGATGATGTAGCCGCCATCCGGATGCAGCGCATCTTCCCTCCCGGGCAACCGCCACTCGTCCATCGCGGTCCTCTTGCAAAGGAGGCCCTTCTTCACCAAGCCGTCGGCGCGTGAGGTGCTGAAGCTTGAGCGCGTCCAGGACTCCATCTCTAAGGGGGTGGAAGGCTCGACGGCGGAAGGCGAAGAAAGCTACTGCACTGAGCGAACGAAGGCAAAAGGTGTGCGAGAAGGCGGAAGGGCTTGAGAACGGGTACGGGCGGAACCGGTGAGGCGGACTCCTACTTCTTATAAGGGGTCGCGCGGGAAGCGAAAGGGGCGGTCCCATCACAGTTATTGCGACGCCAGGTACGCCCTGTCACCCCCGCCTTTCTGGGAAACCATGCGCACGATCTGCTGCAGGGAACGTCTCTACTTTCCTCGTTTTGCAGGCCCAGTACTCTGTGCCACTTCACGTCCCAGGAAGCGCACGCGTGTGACATCCTCCACATACGGCTCGGGGCCCACCGACAGGTAAAATGGGATACAGAGCTGAAAACGCTCCTACGGCCCATTACGGTCCAGGGGTTCGAAGGCTGGCCCACCACAGGTTCGACAGTCGCCCCAGGACATCCCCGAGCAAGGGGTGAGAAGGGATGGGTCCGCTAGCGTCCATCACCCAGGTGAGCGAAAGCCAAGGGCATCCCGACCTCACGTTCGAGTATGGACTGGCATCAAAGTTCATGGTTTTTCCCCGAAGAAAGGCAACGAGCCCCCGGATCCAATTGAACGGACTCGGGAACTATATGAACTGGCCAGCCGGAATCTGGGGTACGCCACCAGCTTGGCCCGAGCCGGACCCCCCTGAACGGGGACCAGGACTCCACTCGAACCGACCCATTCGCAGCTCAACGAGCACCATGGTTCGTCCGGCGAGGATAGCGTGGCACAGCTCACCCCCTCCATCCCAGCGAACGGACGCTTGAGGGGTAATGATCTAAAGTCGATCTAGCCTCCCGATCGGTCTCCTGCAATGCGTGGGGGCTCGGGGGCTAGCATTGCAACCAACGACCACGCGTGTGGTCGCAATTTGGAGTCTTGGAGCAGGAGTGGTCGGCGAAACAAGCCATCCTCAGGGCACTCTGCCTGACCAAGCTCCCCGGCCAAGCTGAACGAACGAAACTTCTTCTCCCTGATCAACTGCAGCTTACAGGACAAACAAGGATCCCCGACGAACGACGAATGCAGCCTCTGGAGGAGCATCCTTTGCTCCACCAAAGGCTCGGGGGCTATTGTTGGGGGAAAATATTAATGACCCTCCTTATGCTCCTTAAACAACAATCATAAATTCCTGGGCCCACCTGCGGCGACGGTGACCTCTGCCGACTCGGCTTGAATAGGGAGTATTCCACTTCGCCTCGCCCGACCTATGGCCTCGGGGTCGGATACGCCCGACCCCTCGCTGCAAGACTCCGCCTCACCCGACCCATGGTCCTAGGGTCAGATCAACCCGACCCCTCACCGCAAGGCTCCGCCTCACCCGACCCTGGGCGCAAGGGGTCGGACTCATCCGGGCCCACAAGACAAGGATCCACCTCGGGCGCATACCAGCGCACAAGGGCGTAGATCTCGTGGGCCCCCACCAACCTCGCCATAAATGCGCTGCGGCTCTAGCATGCAGAAAGGCGCCCGCGCTCCTCGACGTGACTCGCCACAGTATTCGGGCGGTACACTGTAGCCACGATCGCACAGTCTACAACAGCACCGTCTTAGTCCGCGGCCTCCCCTGTTCGCCGTAGGGCACTCATTACCCGCGCCTCCTAGCACAGGAGGGAGCGCCGCCCAGTTCTGCGCTCGGTCCGGTGGTAGGGACATGACGGCCGCGCGTCCCGGTCAGCACGCAGGGCTACTGAGGTCGGCTGTCCCCCACAACGTACACAGTTGCGGTGGCCGGGCATCATCATCATGCTTGGCCACACTGGTCGGATGACACGCGCATCACGCTTACACAGCAACGATGGGCGACCAGAGGATTGTCGACAGGATCCAACGACAGCCGCCCCCCTTCGGCGGCCACGCTGACGGGAGACAGAGACCGGAAGGGAAGGCGGCGACCCCGGGGACTCGGTCCTTCCACCAGTGCTCTGGTTTACCTTACACGGTTATCTCTTTTACTTCTCCTTACGCCTTGCTCATCTGTAACTCCTGTGTCCTTCCTATGCTATAAAAGGAGGACCATGGGGGCCGAGATAGGGATGACTCTTAAGCCAACCGAACTCACCCCTCTCCTCACGAGCATCAGCGCACACCCAAGAGACTTGGGGCTAGCTCCCTCTCTTGCCTCTTTGTAACCCCTACTACAGACCCCGCGTGAGTAACACGAGCAGCTCCTCACACTGGACGTAGGGCTATTCCTGCCCGAACCAGTCTAACCCCGTGTCCTCTCACGCAACCATCCGAGCCTTACGCGCATAAAACAAGTTTACTTGCCGTAGTCTTGATCCGCTATTCTTGACAACAACAGAAGGCCACCATTGTAGACATCTCAGAGCAAGACGTGATTGACTATTTTCAGAACGGTCTCTACGATCGCCGTATGTTCTAAGACTTTGGCAGACAGCACCCCCATGATGTCAAGTCACTCAAGGTTATGGCACAAGCATGGGAAGATGAAGGAGACAAGGAGCTTGAAAGGTTCGAGTCAGATCGCAACCGAGGCCAGCACAACAATAATCAAAGCAACGGCCAGGACAACGACTAGAACCGCAACGGCGACCACCGAAATAACTACTCGGAGGTCACAACCGCAAGCGCAAGCCAAACAATACTGTCGCGGTGATATCTCAATCGTCCAAGAAAGGAGGTGGCAGAAGCCAAGACAAGCCCGTTTTCAGTGAGCTTTTGAAAAAACAGTGCCCTTGGCATCCTCACCACAAATATGGTGTGATAGACTGCTACAGCCTACGCAGAGTAATGAAGGACTTGCCAGAGCCATCGGGTACTAATGACAAAGGAAAAACCAAGGAAGACAAAGACGAGGATGGCAACAGCATGTTCCAGACCCCGTCCAAAACTGTCAATGTCATTTTCGGTGGGATCCCGGGTACCGCCTCGAAGCGGTCCTAGAAGCTAGTGCTACGAGAGATTATGTCCATTGAGCGAGCTATACTCACACCCCTCAAGTGATCTGAGTTACCAATTACTTTCTCTCAGAAAGATCATTCAGTGGACTAATTTCTCAGAACCAGAATGATTTCCTCTCGTCTTGGACCCGGTTGTTGCTGGCTCCAGGCTCACCAAGGTACTCATCGACAGTGGCAGCAGCCTCAATGTCCTGTTCGCCAAGACTTTGAAGAAGATGGGTCTCAACATCACAGAGATTCTCACCCCGACGAACTCTCCCTTCTATGGGATCATCCCAAGCAATGCGGCTATACCTCTTAGACAGGTAGTTCTGCCAATTACCTTTGGGACCAAGTAGCACTACCGAACAGAGTACATCCGATTCGAGGTGGCGGATTTTGAGACTTCTTATCACGCCATCCTTGGAAAACCAGCATTGGCCAAGTTCATGGCCATCCCACATTATGTGTACTTAGTACTCAAAATGTTGGGACCTAAGGGAGCCTCTCCCTCTATGGAGACTTGAAGGAATCATATGAGTGTACTACAGAACCTGTCGAGTTAGCCGCAACTTCTCAAGTGCCCAATTCAATGCAACAAGTCTTCGCTGCATCAAAAAGCTCTCCCTGGTCGAACTCGAAATTCTAGAGAACAAGTCGGGGGCTACCAAGGTCAAGCCAGCAAGTGACGTGGACATCAAAGCCATTGACCTCGAGACCGGCGACACCTCCAAGATAGCCCTGATCAGTTCAGGGTTGGATCCTAAATAGGAAATTATGCTCGTCTGCTTCCTTCGGGCCAACCAAGATATCTTTGTGTGGAAACCAGCAGACATGCTAGGGGTGCCCAAGGAGCTGATCGAGCATTCAATAAATGTGGATATGAAAGCTACTCCAAAAAGACAATGACTACGACGATTCACCCGGGATAGAAGGGAAGCCACCAAAAAAGAGTTGGCAAAACTACTCGTGCCGGGTTTCATAAAAGAAGTCTATCATCCTGAGTGGCTCGCTAACCCCGTCTTGGTTCGAAAAAAGAACAACAATGAGTGGAGGATGTGTGTTGATTACACATATCTCAACAAGCACTGTCCAAAGGACCGCTTTGGGCTCCCGAGGATCGATCAAGTCATCAACTCCACTACTGGATGCGCACTACTCTATTTCCTAGATTACTACTCAGGGTACCGCCTTATAGCTCTCAAGGAAGAAGACCAGGCCAAGACTGCGTTTATCACCCCTTATGGAGCTTTCTGTTGTACAATGATGTCCTTTGGGTTGAAGAACGCAGGTGCCACCTATCAACGCGCAATCAAGATGTGTATTTAGAAACAGCTACACCGCAATGTTGAGGCATATGTGGACGACGTGATAGTCAAAACAAGAAATCCAAACGACCTCATTGTTGATTTAGAGGAGACCTTCTCCAGTCTGCGGAAATTTTGGTGGAAGCTCAATCCAACAAAGTGTGTCTTTGGCATACCATCTGGAAAACTACTTTGGTTCATCATTAGCCACAGAGGCATTGAAGCAAATCCCGAGAAGATATCCGCCATCATCGATATGCATGTCCCGTCTGGCATCAAAGACATTTAGAAGCTGACTAGGTGTATGATAGCTCTTAACAGATTCATATCAAGACTTGGAGAATAGGGCATTCCCTTCTTCAAATTACTCAAGCGGCAAGACAAGTTCTAGTGGACCGAGGAGGCAAACCAAGCCCTGCAACAGTTGAAGGACTTCCTGTCAAGGCCACCGGTCCTCACGGCACCTAGCCCCAATGAAGACTTGCTGCTCTACATCGTTGCAACTACTAACATTGTAAGCACAGTGATAGTAGTCGAATGGTTAGAACCCGGCCATGTATACAAAGTGCAAAGGTCCATCTATTTTGTCAGCAAAGTACTCTTAGATTCCAAAACCAAGTACCCACCGATCCAGAAATTATTATACGCCATACTACTCACCTCGTGGAAGTTGTGGCATTACTTCCAAGAACACAAGATCTACGTCATCATTGACTTTCCCTTGGGTGAGATTCTCCACAATCGGGATGCCACGTGTAGGATTTCAAAGTGGGCAGTGGAACTTGGAGTATTGTCCCTGGATTTCAAGACAAGAACCATGATCAAATCCCAGGCTCTAGTCGATTTCATGGCAGAGTGGCTGGAAAATCAACTACCGACGTCGGCAGAGCGTCTAGAGCATTGGGTCATATACTTCGATGGATCCCTCAAGCTCGAAGGCGCTGGTATAGGGATACTCTTGATATCTCCAAAAGGTGAGCAACTCAAATATGTCTTGTAGATCTTCTGGGAGGCATCCAACAACGAAGCTGAGTACGAAGCGTTACTGTACGGGGTGCACCTGGCTATATTGCTAGGAATCAAAAGATTGTTGGTCTATGGTGACTCACTGGTAGTAATCAATCCAGTCAACAATGAGTGGGATCGCAACAAGGAGAACATGGACGCATATTGTATGGAAGTACGCAAGCTCGAAAATAAATTTTCGGGCCTGGAATTTCATCATGTAGTCCGCGACAACAATGTCATTGCGGATGTCTTGTCCAAACTTGGCTCAACTCACGCCCAAGTCCCAGCAGGAGTTTTTGTCCATAAATTACATAAGCCATCCATAGCATAGCCGGTACCTTCTACAACCACCGATCGTGGTCCTGAGGTACCAGATCAGGAGGTGATGATGATTGACGTTGATTGGAGAACACATTCATCAACTACATAAGGGAGCAAAAACTACCCTCGGACAAGACACAGGCAGAGCAGATTCTACAACAAAGCAAGAATTACATTCTAGCGGGAACAAGCTCTACAGAAGAGGCGCGTCTTCAGGGATACTCATGAAGTGCGTCACACGTCAAGATGGTAAGGACATGTTCGAGAGATACACAAGGGCATTTGCAGTAACCATGCATCCTC
Organism: Setaria italica; assembly: GCF_000263155.2. NCBI lineage: Eukaryota > Viridiplantae > Streptophyta > Magnoliopsida > Poales > Poaceae > Setaria > Setaria italica. Next base: position 20,351,949 of record NC_028458.1, on the reverse strand, counting down.
ATGCACAATTGTGGGCAAGGCTTTTAGAGCATCGTTCTACTGGCCCACTGCCCTAGCGGACGCTGAAGAACTAGTCCGTTGGTGTCAGGGTTGTCAATTCTTCACCAAGCAACAACATGTCCCTGCCTACAAGCTTATCACCATACCGCCAACATGGGCCTTCGCATGCTGGGGGCTCGACATGATCGGTCCGCTTCCCACAGCACCCGGAGGATTCAACCGACTACTTGTAGCCATCGACAAGTTCACTAAGTGGATCGAGGTCAAGCCAGTAACCTGCCCCAAGGCACACAGAGTACTCAACTTCCTCGATGAGATCATCCACCGCTATGGATTCCCCAATCGGATAATCATAGATTTGGGTTCCAATTTCAACAACCACGAGTTCTGGGAGTACGGTGAAAATAGCGGCATTGACGTTCAATACGTCTCTGTTGCTCACCCGTGGGCCAATGGCTAGGTTGAGCGTGCCAACGGGATGCTACTGGAAGCTTTGAAGAAAAGATTGCACGACATTGGCAACACCAAAGGAGGCAAGTGGCTCAAAGAACTACCCAACGTCCTTTTGGGGCTACGTACTCAACCATGCAAACCTACGGAGCAGTCACCCTACTTCCTAGTCTACGGATCAAAAGCTATCCTTCCTGCTGATGTTATGTGGAAATCCCTAACAGTTGAGCAATTTGACGAAGGGGCAGTAGAGGAAACAAGGCGTTTGGACTTAGACAACCTAGAAAAAGCCCGCTATGTAGCACTCATCCAGTCTGCAAGGTACCTCGAGGTTGTTCACTGCTATCATGATCGCAACATCAAATAATGTTCTTTCAACATAGGTGACATGGTCCTCAAGCATATCCAAGACACCAAGAAGCTACAAGCTTAATTCGCCATGGGAAGGGCCGTACATCGTATCCAAATTCACAGGCCCAGGACCGTACATGCTACAACACCTATCTGGCAAAGATGTCGACAACTCGTGGAACATCGAGCATCTCTATCGATTCTATCCGTAGTTAGAAGACTACGTAGCAATGTAAATAGGCCACTAGCCACCATTGTAAGTTTTTAGCATAATAATGCAGTTATCTCCGGTGAAATTTGACTACTTATTCTTGCCCCCATTGCGGCTCACAAAAGCAGGTTAGCAGCATCCTAACGAGCAAATGATCTTTTCGGGCCACGACGTCCCAGTATGACTTGTAATTACAAGTCTACATAAGTTATTCAACTCACCCAGTGGTTCGCTAAGCGAACTAGTGGTGCAAGAGCCATCAAGTCGTCTGGGAGTCCACAAACTACCCGATCGACTACTTATTTACTACAAATATGTCTTAACGTGGCTTGTACCAACGAGTTTTGCAGCTCCAGGTTCCCAGGGCACAGCAACAAAATAGCCAAAGAAACAAGACAACAACATCTCATCAACAAGGCATACGTGCTTTTCATTAAGGTTACAACAGAAGTCCCAGGCTTTTACAATATCACAAAGCATGTGTGAATAGTTCCGGGACTACCCTAAGGGTAAGTAGCCTCAACGCAGAAGAAGAAAAAAAGAGTGAATGCAAGAAAGTTGTGCTCAAGGAAGCTGCGCTCAAGGCCTTCCTCAATGGTGTCCTGGACAAAAGCCTGGGGCACACGATGCACCTTCCTCATGAGCATTCTTCTAGCATCAGAAAATATGATGGAAGCTACCCCTAGCGAACAACAAAAGCCTCAACCCAACAAGTGCTATAACTTGAGCCATGAACACTAGGAATGAAGATGCAGCTCTATTTATAGCCAAGGCAGTCGGCTACCATCCAGAGTGCTACAGTATTGTAACGACCCTAGTTAAATCCATTGAGTTAATCTCAATCCGAGTCCCTGATCCCTCTATCTCAGCTCTTCCCGAGCAGGAGCGCTCAACTCCGGTCCTTAGTCCCGACCCCTGAGAACCCAACCAACCCCGTCGGTTCCTTCTGAGTTCCCAAAGGCAGTGCTCCTTTCAATCTTGGAGCTGTGGAACAACCGAGATTGACTAGTGGGCCCACAAATCTTTTCCCCAGATCTCCCGAGGCAGATGCACTCGAGCAGCATGCGCCACTTCAGAGCTTCTTCGTCGCATGGCTTGCTCTCTCCGACGCCCGCCGCTTCGCCCAGTCGCCGGTCGTGACAGAATAGATTCCCGCGCCCTCCTCCCCAATCATAGCGGAAGCCCCTCTGCAACCCTTTTTGCCTTGCCTCGTCTCGCTCGCGCCCTCGCCGGCCGCGCCAAGGTGCCCCGTCGCCGCCGTGGCAGAAGTTTTGCCGCAGCTGCGTCAGACCGCCTCGCAACTCACGCTCATCATCTCGCCGGATCCCCAGCTGCAAGCCCCGATGCCTTCCGGTTTTTCCGCCGCCTCTCCACAGTCGCACCGCCCACGAACTCGCTACGCAAAAATTCCTCCATTGCCAACCCTGACTCCGGTCGCGACAGCTCCTTTTCCGCCTTGCTAGAACTGGGCCCCGGCAAACCGCTATTTCGGGCTCGCCCGCGTAGCCGCAGCTCGCCCTGTCTTTTCACCTATTGCAACCTCGCTTGTAGCATTGTTCTCCCTATCACACCAATCAAATCCGCCGCTCGACGACACCCGCCTCCGCCAAATCTCAACCCCGGCAAAACCGCGCCTGCACCGCCTTGTCTCTAGTGCCTAATGGCCGAAGACGCTATCTCCGAAGTCCTATTCTGTCGCCCATTGCCGCTCAATCGCCGCCATGGCAGCGCACTCCATCCTTCTCTTCCGGTCTTTGTGCCACTCGAAATCTCTCTCTTACACGCCGCTATAAAAGGGAAGGCCAGAGTTCCACCGGAGTTCCTTCGCCATTGCTGTTTCACCGTCCCTACTCTGAGCACACTTGAGCAATCCCGCTGAAACTCTTGAGAGTTCCCCTCTCCACTCAAGTCTGCTTCTCCCAAGTCCACCAAGCCGCCTGCTCCTCCGCGCTGTGCTAGAGCTTCCTTGTTGCTCAGAAGAAGCTCCGCTGCCTCTGGAGCACCGCCGGACATCGCCGCCGCCCAAGCCTTAGTGCTTAAGTCCTTCCGCCCAAGTCTGTTCCCTCCCGACCCCAAGCTTCACCATAAACTGAACGTAAGCTGCCGACCCCTTTCCGGTTCGCCCGACCCTCTTTTCCGTCTCGCCCGACCCTATCTGTTCCGCCGACCCTTTTCCACCTCACCCAAGGACTCGGCTGTATCCTTTTCCTTGACCCGAGGGTCTCTGTGTAAAAGATCGGGATTTCTCTGCGTTAAGTCTGAGGACCCCGAACACAGTTATCCCTTAAAGTTTAAGGGTCAGGTCACAAGTCTATTTCCCATCCGACCCCTTTTATCTTGCTCTCCACCAACTAAAGTAAACCTCCCCCACCTTTTTGTAGCCTTGCTACAAGTGTCCGAGCTTAAACTTCAAGTGTTGTTGAAATAACCGTCTAAACACTAACTCCTGCATTGCATTCGTGTAGAGTTACACCTCGCTGACGGCGTATACGAGCTACACCCGGCGCCCGAAGACGGAGCTGTAGCCGAGCTGCCAATCCCAGAATCCGAAGCCGCCCCAGCTGAAGACCAGTTCCCTTCCTCCTCGCTTGAAGGCAAGCCCCAGAGCATGAACCCCAAATTTCTAAACTTGCACATGCCTTCTTTCTCGTGTTTGTGCATTTACGTATAGGAGTTGTTTGCAACCATAGATGCATGACATAGTTCCTTTGATCTGAACACTAGTTTGTTGGGTCGAGTAGTTGCTATGCTTATATAGAAATCGGTAAAAGTCGAGTGATTTCCTGTCACTCGCGAGTTATAGGAGTTGGTTGTTTCTCCTTCTGTTACAACTATAAGGACGACGGACGGGGCAGGGTTTTGGTTAACTCTTTTGGTGGTCGGCTAATCGCCCCGTCTGATTACTGAATCTGTTAAGGCCCGACAGTGGTGGTGTTCGTGATCAAGTGTTTGAAAGTACTAACCTCATACTTAGTATGGGATGGGGAAGCCTAGTACCTGATTGAACCTAGACGTGAGCGGTCGCCCCACTGTCCTTGGAACGAAGTTCCCCTGCGGCCGCACGTGGTGGCAAGTGTGGTCACAGAACGGTAGAGGTCGGGTCTGTGGAACCTTGCACCAAAGGAAGTGGGCCCGACACGGGTTAGGGAATTGATGGGGAAGGCCGACACAGGAAGCGACCCTCGGTGGTGCGCGGATGTCGTGAGGTTAGGTTCACCATGCATGGTTAAAGAACTCGAATCGATTCGTCTGCCTCTCACAGTTTGAGACTGCTTGATCATAATGTCACACTGAGTAATGAAAGAGTCTGATGATGACATGGTCTTGATGTTGAGCTTATATACATAAAGTTGGATCTATGTTTTCTTAGAGTAAATTGCAAATGTAGACTGGTTAATGAACTTAGAATTTGAGCTAAAACTTAAAAATAAGGACCCAAGATAGTCGCTTTTAGCAAACAAAACCCCTCAGCTAGAGAGCCTTGCATGTCTAGACGTGGTGGAGTAGTTTTTCCACCGGTCGGTTAAGTCTTGTTGAGCTTAGAAGCTCAGCCTTGTTGTGGCTTCTCTTTTCAGGTGAAGTTGCAGCTTCCGAGCTTGCTGCTGGCACTTGGCCGCCCCAGCTCCCTCCGGGTTGGACGGTCGAGTAGGATCCTTCCTCGGACGGCGGGGAATGGGATCATTGATGTCCCGGCTGGCCTCACCAGGGATGTCCGACCCCGACGAGTAGCTTCCGCTTGTTTTATCTTCTATTGTTCCTTCAGAACTTGTAAAACTCTAATTTTCAACCAAGTGTGTAACAACTTGAAATCTACTGATGGACCTATTGTATCCTCTGGAACCACTCACCTTTGTGTGGGTTATGCTAAACTCAGTCCTGTCAAGTGGTTAATTCAGATGAAATCTGATGGCACCTCGAGTTAGCGCGATTAAGGCATTAGGATCGCATCTTAAGCGACTTAACCATGCTTTAGTTGGGTTAATCCGAGGTGGTTCCGCCACAAGTATGCTCCCATGAATGCATGACAGAGCTCCATGTGCACATCACACCCATATAGTGTCCACATGATGCTTGTCCTTACCATTAGGACTCTGATGACCAGTGTTCACATGTTGCTCATCTTTATCGACTGGACACAGACGAGCAGCACTCCCATGTGGCCCTCCGACAAAGCAACAATCATGCAAGTACTCTACTCAGGGGAGTCAAGGAAACAAGCCCTAGTCAACGGAATCCTAGAGAAACTACCTGATGACCACTACCGGATAGCACGAGTACGCGAGTACCCAACAATTTGCTTCCGAAGAGGCTCACAATAGTAGCGTTGTGCGCAGACATTCACTTTGGTCGTACGACCAAAGTTAGGACCAAGTGTGAGAAGCACTAAACATGACAGATGACAAGTCGAGAGCAACAAATTGCATTAAGACTTAAAGTTATCTACATATTTATCCCATTACAAAACTAAATGTTCCTCTTGTCTCAAAAGATAAGGAATTCATAGCAAGTCTAGGTGCTAATGGGGTTCATCTCCTACAGATACTACTGGAAGACTTCGTCTATGCAATGTCCTGCTATCCCCTCCGCGACAGGAGACAAGTCGGCGTCAGTGTAGAAGGACTTCACGAAGGCCATCAATTGTTTCGAGACGAACTTCGCCATCCCTTGGACGTAGCCTGCGATCTTCCCCAGCGCATCTCAAAGTCTCTCTACCAGCAGGCGAGAATCCGCACCATCGATTGGACATAGCCTGCGATCTTCCCCAGCGCACAGTTGATGATCCCTCAACCGCTGAAGAACCACATGAAGATGCTCGACATGTTCTTCTTCGTTCTTCGAGTATACCAGAATATCATCAATGAACACCACCACGAACTTGTCCAGCTCGGGCATGAACACCGAATTCATGAGATACATGAAATAAGCGGGTGCATTGATGAGTCCAAAGGACATAACTAGGTACTCGTAGAGTCCATATCTTGTGGAGAAAGCAGTTTTGGGAATGTCATAGGGTCGGATCTTGATTTGGTGATAACCGGAACGAAGATCAATCTTGGAGAACACTCTAGCTCCAGCTAATTGGTCAAACAGAACATCAATGCGGGGAAGGGGATACTTGTTCTTGATAGTCACCGTATTGAGGGGTCGGTAGTCCACACATATGCGTAGACTTTCATCCTTCTTCTTCACAAACAGGGCTGGGCAACCCCAGGGTGAAATACTAGGTCGGATAAAGCCTTTCTCCAATAGATCATGCAATTGGGTTTTCAACTCGGCCAGCTCGGCGAGTGGCATCCGATAGGGTCTTTTTGATATCGAGGCGGTGCCTGGTTGTAGTTTAATGGCAAACTCGATATCTCTATCCAGCGGCATGCCGGGCAAGTCATCTGGAAACACATTGGGGTACTCACGGACAACAGGAAGGTCTTCTATCCGGGCTTCTGTTATAGGGTACGCACAAGGATTTGCGCACTCAGGGTGGGTCAAGTGCAGGGTAGAGTTGCCATGCAAAGGTGAGTTGATGTGGAGAGCTCGGGCAGATACGTCGAGAACCACCTGGTGTCGGGTCATCCAATCCATCCCTAAGATGATATCTATTCCTTCTAGGTCAAGGATGATGAGATTCTCCCTAAAAAGAATCTGGCCTAACTAGATAGGCACAAGGTTAACTATCTTGTCTAAAGCTATTTTCCCTCCCGGGGTGGAGATCACATATGACCCTTTGGTGTGACCAACGGTCAGCTTACATCTCTCACCGGTCTTGTTCCCAATGAAGCTATGAGATGCTCCCGAGTCAAACAAAACAACAACAGTTTGATTATGGACAAGGAAGGTACCCGTCATTACTGGGGCACCTTCGGGGAGCTCGGTTAGGCTGGTGTAGTTGAGCCGACCCTGGCGAACCTGCACCTTGGGCTTCCTTCCCCTGTTGGCTGCGGGGTTTTGGCCGAGCCGCTGATTCTTGTGTTTGGGGCAGTCCTTGGCAAAGTGCCCTTCATTACTGCAGGTGAAGCAGCGGTTACCATTTGCAGGGCGCGACGGCGGCGATAAGGTCGGCCGGGGCGCCTGCGGGTGAAAACCGAGGAAACGAGGTGCCGCTGGTGGTGGAGGGTGAGCAATCTATCGTCCCAACTGCTGTGGCCTGTGAGGCACCTGAGGGGGAACCATTCTAAATCTTCGAGCGGGCGGGCTCGGCAATGCCACTGAGGCCTTCCACTTCTGGTCGGCCTTGAGGGCCTGCATACAGTCTTCTTGGGAGATGGCCAGATTCACCAGCTCATTATAGGTATCCACCTTGATAGGGTTCAACCTCTCCTTGAGCTCCAGGCTTAAACCTCTGCGGAACCTATCCCTCTTCTTTTCGTCAGTATCCGCGTGATAGCCTGCGTAGCGGCACAGGTCATTGAAAGCTTGCGTGTAGTGCAGAACGTTGCGGCTTACCTGGGTAAGAGCCAGGAACTCGTTGAGTTTACAATCTAGGAGACCTTCTGGAATATGATGCCCTCTGAAAGCGGTCTTGAACTCATTCCAGCTGACAACATGGTTGGCTGGCGACATGGCGTGGTAGTGGTCCCACCAAAGCCGGGCGGAACCACGCTGTTGTTGAGCTGTGAACCGGGCCTTGTTCTGGTCGGGGCACGGGGCGGTGAGGAGTTTGAATTTTGATTCGATCGTGCGCACCCATGCGTCGACGTCGACAGGGTCCTCTGTCTTGTGGAAGGTTGGGGGCTGCGTGCCCAAAAAGTCTTCATAGCGAGCAACTTGAGGTTGCTGATGAGCCCTCCCTCCATGGGGCTATTGCTATTGCCCTTGGACAATGTGCCTCAGCAGCTCAGTTTGAGCTGCCAAGATGGCTTCCAGCGAAGGTGGGGGCGGAGGCGGGGGAAGGTCCTGCCTCTGCTCACTGCCACTGGGCATAGAGCCGGATCGGGTGCGGTGCGCCATCTGCAAGAGTCATCATTCCATTAGTTCCATAATCTTAGAAGTATTCCAATCATGCGGGAATGTATATGTTAAATCCTTAAATGCGACTCTTGCCGATAGTGCAACACAACAACATTTCTCATTAAGGAGGTGTACACCTCTCCTTGCCATCCTAGTTAGCAACTAGCTCGTTTCTGCACGGTCATATTACTCAGCTAACCGATCGGAAAGGTGTTTTCGATCCACACTCAGTAGGTTCCACAACATTCGTGTTCTCATCGGCTGGTCTGCAGACAACCTCAGGCAAGCCAAAATCGTATCCCATGGGTTCCACTATGTCCGACCTTAAGGGCGTGGGTCGGGCGAAACGAAACCGTGCAACAAGGGGTCGGGCGAGGCAGAGACCTGCCGCGAGGGGTTGGGCGCATCCGACCTTGAGACCCTAGGTCGGCCATACTATGGAGAGACCCCAAAGGAACGGAGACCTGCGTGCGGTCACAGCACAAAAACTCACACAACTTCGGCATCCAAGGCGGGTCCCAAAAGGAACTGATTTTACCAAGATCATTATATTGCTGGTCCTTTAACACAGGGGGAGCACTCACTCAAGGCTAACCTATTACATTGCTTTCCAAAATTTAGGTTGCCGAGGAGTACAACAAAAGATTAGCTCCCTACAGTCTTCAACCTAAAAGTTATCTAGGCTGCCTACTGAGGGAACACTATGAGTCGGAGAAGGGGCATCACCGTCTTCAATGTCCATACTGGAGGCTCCCACTACCTTCTCCGGTTCTTCTTGCTCGTCCAGCTGCATTTCCAAGGCATGGATAGCATCGAGCTCGGCGTGGTGCTCGTCCAAGTGTGCATTAGCAACCGCGAGCTCCATCTCAACCTCCATCTTTTCTTTGGCAACCTGCATCATGTCATGCTCCATGTCCATCACATCTTCTTCAAGCTCGGAAATCCTGGCCTGCATGTCGGAGACCTGTTTGCTCCTCTGGATGAGCTGATACGACCGTTCCACCAAGTCTCTCTTGGCGGTGTTGAAATGCTCCTGGGTGTCTACGGCTATCCGAGCCAAGACATTCATTACCCGTCCTTGAAGCTCAATCAGCCGGTACAAAGCTGACATGCACCTGTTGGTAGTAGAGAGGGAGACCAACGAGTGTGAGGCTGCCAGCACCTCCATGTTGTTGACGCGGTCAAGCCAAGCCGGGTCCAGCCGATCCCTGGCGGGAAACAAACCGATCGGGTCCAAAAGGACCTCAAGCGGGTGTAGCCGGCAAAACTGGGTGACAGCCTGCAGAGCAGCCGATTCCCAGGTGTCCTCAAGGGCATGACCGTAGGTCGAGACCTCGAGCTGGGGCCACTTGGGCTGTACAGGGGGTGGAGGTACAACCACTTGCATGTTGCACCGCTGCACTCCGTGCTCCTGGTACTCCCATCCCGCGTAAAGAGGCAGTGACTGGTACGCAAACCACCTCAAGGTATCCCACAAAATAGCAGGAAAACCCTCGAAGTGTAGGCATGTGGAGTGGGAAGTGCCATCAGTGCCGCGAAACACATATACGGGAGCAGCCATCTGGAACCAAGAACCGAAACAAGCGTGAGATAGAAACCCCAAGGAGAACAGATCAGGCAAGAAAAATACTCGGAGTTTTGACCAGAGCGCAAGCTGAGAAGGTAGCTAGAAATCCTTAAAGCGAAGAAGAGCTTTACTCGGGCAAGGTTGTTTTAGGGATGTAGCTTTACAGATTTTAGTTCATGACGCATGCACGACCTACATCGTCCCCTCAACCAAAACAACTGCCAAAAACTTTGGTCTTACGCGGTTAGTGCCGGTGGCAAGGCAACAAGTACGTCGCTTCCTATAGTAGCTAGTCGGTTTCTAGCAGCGTTTCCCTAAGCGAACGCGGTTAGTGTACCTGCAAAAAAAACACAACCACATGAACCTTTCGTGCCAGCACTCACGAAAGCGTCCGCAAGCATTACCGTCCACTATAGAAATGGTACCCATGCATTTAACGTTGCATGGACAGCACAACAACCGTGGAAATAGGTCCCCTTTGAATAGAACCATATACCCCTTCGCATACTCGAGATGCGGAATCTACGCACGTATGATAGACGTGGGCGAACAACCATGATGATAGGCTCGTTGGAATCAAACCATACCACCCCTTCGCATGGATTAACATACGGAACCCGCGCACGTATGATAAACGTGGGCGAAACAACCGCGATGATAGGGTCCTTTGAATAGAACTCCCTATCAACCCTCGCATACTCGTGATGCGGAACTCGGCACACGTATGATACACGTGGCGAAGTGCTGGAGGTTAGCAAAATAACCAACAAGTAATAGCCACCAAAAATAACCCCAAAATCCCCTAGGGCCTCTCGTACTAAGGTCATCCTTAACGATCGTACGAGAGTTTTCAACATATTTCTTGCAAGTTTTATTCAAAAAGAACGTGTTTTAGGACCCATTTTGTTCTCTGTCCTGCTAAACCAGCTCTGGTACCAGCTGTGGCGGAACACCTCGGATTAACTCAACTAAAGCACGGTTAAGTCGCTTAACACACGAATCTCATGCTTTAATCAAGTTAACTCGACGATCCGTCGGATTTCATCTGATTTAACCACTTGAACAGGACCGAGTTAGCATAGCTCACACGAAGGTGAGTGGTTCCAGAGAATACAATAGATCAAACAATTAGTTCAACAATTCATTACACACTGGATTGAAATCAGAGTTTTACAAGGTTCAAAAGCAACAGAAGACAAAAACATAGCAGAAGCTAGCGCCAGGGGTCGGATGTCTCTGGTGAGGCCAAACAGGACATCAGTGATCCCACTCCTCGCCATCCGAGGAAGGATCCCACTCAACCGTCCACCTAGGAGGAAGCTGGGGTGGCCAAGTGCCAACAGTAGCAAGCTCTGAAGCTTCAACTTCTCCTGAAAAGAGATGCCACAAACAAGGCTGAGCTTCTAAGCTCAACAAGACTTAACCGACCGGTGGGAAAACTACTCCACCACTTCTAGACATGCAAGGCTCTTTGGCTGAGGGGTTTTGTTTGCCAAAAGAAACTATGTTAGGTCCTTACTTTCAAAGTTTTAGCTCAGATTCTAAGTTCAATAACCAGTCTACATTGGCAACTTATACTAAACAAGCATAGATCCAAACATTATGTGTATAAGCTCAACATCAAGTTCATGTCATCATCAGATTCCTTCTTTACATAGTGTAGCATAGCGATCAAGCAGTCTCAAACTGTGAGAGGCAGATGAATCGATTCGAGTTCCTTAACCATGCATGGCGAACCTAACCTCACGACATCCCCGCACCACCGAGGGTTGTTTCCTGTGTCGGCCGTCCCCATCAAGTCCCTGACCCGTGTCGGCCCACTTCTTTTGGTGCAAGGTTCCACAGACCCAGCCTCTGCCGTTTCGTGACCACACTTGCCACCACATGCGGCCGCAGGGTAACTCCGTTCCAGAGATAGTGGATCGAACCGCTCACGTCCAGGTTCAATCAGGTACTAGGCTTCCCCATCCCATAATGGGTATGAGATTGGTAATTTCAAACACTTGATCACGAACACCACCACTGTGGGGCCTTAAATAGATTCAAGTAAACAGATGGGGCGATCAGCCGACCACCAAAAGAGTTCACCAAGCCTTGCCCTGTCCATCGTCCTTATAGTTGTAACTGGAGAGAGGACAACCAACTCATATAACTCGCGAGTGACAGGAAATCACTCGACTTCTGCCGAGCCATATTAAGCATTGCAACTACTCGGACTCAACATACTAGTGTTCAGATCAAGGAAACTAAGTCATGCATCTATGGTTTCAAACAACTCCTATAACGTAAATGCACATACATATGAAGGAAGGCATGTGCAAGTTTAGAAAGTTAGGTTCATGCTTCGGGGCTTGCCTTCGAGCGGGGTGGAGGCAAACTGGTCCTCGATGGGTTCTGCTTCAGCTCCGGTGGTCAGCGGCTCAGCTACTGCTCCATCTTCTGGCACCGGATGCAGTTCATATGTGCCATCGGCGAGATTTAGTTCTACATGAATGCAATGCAGGAGTTAGCACTTAGATGGTTATTTTAACAACACTTGCACGTTTAGCTCAGACACTTGTAGCAAAGCTACAGGAAAGGTGGAGGAGTCCAACTTCAGCTGGTGGAGCACAGGATAAAAGGATCGGATGGGGAGAAACTTATGATCTGACCCTTAGGCTTAAGGAATAGCTGTACTGGGGGTCCTCAGACTTAACATAGAGAAGTCCTCAAAATTTTTCACAAATACCCTCGAGTCGAAGAAAAAGAGACAGCCGAGCCCTCGGGCGAGGCGGATAAGGGTCGGTGAAACAGACAGGGTCGGGCGAGACGGAAAAAGGAGTCGGGCGAACCAGGAAGGGGGTCAGCAGCTTACCTTCAGGTCTACTGGTGAAGTCTTAGGGTCGAAAAGGAACTGACTTAGGCGGAAAGACTAAGGCGCTAAGGCTTGGGCGGCGGCGAGGTTCGACGGTGCTCCGGCGGTGGCGGTGCTTCTTGTGGACAACAAGCAAGCTCTAGCACCGTGCGGAGGATCAGGCAGCTGGTGGGTTGGGGAGAAGCGGGTTTGAGCGGAGAGGGGAACTTCTCAAGAGCTTAAGCGGCAGTGCTCAAGTGCGAGCAGAGTATGGTGCAGCAAAACAGCGATGGTGAAGGAAACTTCGGTAGGGGCTCTCGTACTTCCTTTTATAGCTGCACGGAGGATAGAGAGAGAAAGAGAGTTTGAGCCACGCGAAGATCGGGAAGAAAAGGATGGAGTGCTCTGCCTTGGCGGCGATTGAGCGATGATGGGCGGCGAAGCAGTGCTTCGGGGACAGGGTCTTTGGCCATTCGGCATTGGAGACAAAGCCGGCGTAGGCACGGTTTTGCCGGGATTAAGAGTTTGCGAGGCGAGCAGGGTCTGGTCGCATCAAGCGGCGGATTGTGGGTGGCAACTTGACTGGCGTGTGACAGGAAGGAAGCCACTGCAAGTGAGGTCGCAACAGGTGAGGTGACAGGGTGAGCGGCGGCGCGAGCGAGCGCAGACAGCGGCTTGCCGGGGCACATCACTGGCGAGGCGGAAAAAGGAGCTGTCCCTGCCGAAGCTGTGGTTGGCGAGGGCAGTATTGTCATGGAGCGCGCGTGTGGGCGGCGCAACTGTGGAGAGGTGGAAAAGCCGGAAGACATCGGGGTGCGCGGCCAAGCATCCGGGCAAGGTGATGGGTGTGGGATGCGAGGCGGTCTGGCGCGGTAGCAGCAAAACCTCTGCCACGGCGGCGACAGGGCGCCTTGGCGCGGCCGGCGAGAGTGCGAGCGAGACGAGGCAAGGCAGAAAGGGTTGCAGGGGCTTCCGCGCGCGATTGGAAGGGAGGCGCGCTGATCTATCTTGTCGCGGCCGGCGACTGGGTGAGGCGGCGCGCGTCGGAGAGATTGAGCCACGCGGCGGGGAAGCTCTGAAGTGGGGCGCACGCTGGCTCTGGCGCGTTTGACTCAAGAGATCCGGGGATCTGGTTGTGGGTCCACTTTCCAGACTCTGGCTCTCCCACAGCTCTAAGATTTTGGAGGAACACTGTTTCGGGACTTAGAGAAGAGTTGCCGTTTGCCGGTCGGTGCGGTTTTAGGGGTCGGACTGGTGGAACTGTAGATTGGGATCAATCTTGAGATTAACTCGGCTGGTTAACCAAGGTCGTTACAGGTTGATCAAGTCTTGTTATCCAGAAATCAGTACTTAGATATCGCACGGAATATAAATTTTGGGCATTCAGAAGTGAAATATAAGGCAAAGTTCAAACATACCTTAGTGTAAGATGCGACGTGCTGGTTCATCTCGAGTATAGTGGCCACCATCTGCGCATCTAGCAGAGGATCGTCAATCAGCTGGACCTCCTCGGGCAGCACCCAAATCTCAACGCTCGGCTCGATCCTCGCACTAGGAACTAGGACCATATTATGGCTAGATGACATACCAGCTTTGGAAGTCGTCCCAACAGCAGCAGCTCCTCGGGGGCTTTGAGAGGAGCAGCGTTAAGGGGGATAGCTGCCATGATCACAGGAGGGGGCGGACTCTCTACAGGAATATCCATGGGAAGAGCCCCAGGCACAGCAGGCTCAGGGGCTGGCATTGCGATGTCAGCCATCGAGTCGATTACGTCATGCATCAACGCAGTGATGAGTGATGAGGCACTTGTCTCGACCGCTAGAGCTGAATCTTCCTCCGCCAGGGCTACAATAGGCGCGGGGGTTACATCTTCAACCGAGCGCACCATCGGTTGTTGACCTTGAACCTGATGACCCAAGGTCCAGGCTAGAAGACATCCTGCACAACACATAGTGTCAGGGATGAAAGACAGCCAACTACTCAAGTTAAAATCGGTACTCAACCATATCGAATCAATTTACCTTGCGGATCATCGCAGCTTCAGCGACGGCTTCCCCACCAAGCGTAGGGGCTTGATGGTGGGAGCAGGATCTCCTGGCGAGGCATGTTGTGGTGCATCCTAACTACCGCCAGCTAGGATAGTCCTATCTTCTTCCTGTACAGATACCTCAGTACCCACAGGATTAACTTCAGCAGCGGGAGGCTTCGGATCATCTTCAACCACAACGACCTCCCTGGATACTGGAACTTCAGGCGGGACGCTGCGACCTGCCGCCTCCGTCGCATCGACTACCTCCGTGACTACGTGCAGATACAACAAGTCTTGATTAATAGTCGTGACACCAACATACATGCATAATCGTACCCACACCTCAGGGTCTTACCCTTCGTCGAAGGTTATTACCAGCAGGGGCACGGATTCGACAATGCGCAGACTACCCGGAGCACGCATCCTGCTGACCGACTACTTCTTCTTCGGCGGTAGGACCAGAGCCGTCTCAAGTTCATCATCCACAAGGCGCTTCGATGAGCCAGAAGACGTCCCAACTTTGTTCGAGGTGCGTACCTTCACACAATATGCCCTAGTAGCATCAAAGTCTGAGCTGCTAAGGGACTCAGTTCCTTCTTCCTCTTCCTCCTCCTCGGTGGCCCCTAGTATAGCAAGGTTTTGCCCAAGCACCCGTGGAGCGCTCTCCATATCGTCAGAGCTAGGGGGAGGACGGGGTGAATAAAACATAAGTATGTCTTCCTGCATAAAGGCAGACCAGTTAGAAAGCAAGAAAGACCTCAAATAAGTACTCAGGGGATAAAGCCACGGGTACTTATTGCTCTTGGCGGGTTAGCGGCGCTGAACTCGGGACTACTCGAGGGATCTCATTAGTGTTCTTAAAGAAGCATTTCAACCTTGCCATCACCCCGTCGATGGACATTTCTTTAGGCATCATCCTTGATGGGTCGTCGAGGCCCAAGTACTCGTAACCCCAGGTGTGGCGAAGCTGCAGGGGTTGCACTCATCTCTTCAAAACATTGAAGGCCACTCCAATGCTCGTAAGTCCCTGATCCTTCAGGTGGGCGATCTTGGCCAAGAGCTTGGGTACTTGAAGACTGTTCCCGTGCGTCGGCTCGTCAATCCACCTATTGTTCCATTTCGGGTGGTGACCTGTCACCTTTGGCAGCTTCAGATCGTGGTTTCCAATATAGAACCACCTTCTCCTTCTACCCAGAGTGCGACTCCACCAACTCGTAGTCCAAGTACAGACTACTACTCTTCTCTCGGACCTAAATTCTGGCACCTCCGACTACTACAGTGCACTCCAGTTTTGGCTGCGGCTTCACCCGAAATATCTTGCGGAACAGTTGAAAGTGGGGTTGAATCCCCAAAAAAGCCTCACACAGGTGTACGAAAATAGCAATGTGGAGAATACCATTTGGATTGAGGTGGACCAGCTGAAGCTTGTAATAATCCAGAAGGCCCCGCAGAAAATCAGAGGAGGGGATGGCAAAACTGCGCTCGACAAAGTGGGCGAAGGTTACCGTCTCCTCGGGGCACTCTTCAAACGGCCATGCATTACCAAAGGCACACATCCAGCCTACGATTGCTTGATCCTGCAGCAGCTTCACCTTCTCCAACGCCTGAATTTCCTCTTCCATCATGGTTGATTTATTCCAGGCACAGGCAGGAGTTGGCGGTGCGGTTTGGTTTGTCTTCCCATACTTGGGCGGAGGTAGCTGCGGCTCCTTCCCCGTTTCAAATCTCCTAAAGGAACCTTTAGTACCCCTGGAAGCAGAAGCTTTTCTCCCCATCTTGGATGTCATGAGCTGCTTCACATGCATACGCTCGGGAGCTCACAGGAGGGAGGCGGCGTCGGCGATCTCAGATTGAACTGCGACAGTGCTGGGCAATAGGGTTTTCTCAAGTGCAAATAGTAGATGGCAATGGCGGAGTAAATAGCGGGTAACTTCCCTCGTCTATTTCTAATAGAAGCAGAGTAAAAGGAGATAATGGCCCCGATGGTTACGCCTCTGGCCGTTAATTTTGTATATGATCGTCAGTTTTCTGAAGTTACCGCAAAAGATAAGGTTATTGTTGGCGACGGTCACGGTGACTGGTGGTTGACCCTTATACCTCCTGAAACTAGTCGGGTAACGGCTCGGGGGCTGTGTGCCACGTGCTCGTCGGTTAAAAAAAAATTTCCAGAGTTTAAGGTGAAAACAGTGCAAATGCAAATTGACCCTCAACCTGATTCTTCTATTCAACCTAAGGCTCGAGGGCTACTCCATATGGAGTGCAATTTTCATTGCACTTCCATATATAAATTCAAGGATAGATATTCAAGACTTCGTCGGATGAGGCTTGAGCACATTTTAGCCGTATGGCAGTACTCGAGTTACTTGAAGGCTCAACTTTGACAAAGTACTCAGAAGAGCACCATAAACTAGTCGGATGAAGCCTGTAAAGGTACTCAAGACTGCTGCATTTGACTAAAATATACTTGGGGGCTTATCGTACATGCATCCATGGGCCCACCAGAAGATTTGGACAGACCCACATATAGGGTTGTGCACCGAGACGTGTTAGACATGGAGACTACGGTGCAAGACGGCGTAGTCTATGTGGATGGCGTGTTGATAGGTCGCGGTGTAGTTGCTTCTCGAAACACATTTGGATGGTGCGTTGATAGGTCGCCCCTGCATTTTTTAGCCCGAAAGACATTGTTTTGTAACAAAATGCTCCAAATGGGGTGATGAAAGTTGTTTTGGCTTGATCTTCTTCTTTAAGGGCTATTTGATGATAGCCTGAGTAGCAGTCGAGAAAACAGAGCAAAGCATACCCAGCTGTGGAGTCAACTACTTGGTCGATCCTGGGTAGTCCAAAGGGGTCTTTTGGGCAATGCTTGTTGAGATCTGTGTAGTTGACGCACATCCTCCACTCATTGTTCTTCTTGCAAATGAGTACAAGGTTGGCTAGCCAATCAAGATGGAAAACTTCTTTGATAAACCCTGCCGCGAGTAGTTTGGCTAGCTCTTTTTTGATTGCATCTCTTCTGTCCTAGGCGAACCTTTATAGTCGTTGTCTTTTTGGGTGGCTTTGGGGTCGATGTTTAGTGAATGCTCAATCAGCTCCTTGGGCACATCGGGCATGTCAGCTGGCTTCCAAGCAAAGATGTCATGGTTAGCCCGAAGAAAGCTGATGAGCACGTTTTCCTATTTAGGGTCTAGCCTTGTTCTAATCAGGGCTGTCTTGGATGAGTCACTAGTTTGGAGATCGACGGTTTTGAAGTCCTTCTCGCTTGCTGGTTTCACTTTTGTTGATCCTGACTTATTTTCTGGGATCTGGATTTCTGTGGGGCTGAGTTTCTTTGAAGTTGTGAAGACTTGTTGCATGGGATTGAGTGCTTGAGAAGTCGCTACAATCTCGACAGCTTCCGTGTCGCACTCGTATGATCGCCTTAAGTCTCCACGTAGTGTTAACTCACCCTTAGGTCCTGGCATCTTGAGTACCAGGTACACGTAGTGTGGTATGGCCATAAACTTGGCTAGGACTGGTCTTCCGAGTATGGCGTGGTAAGAAGTTTCGAAATCGGCAACCTCAAACCTGATGTACTCAGTTCGGTAATGTTCTTTAGTGCCGAAAGTGACTAGTAGGATGACTTGTCCTAGCGGTATGGTCACATTTCCTGGGACAATCCTGTAAAATGGTGAGTCCGTTGGAGTAAGCATGTCTGTGATGTCGAGGCACATTTTCCTTAGTGTCTTGGCGAAAATGACATTGAGTCCGCTTCCGCCATCGATGAGTACTTTGGTAAGTCTTGAGCCAGCGATGACAGGGTCGAGTACTAGAGGAAATCGGCCTGGTTCTGAGAAATTTGTCCATTAGTCCTTTCTGCTAAAAGTTATGGGTACCTCAGAGCATTTGAGTGGTGTAGGAGCTGCTGGCTCGATGGCCATAATCTCTCTAAGTACTAGCTTATTGGACCGCTTGGATGCGGTACCTGGGATTCCCCCAAAAATGACGTTGACCGTCTTGGAGGCAGTCTGGAACTCGCCTTCACCTTCGTCATCTTTATTGACCTTGCTTTTACCCTTGTCCTTCTTCTGACCAATGTCTTTGGGAGGTGGTGGTGCAGGTAATTCTTGCATTACTTAGTGCATGCTGTAGCAATCAATCGCCGAGTGTTTGCTGTTTGGATGCCATGGGTATTGTTTCTTGAGTAACTCAATGAAGGAGGGCCCGTCATTGCGCTTGTGCGACCCTTTCTTGCCTGAGTTGGTCATAGTTGCGACAGTGTTGTCGGGTTTGCCTTGCGGTTCTGATTACCCGAGTAGTTGTTTCGAGTATCGTTGTTGCGGTTTCTGTCTTGCTCACGATTGTTGTTATTGTAGTCGCGACCGCGGTTGCGATGAGAGCCGAATCTCTCATGCTCTTTGTCTTCTTCATCTGCCCATTGCTGCACCATGGTTTTGAGATCTTTGACGATGGCTGGACGACGTCTGCCGAAGTCTTGGTATGTTCTACGATCATAGAGGCCATTTTGAAAGTACTCGATGACGTCTGCTTCTGAAATGTCGACTATTGTAGCCTTCTTTTCAAAGAAACGGCATAGGTAGTTGCAAAGTGTTTCGCTTTCTTTCTGTTTGACTTGGGATAGGTCAATTTTGTTGCCTAGGCGAGACATGGAGCCCGCGTAATTATTAGTAAAGGCTTTCGTCAAGTCTTCCCAGGAATCGATCAAGTTGGGCTTGAGTGACTCGAGCCATGTTAATGGCGCGAGTTCCATGCATATGGAAAAGTGAATGATCTTTGTATTGTCATTGCCCCCAGCTGCTTGAACTGCTAGAGAGTAGCATCGTAGCCATTGGACTGGATCTTGCTTGCCATCATACTTGGTGATCCTTGTTGGCTTGAACTTTTCGGGTAGTTTGGTCTTCATTATTCGTGTGGAGAAAGCGGGAAAGTGATCATATTCGTCAACTTTGCATTCATGTTCATGATGTCAGTTGTTATTGATTACCTCTCTTAGGTCACTGAAAAATGAGGCTTCTCAATCGGTTCTACGGTTGCGAGGGCTCTTTGCAGAATTGGTGCAACTAGCCTCTCCTGCATCCCTGTTTCACCTTGGGGCCTCGCGTTCATCTCTATTTTGCCTTTGGCTATGTTACCTTGGCTAGTTGACTACTTCGTTACTGTTTCTTGGAGCCTCGCGATGGCCACCGTGGACTGCGATGCCTCTGCTACTGTCTTGGTGGGCCAAGTTGCGAGGGATAGATGGGATTGGCGATTCTTTGTCGAGTAGTTTGTAAGCTTGTTCTGCAAGTTGCACTATTAACCCGTTGCCCCTTTCCGCGAGTTGTGCTGTTAACTCATTGTCTCTATCATGAGGTATGAGAGTTGATATGAGATTAATCGAGGCAATTGCTGCAAGTAGAGTGTTGTGCTCTCGTACTTGCACAGCGTCGAATGCTCTTTCGAGGTTCACAATAGGAATGCTTGTAGCCAGTAGTCGGCGATGATCTGCTTGGGCAGCATTGATGTGCCCTTCTTTGATTTCTCTATTCAGAGTTTTCATCTTGCGCGGTGTTAGCTGATGATTCATCTTGTGAGACGTCATCGAGTTGTGTAACCCATCGAGGA
The DNA here is from genome assembly GCF_000263155.2 of Setaria italica. Lineage (NCBI taxonomy): Eukaryota > Viridiplantae > Streptophyta > Magnoliopsida > Poales > Poaceae > Setaria > Setaria italica. The sequence goes on along the minus strand of NC_028458.1, from coordinate 20,331,959 downwards.
GTTCTCTGATGGCTGGCACTTGAATAATTGTTTGGTGATGTGATGACAAAGATTTCTCTGTCCGAGTAGTAGCTTCCAGAGCTTGATGTTGCAATCTCTGTAGTACTTCCTTCTTCGCGGGTTGAGGTAAGCGGGATGCCCTCTTGATATGGGAGGTTGTCTATGTGAGTGACAAGGCGTGACTCGTAATCTTGGGCATGAATGATGGCTTCATCCCAGGGCAATAAACGAATCTGCCTTGCGGAGTCAAAGTAATTATCAAGCCTTGAGCTGAGCCTAACAAAGGGATCTCTTGGACAGAGTCCGAATCGTAGTCGCAGTCCTCAACTGACTCGAGTTCGGATTGGACTCGAGTAAGGAATTCTTGGTGGACCGTGGCTGTGTTGCGGAGTCCGTGCGGGAATCGACTTTGAGTTGAAATCGACTTGCGGGATGACTTGGGTGTCAGCCTGTGTGGGCTAGTCCGAGTCGAAGTCAAGTCCGAGCCGTAGTCAAACTTAGTGTTGTTGATGTTGAAATTTTGGATTTTTGTGACGAAATACTCAGCTTCTTGATGAAGAAAGTTTTCGTCAAGGCACTTCTTTTCCTGGTTGCCGACGATGCGGCGTTGAAAGGATCCAGCACTATCAGTGATGCAAAGCTAGGAACCGAAGACGAAGGTTGCGCCCGCCTCAAAGGTAAAACGGGCTTGATGACGAATGGCGCCATCGATCTTGCGCGGAGAAACTCGACGACCTCCCCTACCTGGCGCGCAAGTTATCGGTGTTTTATACCGGCAACCTGCCTAGGGGTACCCTATGTGGTCTTTTGTGCGGTGGGTGTCGTCGAGAATCAAGGAGTCGATGGTGACGTAAGGAACACGATTTAGACAGGTTCGAGCCACTAAATCGCGTAATACTCTACATCCTGTGTGTAGATTGTATTGATCTTGTTCTCTATTGTTCGTTGTTCTGGAAGGGGTCCCTGCCCGCCCTTATATAGTCGGGGGAGCAGGGTTACCGAGCGGATTGTGTTCGAGTCCTAGTCGAGTACGTTTACTGAGTCCTACTCTAACTCGGAGTAGTTTCCTTTTGACCCGACTAGTCTTCGGGGAGTCCATGAAGCCTACGCACTCTGCAGAGTAGTCTTCATGTCTGAGTAGATTTCGGGTACGTTCCCTTGAGTGGGTCCATACAAGCCTTTTGGTGGCCCTAGGGGTGCTTAGCCGACAAACAAGAGCTAGTCGAGGACTCGGAAACTACTCATAGCAGTTAGAGTAGAACTCTCTGGTCGAATACCGACTAGTATCCCTGTAAAATAACCGACCTGTAACCCTACTCCTCCAATATATAAGAACGGGCAGGGACCCCTCCAGACAAATTCAATTGAATACAAGTGAACAACACACAGGACATAGGGTATTACGCGATCTAGCGGCCCGAACCTGTTTAAATCGCATGCCTACGTATACCATTGAGTTCCTAATTTTGGCGACACCCACCAACCAAAACTCTACCTTGGGTACACCCCTTTGTTGGTTGTCGGGTTTAAACACCGACAGAGGGATCCCTACCTCACCTTATATTACCAGGGGTTGGGCTACAAGTCGGTTATTTACAAGAATACTAGTCGGATTCGACTAGAGGGTCCTACTCTAATTGCTACGAGTAGTTTCTTATTCCTCGACTGGTTCTTGTCCTCCATGTAGACCACGCCGGTGCAGTCTCCATGTTTGACATGTCTCGGTGTATAGCCTCGTATTTAGGACTGTCCAAACCTTCTGAAGGCCCATAGATGTATGGCCGACACACGGGCTATTTCCTAGTAATAACTAATACTTGAGGCATGATACCGGTTGTCATAGCAAGTACATCTTTGTTCAAATTGGACTATATATTTGCTTAGCGCAGTTTTAAACTTTTTGGTCAGCATCTTTGCTTTTGTGTTTGTATTAATCATGACCACATCAGCACATATTTTGCATGATTTTTTATCATAATAGTTATTTTTGGTTAAATTTGGTGTTCCCGTAGCAACGCGTAGTCCAACTTAAAATTTAGGACTTTGACAACCTCAACCCATTTTAAAAGGTAATTAGAGGGGGGAGCGGGACCTTGAAGGAGTATTTCCAAAAAAATGTAGAGGAAGAATTAGCACAGAGCTAGAAAATTGCAAAAAAAAAGAACTAAGAAATCTGCCGGGGAATATGTCCGATCGTGGGATGGTACAGCTGCTGGCACGCCAAATTGTGTGTGTGTTCTCACTGTCCACTTAGTATGGCACTGGCCATGAGCCTGTTCGCTGCCTCGGTGAAGTGGATCCCATCCCACGAGATGGACTTGGACGGGTCGGCGCACGCCGTCGACCCCGGCAAGCCGCAGAACGTCGTGAAGTTGTAGTTGTAGGGGCCGCCGCCGCCCCCGCAGCACGCGGCCAACGGGGCGTCGCTCAAGCCTGCGACAGGCCGATCGATAGATATTCATGAGTCTTGTCACAATGCCTGTGGATCAATTGAAGAGGGTGTGGTGTCTCTGTACCGTATCTGGCCGGCGAGGTGACGGCGCTGACGATGGGACTGTAGATGTCGCCGTAGAGGAAGGACCTGCCCGGGTGGGCGCGCCGGATCTCGTCGAGCGTCCGCCTCAGCTCGCGGTTGTGCAGCTCGGCGATCCCGTTGAGCCGAGTGTTGCAGCCGGTGACGCGGTCGTAGTCGCCCGGCGCGCCCGGGAACAGGGCGAGCTGGTACGGCGCGCAGCCTAACGGCGGCATCCCTGTGGCCACCACCGCCCTCGCGCCGGCGGCGAGCACGGCCTGTTCACGGATTGAATATATAATTAGACAGAATAAGCAATTGGAAGGCGTGCGTTAGCGAGGGAGGCCGGATGGACGACGACGAGTAATTACGGTGAGAGCTGAGCGGATGGCGCCGACGACGTGCGGGACCAAGCTCGCCGTTTCGTCAACGGTGCGGTTGCTGCTGAGGGAGAGGAAGTAGTCGTTGATCCCCATCTCTCCGAAAAAGAAGACTGAGCTCGCCGTGATACTGAGCTGCTCTGTAGTTTCGCGTAATGGGTTATAGGAAATTAGGAAGATCATCTGGTGAAAAATTCTTTGAATGATTTTGGTTCGTGTTACCGTGGTGTGAGGAGCTAAGCAGCTGCAGGACATCCTCGAAGAACGTCGTCTCGTTACTGAGAGAAACCGGCACGAACGCCGTTAACCCCCTGGTCTCTAGGAACGCCGGCTCAAGCGCCGTCGCAGCGCCGAAGGCGAAGTTTGATCCGTTGAGAAAGTCAGCGGCCGTCCTGCCGGCGAGGTACGGCGTTGGCAGTGGCACCTTCAGCTTCTCCACTACGTGGTGGATGCACAAGAACGTCACAGCTCACGAATCACGTTGTGAGAATGAACAGGTTACATGTGTGGTTAGGTTGCGGTTACCGAGGAAGTCGGTGATGATCCGGCCGTCGGAGGCCCGGCCGCTGGGATGGCCGAAGTAGGTCTCCCCGTACGGCAGCTGGGTGAAGGTGCCCCCGGCGGTTGGCGGGAAGATGGCCGAGTTCCCGGTGTCCGTTAGGGAGTCGCCGAATGCAAAGACGCGGGTGTAGCGGCCGCGCATCAGGCCGCGGCAGGCTCTTGTGTCCAGATCGGCATCGCCGGCGGCCTCCGCGACGAGGAGGAGGACGGTGAGGACGACCTCCACGAAGAGGCGTTGCAATTGAGCCATTGATAAGTCGAAGAGCTGTACGTGTGGTTTAATTGTAAGGCTACTTGTACCAGCGTTGACCATCTGAGGTGGTGCGTCAGTGCATGGTTACCGATTTCTTCAGGGGCTGGCATTCGAAGCTGTTGTGGTTTTTTAATTTCCTTTTCCCTTCCTTTTGAATTATGAATGAGGACAAGGAGACTGATAAACTTAAATAGACGAATCTCCCAGTTGTTCACATGGGGATACAGTCCTGGAGATAACTCACTAGTAGAGATTTGGGCTTTAGTCCCGATTGGTAGGGTGCAAATATCCCGAAAATCCATCCGGGATAAACCCGAGCTCCCAGGCAGGCCTCCCACGCGCGCACGTCCTAAGTCACGAGTCACGCGATTTTTCACGCGAAATATGCGCGTGCGCGGTTCGTGGGATTCGAACCCACAACCTCCAGCCTCGCGCGTAGCTTCCTTGCCATCCCACCTACACACCACATCTAACTATGTAGGGGATGCTATCCTTTTGTATTAACTCGTGGGGACCCTTTTATCCCGGTTGGAAACACCAACCGGGATAAAAGGGTTCGAGATTTAATCCTCCTCCAGTCACCTTCCAGTCACCTCGTTGGGGATCCTTTTATCCCGGTTTGAAAGACCAACCGGGATAAACGACCCCCTTTTATCCCGGTTGGTATTATAAACCGGAATAAAAGGCTCTTGGCCCTTTTATCCGGGTTGGTAACACCAACCGGGATAAAAGGCCTCTCAGAGTCTATTTTTCCCACTAGCCTTTGCAACCGGGATAAAAGGTCCCGGTTGGTGAGTCCCCCACCAGTGACCGAGTTTTAGTCCCGGTTGGTGAACCTTTTGTCTCGGGCCAACTTTAAACCGGGATAAAAGGGGGCGCATGGAAAGCCAATTCTCTACTAGTGACTCCTGCCATCTCTTTTTCATAGGGCCGTTTACTTTCATTTTATATATACATATAGAGTCAAGTTATCTGTCGCATTGCGTGAGCAACAGAAAAGAAGTCTTTGTGTTAGTTAAGATGAGCATGATGCTTATTCAATAATTTTGGTTTTAATTTTAATTTTAGTTTTAGTTTGATTCCTTGTTTACTCTCTATTTCCACCATGTACCTGTAACTTTTTTGTGTCCAAGTAAAAAGCAAGCAGAGAGTATCATCGCTGTGTAACTTTTTTTTTATAGGAACAGAACCTAGATTAGTTAGTAGGGTGATGTACGCATGACACCCACATTATCTGTGCTTGAGCTCTTTTAAATTCAAATTCGGGTGCGTCATTCTTCTTGATGTAAAATTGAACCATCTAATATCTTTAGACCAGAAAGTAAATTAATGGCCTCTGTCAAATGACTATGCTTGATGACGGTAACAGATATATGTTCACTACTGCTTCATTAGCGTAGAAAAAGAGAGCAGCCATGGCCAAGAGGGTTTTAGGGGTGTTCACTCCAAATTTTTCAGCTCCATCCGACCACCTCCACTCCACCACCTTCACTCCAGAAAAATACTAGAGTTGTCTACTTGTTGCCACGGATCTAGCTCCGGAAATAGGAAATCTTGTCGTGAAAAGTTTATTATACCCTTGTGATTGGGACCCGTGTGTCAGCCTCCCTTTATTTCTCACCTTCCCTCCCCTCTACGCTTTTTCTACCGCTGACAGCCCCTCGTTTTTTTCTTGACAAAATAGGCATATTGCTCCTCCAACATTGCTCAAAGGGCTATTTTTGTTCCTGAACAATCAAAAGAGCCAATTTGGTCCTTCAACTATTGTTTCCGGTCATTTGTTGTCCCTCATCTTATATGGCATGCCACATCATGTGATTGGTACACCCACATGCGAATCGATCGTTCAAGCATACTGTATACAAATCATATGTAAAGAAGTTTAGCTGAAAACGTATGCTCTGTTCTAGACACTACCACTTCATCCAGGAACTCTCTTTGTTGTCAAGAGGACAAAATGAGGAAAGACATTCAGCGTACAACACATATCAGTAGCCAAATTATTAGTGTGCATCATGTTGATGATGTGCCCAAAAGGCAATCTAACAATTCAGACTAAAGGTCCACATGATATTTGATCCACGAGGGATTAGAGTACAACTTGGAAAGCCCATTAATGTGCTTTACAAATATGAGAAGTGGGGCTAGAGGGGCGTACCATTCCACCAAACTACAACCCTAGCTGCCACTTCCTCTCGGCCTGACCCCGAGACACCTGCCGGGCACGCAGTGGTAGCACATCGGCGCACGTCGTTCCTTTCCCGTACGTATGGACTCTGTGGAGGCGCTACTACTATTGCTGCTGTGCTGATCGGCTATGGCGGCACGAGGCGGTTGCTGGGGCGAGGATGAGGAGGAGGCAATCATGATCGACTACTTCCTCTCCACCGACATGCATCTACGTTGGACCGGCTACTCCAACTCTTGTTCCGCTGCGCTGTGTGTCTAATGGTAATGATCCATGACTCTTTTACTTGCAAGTTTTCTGGATGATGCAGTAGATGTAATTGTTATAGCTAGCGTAGCCTACCCTTACCCTACACATCACCCCGCACAAAAAGCAACAGAAGAAACACAGTTGCCCGGATTATTCAGCGCACAGGTGTACAGGATGTGTGGCGAAGTTTGTGTGGGTGCATGATTTTGTTGGACCGGTTGTCACGTGCTTTACATTTCCGTAGCTGAAACATGGTCGCCAGAGAGCCAATAACCAAACGGCCACCCTTTTTTCTTGAAGCCACTTCACCCATATAACGTAACTGCCATGCGTGCATGATGCACTGGTGACCAAGTCGATTGACCAGTATGCATGTGATTCCTACTTCTGATCAATTGAGCTTACGTGGATCTAATTTGCATGTGGGCATACCAACAAGATGGCACACCAACGTGGCATGTCACATAAGATTAAGAAATAGATAGGACCAGAAGCAATAGTTTAGGGATCAAATTGATCCTTCTGAAAGTCTAAAAATTAAAACAACCTTTTGAGCAAAGTTGAAAGTTTAAAAATTAAAACAACCTTTTGAGCAAAGTTGGAGGACCAATATAGCTATTTTGCTTTTTTCCTCCTCTGATTTCTTTACGCAAGAAGCAAACAACAGCCTCCCCCTTCTCTCTCTTGCTCTCTTCTCCACCGGACATGCAAGCAAGCAAGCAGCTTGGTCTTCTTCCAAATCTGAACAAGCAAGCGAGCACTCTGAACGCAAGGCAGATTGAACAAATCGAGCACTCCGTTTCATTTGAGATTGAACAAATCCGAACAAGCGAGTACTCTAAAATCGAGCAGTCTGTTTCTTTTGAGATTGAACAAATCAGAGATAAAAAAATCTAAAAAAAGAAATCGAAGTTCCAGCCTGAAAGAGCACGATTGCTTGATTGCTGCCTGCAGCCGCTGCAGGAGCAACATTGGACAGAGGATAGGCCTGCCGCTGACGCGGCCCCGTGGGCCACATGCTGAGGCCCGCCCAGTGACGGACCTAGAATTATGATTTTGGGTATTCCTCTATTAAAGAAAAAAAAATCTTCAACCTAATAAGATATAATTAGTGCAACACCTAACTAGCACAACGTCGGTGCCCCCTGGTGCCTAATGCTGCCCTTGGTTCTTGCGGCTTGCCCATATGTGGGGTGGTACTGATAGGAATTATGGTGCCCGATCTTCCGGTGAGGATAACTTTTAATTTGGTGGAGACTTAAAACAAATGATTCGGCTTCTGATCAACATGACCCGAACCCCGCAATCGAAGCATCACTTCTCCTCTGGTTATCAACCGTGCGCAGTTCAGTTGACCTCGCCACGAAGGCTACCTCCTGCAAGCGAATCAAGAACACAAGCAAGAGCAAGGAAGAACGCAACTCAATTGCAGAAACTTTGGATTAAGCACAGGAAGTTGGGGTCTCACAAACCGATGAACGACGACTGTCAATGACAGATTGATCTATGCAAAACTCCAAACTCTAACTTGACTGACTCTACTGAATATAAAGTGCTTAGGGGCGTGCACCACTGGACGTGCCCCTAATGGGCTCCAACATGATACATGGCCCAACGGCCGGAAAGACGATGGAGCAACACCCTAACAGATTCTGTACGTCCACTTGTTTCGAAATTCCCATTGACTCAGATGGAATTTTAGTCCTGCCAACGAGGTACGACGTCGGCTGTGGCAACCCTAGCGACTCCAGTGCGCGCCATACGAGTCAGAAATTTACATGAGAGCGTCCTCGCGCGTGCAGATGCAGCAATCTCATATATATATATAGTGCTTACCAATGAAGTCGATGATGAGGCGGCCGTCGGAGGCTCGACCGCCGGGGTGGTGGAAGGTTTCGCTGTAGGGCGCTCGAGTGAAGGGCCCCCCAGCGGTGGCCGGGAGGATGGCCGCGTTCCCGGTGTCAGTGAGCGAGTCGCCGAAGCTGAAGACACGGCCGTAGTGCGCCTGCAACCCTCGAGCGGCGTGGCATCATCGGCCTGTCCGACGACAACGACGAGGGCGAGGAGAAGCGCCGCGTGAACACGGGAAACGATGCCATTGGCTGGGAACTTGGAAGCTTCAGTAACTCGTGGGCCCCACGTGTCATTATACATTGTCCCACCTGTCATCGTCTTGGCTTCTTTTTCCTTTTTAGTTCCGATTTATCCTCTCGCGAGACCGACCGGCGGCGCGGCCCGTGGCGGAGCCCTGCTCCCCCGGCCGGCGGCCCGCGAAGGAGCTCCAGCTCGTGCGGCCACCGGCTTATCCTCTCAAGATTTTTTTCCCCTTATCTTCTTTCTCATGCGGCCAGGAGCTCGCCGATCCGCACGCGCCACCTCCCATCCTCCCCCACACCTGTGCTTGACCACGCCGGCCCGCAGCTCTGCTCTGTGCCTTGCACCATCCTCCCCCACACCTGTGCTTGACCACGCCGGCCCGCAGCTCTGCTCTGTGCCTTGCCTATACTTGGATTGGAGTTCAATGGTTGGACGGAGATTCATCAAAATGAATTTAAAGGTGCAATGCTGGTTGGTTTTGAAGCAACTGGAACTCATTCGAATGGTACATTATATTATTTACGCCTGGCCTTATCTGTACTTCCCACGTCTTTGGAAGGATTGGTCCTCATTTACAGATACAACAATCTGAATCTTTTCCTTGTATCTTCAGAGCAGAAGGTCTCAAGTCTCATGGTGTTATTTTGCAGGTGATAATCATTTCATTTCCTTTGTGCTGGATATTTGATTGTAGGTGGCGACCATTGCCCAATACTTTGTATGTTTTATCTGTACAGGAGAACTCATATCGGTACCTGCAGCTGCCAGCCTGAGGACAACGAGGTGGTGCTCAGAGCCTGCTGTTTATTTGGGTGATCCATTCATGTCTTGTGCATATAGGTGCTCCTGGGTTATAGTGCTAGGTGCTTCTGAATTGAGTTCATGGAGGCTAAATCACTGTGGCTTATTATACTAATATAGTATTGCTCTCGTCAGTGTCAGTAACCACTTAATATATCATTTTGCAGGATTTCAAAGTTGAGGTTTGTTTAGTACGAGCTGACAATGCTATTTGTGAATCTGCTATGATGTTTGGTGGCTTGCTGAAACATAAGAGGAAGAGTGGGTTGATTTTCCATGAATGTTGATTGCAATGCAATATCACATGTTATTGACTGGGGTTTTTATCTGGTCTGGAACTGTCGGTATGTCAGCCAGGGGACGAGTCAGGATCCTTCATTGGAATCTTCTCTAAGGATGACGAGAGCTGTTTCAGTTTGTTGTAGTTAGAATTATGGACCTAATTTTATCTTCTAGGATATACAATCAATTATTGTGATTACTAATGCGCGAAATTATTGAGTACTTGTGGTTGTTTTTTAGAAACATGGTTCTCTGCCTCTAATGATTTGGATCGGCAATGCTCCTACTAGGTCAAATTGAATTGATGTCACATCTAAATGTGGCTTAAAATCGGGTGATTGAAAGCAACTTGTTTTTTTTTTCATGCTTTCTTTATGCTATTAATTTCATATTATTATTGTCATGTTGAATGCCATGCGTAGATGTTAATATAAATATTTTGTTGCCGCATGATTCTACTAGAGTTAGAGGAGCCGTATGGCACGGCATATAGCAAGCGGCAAATCTATTTTGTACTTATTTGATTTGATTGATGAGGGTAGCCCTGCTTATTTGAGCTGCCCCCTCGTTGAGGCTGCACTGAATTCGATTGTTTTTGGGACCGTGCAAAGTCAAAAGGTATTCTTCACCATTTCCTCGTGTCCATGTATTTTTTATTTCCGATCGACTTCATTTTTTGCCCCGCTTGCAGATCGGATAGAATTATTCCTTTGGGGTCTAGTGATTAGTTTTTAGAAACCCTAACCGAATTATTGCCCATGCCGAATTATTGCCCATGCAATTGTGAGGTTAGAGAAATTGATATGTTTATATCGGAGTCACTATTAGATGGATGGTCTTTGGTTCCTAAAATGTAACTTAATTTTATTACAGAGGGTAAGTCTTATCGTTACATCCGTTTGTTGCAACTGTTTATAATTTGTTAACACGTAATCAGATCTCCGAATCAGTACGTGCCCGATACCGCTCCTCAACCACCGTAATCAAAAAAAACAATCTGATTGTAGTACGTGCCGGGATTTACATTAGTAAACCAAACAAAGATAGTAATCATACATCCCACCTATTGCAGTGCAATCTGATTCTATTTCCATTTACGTTACTGCTCGCGGAACCAAACACATCCTGATATGTTTATATCGGAGTCACTATTGTCTTTGATTCGTGGATCTAGTTCACCCGGCATGAGCTGGTAATGTGTTACAATTTTATTTCAGTAACAACCGTGTGATTTTACATTAGACTAAGAACTCGTGCATGACCCTATCAAGCCAAAACATATCGAAGGTAAAAGGGTTGATAAATAGATTTAAGATTTTGAACCACTCTGTTGGCGTATATTCAGGGTGCGTTTCGTAGAGCTTCATCTAATCTGATTTTCTATGTGAGCTTCTTCTCTGAGAGAAGTGATTCTGTGACTGAAAGTTGATTCTTTTTTATTCTCTAGCGTAAACTCTTAAAATCAGGATGGAGAATCACTTCACAGAATCAAGAGAAGCTACTTTTTTCAGCTCCCAACCTTTTAGTTCATTGGCAGAGCTCCTGCTGGATTAACCAGAGAATCAGATCTGGAAGCTCTGCCAAATGCACCCTGAATACACTAGATCATGCGGTTGTCGAACTCTTCTCATGAAGCTCCTACCCTCGACTGGTTAGACCGGTCGGGGAAGCTGGTCAGATCGGTCAGGGAAGCCGGTAAAATTGGTTTAGATATGGGCACCGTGAAAATCTAAGAACCCCAATCCGGGACCCGTTAGGAATGATGCGCTAGGGTTGTTCTGATGTTGGTAGGCCACTCAGAGCTTCCTCAATCACCGTAGAGACGAATGAAAAAGAAGCAAAAGGGATTGGTTGGACATAAAAAAATAAAGACAATTGTATTTCATTAATTGGATTAAAAACTCAATCAACCGTGGTCCTTTATATTTATAGGGTGGGGGAGGTCTTACCCCGCAAGAAAATCCTTCTACAAATCTTAATCTACAAGGATTCTTCAATTCTACTAAAACTAGGATTAGACCGGTCAGACTGCCTCTATAGACCTATCAGACTGGTTCGTTTCCTAGACCAGCTACAAAATCAAACGGTCAAACCAGTCGGGCTCACCAGATCGGCTTGGTGCCGATTTTAGCCACCAACACATGCCTCCTGTATTTTGGTAAAACTTGTGTACCATAAAACATACTAAGACAGAAAACAAAGCTAAGGACGATGTCGGCAGGCCACTCAAAGCTTACTCAATTGCCGTAGGGATGAAGGAAGAAGAACCAAAAAGGGTTAGAAAAGATTAGGGTTAGAGATAAAAAAAAGTAAAGCCAACTGTATTTGATCGATTTGATTAAAAACTCAATCGGCCGTGGTCTTTTATATTTATATGGAGGGGAGCTCTTGCCCCACAATAAAATCCTTTTATAAGTCTTAATCTACGAGGATTCCTCAATTCTACCTAGAGTAGGGTTAGACCGGTCAGACCGGTTCGTATTGCCAAACCAGCTACAGGATCAAACCGGTCAGCCCACCTTGAAAAATTGGTCTGACCAGTCAGCCTTACTAGGTCGGCATGGTGCCAATTTTGACCACCAATACACTCTTTTAATTTAGATCTGGTACATGGTTCATACATGAGGGATAAGGGTACCCACGGTCCCCACCGCCCAGGGTACGGGCCGGCCTGACAAGTGGGCCCCACCCGACCATAGCGTGCGGGGCAAGGCATAAAGACGTGTGGAGCACAAGATCGGAGGCCGGGTGAAACCGATTTCACCCGGATATTGCAGGATACACATTGTAAACCGACTCAGATTGATTTCCTTGTAACAACCGACTAGGATTAGATCCTACCCACTTGTAATCCTAGGTCGTCAGACTATATAAGGCGGCTAGGGGCGCCCCCCAGGGCACGTTAACTCTTCGCACCTGCGATGAACAATACAATCCCCAAAACACAGGACGTAGGGTATTACTCTCCGGAGGCCCGAACCTATCTAAACCTTGCGTCCCTGCGTTACCATTCGAGTTCTTGGTTTACGATCTCCCCTGCCTACAAATCTACCACCTGGGTAACCTCTTGGTAGACTGCCGGTCACCAAATCCAACAGTTGGCTGCATCAACACATGGGGCCAACTCACCAGAGCCTTCACCCAGAACTATTAGGCTACATATGCCTGACCTAGAAGCATGCAAGACCTCGTCCAAGTCTGCCAACGGAAAAATGAAACTCTCCGCGAGTAGGTCAACCGCTTCTTCGACAACCGCAACAAGCTAGCCGGCGTTGAAGACCGCGACGTCATCTGGTACTTCCGCACTGGCCTCAAGAACCAATCGATGTTCCGCACCATGTTCTAGGATGATCCAAAGACGGTTGGACACATGATGCACATCGTTAACCATCACGCCGAAACGGATGAGGCTGAGCACGTCCAATTATATGATGTCAAGCCACCACAACAATGACAACGAACCGCCGACCCATCAAGACAACCAGTGCCAACCTAGGTCGAAGCCTTCCCGACCTCGGAAGAGGGCCCCCGAGGTCTTCGTTGATAGGAACCCGCTAGGGTTGGAGCCCGATCTTTCGATGAGAGGACATAGGGTAACTCGATTGGTGGATGGAGATGACGTTCACGGCCCGACTACAGCCTTCCAAGCTGCGCCTTAGCAACCGATACACCACCTCCAATGGATGCCGCGATCTTGTGGAGCGCGTCACTCGGCCACTAGTGCACTCGTCCTGCAAGCAATCGAAGAACTAGCAAGGACAAGTATAACAAGTACTGAATTTACTAGATGAAGATAAAGGTTTCAATATTAATCTCAATAAGTTGTGGTTCCAAAGATAAGAAGACGGGCGGCTGATCCAGCACGCACGCTTACAAGCAAGTAGCGAGAGCTAAACTTGATCTAAACAAAACCCAACTGATCTTGGTGGAAGCTAAGGGGTATATGAAGGTGTGAGGATGACCATCAAGATGTTTGGGGTCATGCTCCAACCCTAGGACACGTCCCTATTGGACCCGACTTGATACACGGCCCATTGGGCCAAATTAAAGTGACGCAACACTAGAAATCCTCTCAGTAGTAAATCAGTTATTGAGACAGCCTCAGACTAGATATGGATGTGAGTCCAAATTTATATGAAAATAGACTTCATAACGAATCCATGAAGTACTTGAACGCCCCAATCTGAGTCCGTATGTGACCATGGTGACCATCACAAGTTGGTGTTGTTTTAGAGTCCGGATCCAACCTGCGCGAGTCCTTTTCCCTTTCGGTTTTCTCCCTGGTTCCTGTCCAAAACAAGAGTGCACGTGTTTCCATGGTCTAAATAGGATGGATAGAAACTCAAGAGTGAACTTACTTGATGATTAAGTTGACGAGCACAGGCGCGAGTAATAGGACCACAAACTGGTACTTGTGTAGGTGTGGATGTATCGTTGGTGTTAATGTCCTCATCATTCATCGCCAAAGCCGACCCTGCAAGGCAAACAACCTTCCTCCAGGAAGACTTCGATGATACGCTGAATGCTCCGTGCCCCTTCCACAAGGATGCATGCCACAATCTCCGCAATTGCTCGGTTCTGAAGAATCAACTCGACGCTCCAGTAGAATACAAGCGGCCACGCCGAGACGACCGCCACGACAACCGTCACGACAATGTTTGCCACGACAACCGCAATGACAATCGCTACCGTCACAATGGCCGCCGCGATGACCAATGCATAGAAGAGCGCTGCAACCAGCACAACCCTGATGCCAACCACGGTGCCGGAAACGATAACGGCGAGTTCCCGCGCGCTGAGCGGGAGGTCAACATCATCATCGGCGGCTCCAAAACTTTCTGCAGTAGGCTCAAGCATAAGATGCAGAGCAGGGAAGTGCACTTTGTCTCTGTCACACAAGTCCAGTACTTGCGCTGGTTGGAGATGCCCATAACCTTCTCCAAGGAAGACCACTGGGTGCACATCCCGGACCCCGGGTCTTACCCGCTCGTGGTGTGCCCTACTATGAATAGAGTTCTCCTCTCCAAGGTGCTGATCGACAGCGGTAGCGGCCTCAACATCATCTTCACCGAGACCCTGAAACACATGGACTTCAACTTTGAGCGGCTCCTTCCCTGTAAAGACCCGTTGTACGACATCGTACCTGGCAAATAATCCTATCCTATTGGGAGAGTCGTCCTGCCAATCACGTTTGGCACACCTGACAACTACCGCACTGAGCACCTCACCTTCGAGGTAGCCAACTTCAAGACGTCCTACCACACCATCTTCGGTAGGCTAATGCTAGCAAGGTTCATGATGATTCCTAACCACACCTACCTCATCCTCAAGATGCCAGCTCCAAACGGCATCCTCTCCATCTTTGGTGATGTTGAGACATCCTACAAGTGCGACACGGAAGCTGTGCTGCTCGCCGAGACCCAAGAGTACTCGACCAACTCTACCATGATGCTCGTCGAGTCCAAGAAGGTGGACCAGAACCAGCTTATGATCCCAGAGGTGGACCTGACGCCCCTGGCACTACACCCCGACCCGCAAGTCAAGAAGATCAGCCTCGCCCAGGAAGACCCCTCCAAGACGACCCTCATCAAGGTTGGCCTCTCTCCCAAATAGGAAGACGTACTTACCAATTTCCTCTGGGATAACTCAGACATATTCATGTGGAAACCATCCGATATGCCCCACGTTCCGTGGGAGCAGGCTGAGCACTCCTTGGAGCTGAGCAAGACAGCAAGGCCAGTCAAGCAGAAGCTTCGCCGTTTCACTCAAGATCGCAAGGAGGCCATTAGGGTAGAAATAAATAAGTTCTTAGCTACCAGTTTCATCTGTGAATGTAAGCACCCTGACTGGTTAGCAAATCCAGTCCTTATAAAAAAGAAAACTGGTAAATTGAGAATGTGTATCGACTACACCTATCTCAACAGGCACTGCCCTAAGGACCCCTTCCCTTTTCCTCGCATCGACCAGGTTGTGGACTCCACGATCGGCTGCACCCTGTTGTGCTTTCTTGACTACTACTTGGTCTATCACCAGATCGCCCTCAACCCCGCCGACCAAGATAGGACTACGTTCATAACGTCCTATGGCATCTATCGCTACAACATCATGACCTTTGGGTTAAAAAATGCCGGTGCCACCTACCAGAAGGCAATCTAGGGTTGCCTAAAGAAACAACTCGGCAAAAATGTAGAGGCCTACATCGACGACATGGTCGTCAAGACCAAAGATGAATAGAACTTCATCACCGACCTTGCCTAAACCTTCGACAACCTCCGGGCCTATCGATAGAAACTTAACCCGGGCAAATGCGTCTTTAGTGTCCCGTCAAGAAAGCTCCTGAGCTTCATGGTCAGCCAATGCACCATCGAAGCAAACCCTATCAAAGTAGACACCATCACGAACATGGCGCAGCCCACTGACAAGAAAGACGTCATGAAGCTCACAGACATGATGGTGGCCCTTAGCCGTTTCATCAGCTAGCTCGTCGAAAAGGGACTTCCCTTTTTCAAGCTGCTCAAGAAGGCGGACAAGTTTGAGTGGGATGACGAGACCCGTAAGGCCCTCGAGGAACTCAAAACATTCATCTCCACTCCTCCCGCCTTGACGGTCCCGGCCGACCAAGAAACGCTATAGCTGTACATCTCCGTGACAACACATGTCGTGAGTACGGTGTTAGTCGTAGAATGCGAAGAACCCGGCCACGCCCACATGGTGCAAAGGCTGGTATATTATGTCAGCGAGGTTCTAAGCGATTCTAAGGTCCATTACGCACAGGTCCAGAAATTGCTCTACGTAATTCTGATCATCTCCCATAAACTGCGCCACTACTTCCAAGCGCACAAGATCCAAGTGGTTTCTCCTACCCAATCAGGTGAAATTCTGCACAACAGGGATGTCCACGGCTGAGTCGTCAAATGGTCCGTGGAACTCGGGGAATTCAACATCGACTGCTGCCCACATCATGCGATCAAGTCCTAGATCCTGGCTGACTTTGTTGCTGAATGGACTAAGATTCAAGAGTCGCCCTCCTTGGAGAGGTCAGAGCACTAGACGATGTACTTTGATGGCGCCCTCAACCTTGAAGAAGCCGGCGCTGGAGTCATCTTCATATCCCCGAAAGCTGAGCAGCTCCAGTACATCCTCCAGATCCAATACAAGGCTACCAACAACGGCGCCGAGTACGAGGCCCTTACACATGGACTCCGCATCACCGCCTCTCTTGGCATCAAAGCGCATCCTTGCGTATGGCGACTCCAAGTCATCATAGAGCAGGTCAACAAGTCCTGGGAGTGCACCAAGAAAACCATGGACGCCTACTGCGCTGAGGTCCGCAAACTCAAGGCTCACTTCGATGGCCTCGAATTTCATCACGTCCTCAGGGAACACAACATCGCCGCCAATGTCTTGTCCAAGCTTGGCTTGTAGCGCGCCCAAGTTCTGGCCGGCGTGTTCGTCTAGGACCTGAGAAAACCCTCCATCAAGATCCTGGACCCAGACCAAGCTGACAGCAATACCCAGCCTCAGGCTGACCCAGCATCCGCCGATGTCTAGATGATTGAGGCAGAGGAATATGGCGAGCACCCTTCATTGCATTCATCACTGATAACACGTCCTCTGAGGACAAAGCCGAGCATGAAAAACTCGCACAACACAGCACCAACTACATTGTGATCGGCAAGGAACTATACAATTAAGAAGGCCGCATCTACCGGCATCCTGATGAAATTCTTCCTACGCAACGAAGGTCTTGAACTTCTCCACGAAATCCACTCGAGTTCGTGCGGGAACCATGCCGCCTTAGGTAGTCTAGTCGGGAAAGCATTCTACTCAGGCTTCTACTGGCCAACCGCTATTGCTGATGCAAAAGAGCTCATCCAGAGGTGCAAAGGATGCCAGTTCTTCTCCAAGCAGTAGCACCTCCCAGCTCAAGCTCTACGCACCATCCCGCCATCCTGGCCCTTCACATGCTGGGGGCTAGACATGGTCAGCCCCCTTCAAGACCACTCCGAGTGGATACACCCACATCTTTTTGGCAGTTGACAAATTCACCAAGTGGATTGAGGTCAAGGCTGTCACCAGCACAGAGTCACCCAAAGCTGCTCAGTTTGTTGAAGAGCTCACCCATCGCTTTGGGGTCCCCAATAGGATCATCACTGACCTGAGCAAGCAATTCACAGGATCCGAGTTCTGGGATTTCTGCCAGGACAACCTGATCGATGTGTACTACTCCTTAGTATCTCACCCACACTACAATGGCCAAGTATCTCACCCACACTCCTTAGTATCTCACCCACACTCCTTAGTATGGCCAAGTCGAACATACGAATGGGATGGTCCTCCAATCCCTCAAGTCTTGCATCTTTGATGATGCATCCAAGTACACAACCAAATGGATCCACGAGTTACCCCATGTCATTTGGGGCCTTCGAACTAAAAATAGTCAGGCTACCGGCTATACTCCCTTCTTTCTGGTGTATGGCTCCGACGCCGTGTTGCCAACAAACGTGGCTTTCGGTGCCCCACGAATCCAAAACTACGAGGAAGAAAGAGTCGGCAAGTCAACATCGACAGCCTGGAAGAACATCGCGTGCCGGCTCTCATCCAGCACACACGGCACGAGTAGCAGATCTGACGCTACCATGATAGGAACATCTAGAATGCTCATTCAATGTCGGTGACCTGGTGCTCCACCGGATCCAGTCCACCAAGGACATGTACAAACTGTCGGCCCCCAGGAGGGTCCCTTCATTTCAAAGAGGTCATCCAGCGCGGCACATACCGGTTGCATTGGGGGGACGGCTCAGGCGTCCCCAACCCATGGAACATTCAACACCTGCGACGCATCTACCCCTAGGGCATAAAAGCTATGTACTCTTTATAACTTTCACATTGAATAAATAAAACCCTTTAGGTTCTTGGCATACCTACTACCATCTTGCTTTCCTACCTGAGCTCTTCCTCATGCTTGGGGGCTATCCGACTTGATCGACAGACCAAACCCTCATCGTTACGCTTAGCGGCTTCCCCTATTATGCACCGACCTCCGGGTCTCACCCCTTCTCCTACCCCTCTCGTGGTAGTACGACTAACTCGTGTGGACGGTGTCCTAGCTCGCGAAACCTAAACAACCTTGCATCCGCCCCCTCTACAAGCTCGAGATCCGCTCTCAGCAGAGTGCTGGTCAAGCAAGGCTGGGCACTTAGCGGCTACAGGCCTAAACTACATGATGTCCTATCGTATACACCAAAGAAGGGATGGAGCCTTTATATTTGCATAAGTTAATCAACTAGTTTACTTGTCTCATGACATAGATTGATACACATCATAGTTTTTTCATTACAGGTCCAACTCATTGACTACATCCTCCGCAGCTTGTTGATATTGGTCAGCTAACTCTGGAAGGTTATCAAGATCGAAGTCCTTGGCAACCCCTGCTCCAACGCGCTCCATGGCCAGCCGGGGAAAATGTGTCTTCAGAAGTGCAATGACATTCTTAGTGCACTCCATGACGGTCTCCTTCATTAGAGCCTTTAGCCGATCGAGAGCGCTCCTGAAACAATCCAGCAGCATCATCGGTTCAGCAGGGTTGGCCTTGGGCTGGACCATGTCTATCACATATCCCGCGGCCAACCGTAGGTCCTCCAGCTCCACCTCCAACCCTGTAATGACCACCTGATCATGCTAAAGATTATGCATTGCTGCAATCATGCACCAGTCAATGTCCTTGCATAGGTTGGCCTTAAAGCCAAGTTTTTTGTGACACAGCATACTCACAGTGCATGGCAATATCATGGTGTTGCTGCAGTCGGGCATTGGTAGCTTCACACTCCTTGAGGTCTCTCTTGAGACTCTCCTCCTTCTTTCAGGCATCTACAAAATTACCAAGATTCAAGAATAGAAACTGACCTCATCTACTCAAACTAGAATCCTCACAAGGGTCGAAGCCGTACCATTCAACATGGTGCTGAGATCGCCCTGGACCTCCTTGGTTATACGTCTCTGGTCAGCTAGCTCCCGATCTTTTTGTCCGAGCTGCTCCGCGACATCCTCCTTGGCCCTTTTGAGCTCAGCCTCCAGGCGCTCAGCTTTGAGGTGATACTCCTCGACACGGTGGACAGCATCTGTCCTCTTATGCGCACACTCAGCCAGGTTCTGTACAAAAGTTAGTCCAGCAATTCAAAGAAAGAAGACTAAATGAAGGGCAACACCAAATTAGGTCAACCAACTTATGTATAAAACCTCCACGACCTTAGCAGAAGCTTGCTTCAGGTTAGCAAGATCCTTCTTGTCGTCGGCAACGTCCTGCACCAGGGCCGTCCCGAAGAAGTCTAGGGTAGTGGGGCCATCCTCCTTGTGGGCATCGACGTCAACGTCACAACCCACCACCTCGACGTCAACGTCACAGCCCACCACCTCGACGTCAACCTGCACCTCCCTGGGGGCCTCCTCCATCTGCACCTAGACGCTAGCATCGGCGGCCCTAGACATGAAAGTGGCTGCGTCCCCGGCATCATTTTGGCATGGCGGAGACCTCTACTTGGGCCTCTCAGGTTCCACCACCAGGCCGCTCCCGCATCCGGCCTGAACAGAAGACGCAGATGCAGTCCCAAGGGCCGCATCAGGAATTTGACCTTCTGCCTCAGTCCCGACGCCAACATCCTGCAGGCTTGGCTCATCCTCCATCACCGCCTTCCTGCTCGATCGGCGCAGCACAAAGGTGGAGTGAAGACGCATACAAACAAACTTTCAACAATAAACGACGCTATGACCATACGCAGAGTGTGCTTTTCTTCGCTCTGAACTTGGGGCGAAGAGGCGCCAGCGGCGGCTGGGTCAGCTCCTTCGGCTTTCCCCCGTGGATCTCTACCTTCAGCTGCTCCTTGAGCTTCTCCACGTCGGCATCGGTTGTCTCAAGGAGCTCGGCTTTCTTTTTCTTCACAACCGGGCTGGGCGACTTGGAGTCGTCAGTTACTATCCCAGATGAGGCTTCAATGAGGGAGGTGGTTGCCACAGACGGCACCTGCGGCTTAGTGGCCCCTCCCTTCTTCTACTTCCCCTTCTCCGTCTCTGGCACCTTGGACTCCACCACCTTGTGGATGACTTGGCATGTTCACTGCCCAACAGGAGCAGTACTCCTAGCCTCCGTCACGCTGCCTTGGACCGGCACATCCTCGTCGGAGACGTCGATGGACGAGTTCGACTCCCAGTCGAGGGAAGCAGGCAGCTGGTCGACATCGGTGGTGGGGCGGACCTTGGGCCGTTGTGGCTCAGCACCTCCAGGAAGTGGTGCTAGATAGAAGAACTCAAACAGGATCAGATCGAGAAAACGCAAAACAACACACAACTGGACAGTTAAATGATGAAGTCAAGATCTTACCGGGTCGGCCGGCCTCTTGAGGGAATAGGCTTTGGGGCAATGTTTATTCTTGATGACGCTGCGAAAGAACTCGGACACCCGGTTGGTGACCTCCCCTCGGGTAACCTTCCGTTGTACCGCCGGGGTCAGATCCAATGGACCTGAGTACTCGTACAGGGGGTGGTCCCTATCCTTGATAGGCTGCGTCAACCTCCAGCAAAAATTAATGCTCACAGCCCCTGTTGTGAACCCACGTGCCTTCGGATCAGCGATCTCCTTCAGCAGCTGCTTCACCTAAACCATCTCCTTGAAGGTCAGCTGGTTCAACCACTTCGGCCTTGTCACGGGTGCGAACCCGAGTCGGGTGGCAACTCGGGTTTTTGGTAGGCGACGATGAACCACTCCTTGTGCCACCCCTTGTTTGTGTCCTTCAGTTGCAGATCAAAATACTCGGTGACCCTCTTCGGCCGCAGCAAAAATCCACAACTGCCGATCACTCTCATCTTCCCCTTCGTTGTGACAACTTTTAGTTGGTACAGATACCTCCAGAGATTGAAATGGGGGGATTCCGAGAAATGCCTCGCAAAGATGGATAAAAACGGCGATGTCCAGGATTGAGTTAGAGTTGAGATGAACTGACTCAATCTTGTAGTAGTCAAGGAGTCCGCGGAAGAAATCTCCGATGGGGATCCCGAATCCTCGCTCGAGGAACGCCGCGAAGATGACGGTCTCAATCCAATCCTCGGAGGGGAAATGTTAGCCCGCGGTCACCTTCCACTCCAGGAGTGACTTGGGACCAAGGAGGTCGCGGTCGACGAGCGCTTGGATCTTCTCCTCCATCATCATGGACTTCACCCATAGTAGGTTGATGGGTCTGGTGCTTGCTTCACCGCCATCTCTTCAGTTTCTATTCCTTGAGACGCAAATCGAATGTAGGCAGGCCTCTTGGTTCGCATACGGTGGGAAATGGCGGCGTGATGGCAATGGCTACAGCTTTCGGGCAAGAGGCGGTGGATGCGGCTTGAGGGTGCAGTGGCGCGACCTAGGGCTCTCAGGTGCGGCGGCAATGGCATTGGCAGCGGCAGCGTTTGGGGGCAAGAAGAGTGGAAATGAAAAGGAAACCGTGCCCCTTCAGCTTTTGAAGGAGTTGACATGTAAACCTAGCGATGGAATCCACGGGTCCCCCGTTACGGCACACGCGGTGGATGGAATCCACGGGTTTTCCGTTAAGTCTCACAGCATGCCTCCGTGGCTCCGCCGGTCCTCGTGCTTGGTGGCGGATGCTTATTTCAGGTCGGCGTGCCTCCTTAGCTCCGCCAGTCCTCTCGCTCTGGGGTTGGGCGCCTATTTCAGGTCAGTGTGCCCCTTGGCTTCGCTAGTCCTCGGGTGCCATATTTTGAAACCTCACAATACAACTACTGCACGAATTTTTTATCATTGGACCGATTACTTTAATCGCTTTAGTTCTTGGGGGCTACTCCATATGGAGTGTGTCTTGCGACGTCCTCCATGTGCTTCCCTTCGATCTACAGGATGGCATTCTGGAGCTCAGCAGTCGCATGCCCACGTGCATTTGGTCATCCGTCTATGGAAGCTTCAATTTTTCTTTCTTTTTTAGCACCGCGCAGCCTCTCCATCGCTACAACGCAACCGCAACTTTAGTCGAGTACATTACAAGCTTCGTTGCGCATCCGTTGGGCTCCCGTTCGACTCCACATTGCTCAAGGGTTTAAGGGATAAGGGTACCAACGGGTCCCCACCGACCAGGGTACTGGCCGGCCTGACAAGTGGGCCTCACCCAACCATGGCGTGTGGGGCAAGGCATAAAGACGCGTGAAGCATAAGCTCGGAGGCCGGGCGAAATAGATATCACCCGGATATTGCAGGATACACATTGTAAACTGACTCAGATCGATTTCCTTGTAACAACCAACTAGGATTAGATCGTATCCGCTTGTAACCTTAGGTCGTCAGTCTATATAAGGCGGCCAGGAGCGTCCCCCACGGCACGTTAACTCTTCGCACCCGCAATCAGCAATACAATCCCCCAGAACACAGGATGTAGGGTATTACTCTCCGGAGGTCCGAACCTGTCTAAATCTTGCGTCCCTGCGTTACTATTCGAGTTCTTGGTCTTACGATCTCCCCCACCTACAAATCTACCACCTGAGTAATTCCTAGTAGACTACCCGATCACCAAATCTGACAATACAGTTATATTGTGATTGGTTCAAAATATAGTTCCTGGATAATCTTCATGGTGGTCTCGAGATCAAATGATCAACCTGGTAAGAACGGGAATTGCGTTGTATGCTGGGTGATGTTGCACGAATATGGCATAACTTTTTCTTCGCCAAATTATCTAAAGCTTAAGCTATTTTCAACCTAATCGCGGATGTTATACCCCGTAGGTTTTTTGTTTTTCCTTCTTATATTAGTCAATAATGTCATTACGTTATTACGGTGTCCGACGCTAGTGCTAGGATCTGGGCGTCAGCAACCCTATTTTTTATTTGACTACCACAATGCATGTGCTTGCTACTATAAAATACTAATTTTGTTATGTTTATCAAAAATATCGGACATCTTTTTAGAGTTATGTACCGATGATATAACTATGAATGTTTTGCCCATTTAATTGACATTGTTAGAAAAGTAATGATGAAATAATATAAAGCATACAATTGAAAATAACCTCTAATTAAAAACCATAATATAGGACATACAATTAAACATAATATATTTGTCATTGATAAAACAAGTTAAGGATTAACTATAATATGTAATTGAGCTTAGTACGTACGGCATTAAGGTCATGTTTGGTTCTCTAGTCATGGACTAAACCACTTTAGTCCATGAACTAAAAGTGGACTAAAGTGGTATTTGGTTTCTTGACTAAAAGTAACTAAAATCATTAAATGCTGTGACAAGAATACCATTTTGCCCCCGGTTCTTCTTTCTCACACAGCAGCCCTTGTCCCGCTCCAGTTGCCGAATTGAAGTTCCCCGCAACCGAAATCGAGTTCCTACTGACAAGATCGAGATCCCCACTGCCCAAATCGAGCACTGCCATGGAGATCGAGGCCCTTGGCTCCCGCTCCTTCCTGCGCACGCAGCGAGGAGCGGAGTGTGGCACTCGAGCCCTTCCTTCTGCCTGCGCAGGGCGCCGTACCGGAACATGGGGAGCGACTCCACCGTGGTGCGGTCGATGCCGGAGTTCCTCCGATCCCCTGCGACGACGGCCACCCCAAGTCAGAACGGCATCGCCGACGAGGGCGGCGGCGACGGCATTGGGCGAGGGCGGCGGAGCCTGGGGCATCGCGGCTGGCCCATGTAGCTGCGTCGCGAGGGAGCGGGGGCACCGCGATCGACCCGTGCGGCGGCACGAGGGAGGGCGCGGGGGGAGGGTGGGGGGTAATGGGTGGGAACAAAAGGTTTTAGTCAGTTCTAGGAGGGGGTGGGAGGGCTAAAAGATTTAGTCTCCTAAAACTTTTTAGTCACCTTTTAGTCAGGTTGTTTGGCTCTTTAGTCAGTTTTTAATCACCTTTTAGTCCAAAAGATTTTAGGATGAGAACCAAACAAAACCTCAGGACCTAAGATCATCCCTGCTTCTCTTGTTCGCGGGAAGCATAGCTAGGAACGGTTGGTTATTGAACCATTAATAGTCAAACTATTCACATATTAACCCATTGAACCGCGGAATCAAAGATCAAATACATACTTGAATGTAGTGGTTAAAGCGTATCTGACTAGAAGTGGTAATGGAAAAAAATTGGTTTTAAATAAAATTTCAAGATCTGGATAAGATTTTATATATCTATAAATTAAATTAATTAAGAGATGAGTTGGATCACCAAAGGATGCTCATGATCCT
>NC_028458.1:20224917-20307306 GCF_000263155.2 Setaria italica | reverse complement strand
CCCCCCCCCCCCCCCGGGATCCGCCCCCTGTAGTATCTGATTGGTAAATGAAGTATCTGATCCCTTCTTTCTGTCACATGTTGAGTGGAATTAATGCAATACCATGAGGCACACTTATCCAACCAAAGGGTGCATAGATGATGATGCTCCAACTTATCTAAAGGTCCTGGAAGTAATTTCTTGACTTGGGAGGGACCTAGAACAATGGAGTACTTATATACCAAAGAACGAGTGAAGTAAAAATCAACTTAGACAAATATGATGGCAGCATTTAGCGGCATTTCAGTTCCTTGTCGCTGCTTGGCTTAGCTAATATGTCTTACTTGGCTCCATGTATCGTCACCATGTCAAGTTGTGATTGACATTGCCTTCATATATCATGGGATGGGGTGGGGCATCTTCCAAGGCCCATAAACTCTCCTTCCCACAGCCTTCCTGTCAACTTCTTCTTCTGGGAAATAATATTTTATCGTGCATCTCAATCTCATACCAATCCTTGACGAGATTAATTTCGTTTCCTACCTCTGAGGCAACATGCAGTCGCTGCAAATAGGACTGAAGTTAAGTCACCCTCTTAATGCTCTGCCAAGGGATTCACATGTGACATCAACTTCTTTGATTCAGTAGGATGCAACATCTTATAGCCATCACAATACTTGCATTTGAATTGCACAATTTTTCCGCCAACCATAACTAGAATACTAACATGATTCCACAGTGTCTGGCTGTCTAGATTATTTTCTTCTGCATACTAAAGAGCAGCAAGATATTTCGTCTTAGTGACGATTAGGAGTGATTCTCTGCAGAAGATCTTGGGTAACGAGCAAGGAGAAGATTTAGAGGATATACAGAGGAAGACAAGAATCTTTACGAAGGCAAGCACGAGTGACTAACCATGGCTAGGAGTGATTCTCCACTGCCCTGTTTACCAATGATAGGGACCTATTCTGGCATTTATCTGTCCATGAAGATGGTTCTGCCGCAAGTCACCAGATAAGATGGGGAGAGCATCTTGTGTTGAGAGTTGGCAGTGGGTGAAAAGCCTAAGCCAGCGATATGGGGAGGTGGAGCTCACCGTTTGCACCAGAGTGCCGAGGTGTGAGGGAAATACGGCGAAGGAGAGGGAGTGGAGGTCTGTGGGGATTGATGGGGTGGAGCTTTCCGTTTAGTTCAAGACCAAGTAGTGTGACCTGATCTAGCTGCATCCAGTACACTTATGTGGACCAATACGTGGATTATGGAATATGGCCTGGATCGCATCCAGGGCGTATCACAGCATATCTGTATCCAATACGTATCAGATACATATCGGATACATGATATGCTACCCCGATGGAGTATTCACACATCAGAGATTAGGTCTCAATCTGGAAGTTAGTCAAGTAATCGTAATCCAGTTGCTGTATTCTGCATGTGTGTTAGATCATAAGAATGCTGACATTAGCTTGACTCAGGGGTGACACTTTCAATTCAGCTTCCTGTATGGCAGGCAATATGTGGCTGTAATAGGCAGGATACCTTACCTATACTTTCCAAATTGTAGCACTAGTCCTTTTTTCTTCAAACTCCAATCAATGTGGATTCTGTTCTTGCAGAGCTTGCTGTTGGAAACATTGTCAGACGTGTTTTGCACATAATAAAAGAGGAGGATATATCTTCTACAGCAGTTGGAATCGAAGGTCTTTCTGTTACTGTTGACAGTGATGATGAATTTGACAGTGAGCATGATGATCGCCCTGCATTGTCTGCTGCTGTCCTTGCTGCACATGCTAGAAATGCCCTTCGCGCACCATCATTGCAGACTCTCCTAGAAGATATTCCCGTGACTCCTGCAATTTCCCGCACGGCATCATCAACTGGTGACTCAGATGGAAAAAGTAAATGTATGCTCTTATCTGTTAACTTTCATGCTTGTTATCTTAGTGTTCTCTTTCACGACTAAATGTCTCAGTTGAACTGGTATTCTTGGTCCTACTTGTATAATTTGGCAAAAATATTGTTTTAAAAGATGATCATACCAGGGCCATATTTTGAAATTTATGTTAAACTTGTAGGGCCATTATGTTTTGTTTATGTCATGTTTGGCACTAAAATCATGTTTTTTACTATAGCAGCTGGAGATAAGAGCTCAACTAGGAAGCTGAAGCATGATGTCATCGCAGCCATTGGTGATCTTATTGATGAGATTGACTCATGCTACGAACCGATTTCTGAGCAAGCTGTGGAACTTATTCACCAAAAGTATGATCTTACTTTGGCTAACATACAGACATCACAATGATATTGCTTTAGAATAATATGAACTGCTTTTTAATATTTAGTTGCTTCAGTGGTGATATACAATTTTGAGCTTTTGCATATAATAGTTATTCTGGATACATTTAATGGGTATATCTTAAAGCATCTCTGAAACAGAAAATGTTGGGTTGGTGTGGGTGGCTTTGATTTGTTGAAACATTAGTTGCTGATTAATGGAAACTTACAAGTTCAACAGGTCAAATATCTAGAAAAGGCTTTAGTAGAAATACCACGTCCAGTTATTAAAAATAAAGAAGTCATCTCATGCAATTAGCTTTTGTCAATAATTTATTTATCTTCTGATGCAAAGAAGCTTTTTTTTTTGCATAAGCAACCATTGCAATTACTTTGCTTGCTCGAGAGTAATACACCAGAGGAATATTTGCCTTTCAATATAAGCATTATATAGGTTTGATGGGCCAATATCTGAAGCACAATGGTTTTGAGTCTTAATTATTCTGCCAACTAGTTTCGGAGGTTCTCTATAGATACAAAAAGTACCAGCTGAAATATATTTCTTGCTTACTGAAATGCTAATTGTTTATTGTTTGCCACAGTGAGGTAATCCTAACTCTAGGCCGTTCTAGAACTGTCAAGGAGTTCTTGTATGCTGCGAAAGAGAAGAAGCGATCTTTTCGTGTATTTGTTGCTGAAGGTGCTCCAAGGTATGTGCATTATTTGAACTTTAATGTAACCTGATTGTTTCTTGTGCACTGTATAATCTTGTTTGACCCAGTGTCGAAACTTTGACGATTGCATCAGATATCAGGGCCATGTTCTTGCAAAAGAGTTGGTTGAGAAAGGTGTACAAACTACAGTTATAATAGACTCAGCAGTTTTTGCTATGATCTCTCGAGTTAACATGGTATGTGCATGTAGTGATTGTTGATTTGCCAACTCTTTGTTTTCGTTACAACTCCAATAATGATTTTATCTGAAGGTCATAGTTGGAGCACATGCTATAATGGCAAATGGTGGAGTGATTGCACCAGTTGGGATGAACATGGTTGCACTTGCTGCTCAAAGGCATGCTGTGCCCTTTGTTGTGGTTGCTGGTAGCCACAAGGTTGATTTCTGCACATTATACCTAATATTTACAACCTTTGTGGCCAAATAAGAATCAGTGTCTACATTTTACTGTTTTTCCAATGTATGCGTGTGTCCATAACTTAATATAGAGACTCAAATCAATGTTAAGACATGGTGCACTATCCTGCAGTTAGCTCACAAGAGACTCAAATCAATGTTAAGACATGGTGCACTATCCTGCAGTTAGCTCACAACTATGTTCAATAAATAAAGAAAAGAAGTGGAATTTGAAGAACTTAAGAGGATGCTGTCAATGTCATATTGTGGTGATACAATCATAGTAGCATCTTAACCAAATGTTTCCCTGACATCAATTCAGATACAATTCGTTCACCCTACCATGTATCATTATCTGAAAACATTCCCATCATCTAAGGAAATCTCTTGAATGTTTCCATTTTCCACAGGTGCCATGCTTAGAAGCTTCATGAGTGTAGCATAGGTTCACATCATATAGTGCATACACCATTATTCTTTGTATTTTAGTGTCAAATAGATTTGTACTATGTGAAGTATTTTCTTGTGAATAGCAAGCTAGAAAGATGGTTAATCCTCTCTGGACATGAACCCCACCCTGGCTGGGATTAATGCTGAGGCCTCTCATCAGGAGCACTATTTGCTTGCAAAGGGGGCCACTTAAGTGCTCAAGTGAAGTATTTTATAACCTTCAAAATTTGTACTTTCTTAAAGAAATGCTCACTCCAATATACATTTTCAGCAATTCATTTGTTGAATTATTTGTTGCCAAAAGATTATAGCAAATATACAACAACATCAGAGTACTTTTGATGAAAAATGTACTAGTATTTTCCTTTATGTTAGGTAGGTGTCAAAGTTTTAAAATGTTGACTGTACACAATTGAGAACCATGAGTAAAGGAGAATACACTTGTTGCGTAAATAGCAATAGTTGGTATCCACAATTTGAATGCTCGGTCACTGAATATCAGTTAGATGTATTTGTAGTAGAATCTGTTAATAAAGTTTCCATTGTAATAGCCTTCTTTCTCACATGCAGCTGTGTCCTTTGTATCCACACAACCCAGAGGTGTTACTGAATGAACTTAAGTCGCCATCTGATTTGCTTGACTTCGGCGAGTTCTCAGATTGCATGAATTTCAGTACTCAGGATGGCAGCCCCCTACTAAATGTTGTCAATCCGACATTTGACTATGTGCCACCAAAGCTTGTGAGCCTATTTGTCACTGATACGTAAGTTCTCTACATCTGTTTTATGGGGTCTGATAATTTAAGAGAATGGATATGTACTTGGTGCTGCTTGCATTAGCAGTTAGCCAGAGATTTCCTTTGGTGACGTGGTGACTGGTGTGCTGGTGCCATGTAAATTTCCATTTGATGAAACTCTATTGGACTATTTCTATTGGACTCCAATTAAAAATTTTAATTACTTATTTGGTGACAAAATTTAGGGAACCTAATTTCTACCAGTGGCAAATACTCACTCTGCACTTGCATGAAACCATTCAGTTTGTTTTCCTGATCTAGTTACCTTTGCCTGACAGTGGGGGCCACAGTCCATCTTATATGTACCGGCTCATTGCTGAGTACTACTCAGCAGATGATCTCGTAGTGCAACGGAAGTCAACAGCATGAAGGAACACAAAAGCATTCAACTTCGTGTTCTGAAGGTAGGATCTGTGACCGTGTTCAAACCCAAGTGCTGGTTTTAATACTTATCACAAGCTGTTGTTGCATGCAGAGCTAGAGATGTGTTCAAACCCAAGTGCTGGTTTTAATACTTATCACAAGCTGTTGTTGCATGCAGAGCTAAAGATGTTCGGATTCGGTTACTGTCAAACTGAGGGAAATCAATGCAAGCATTCTCCTTGCGGTACCTGTAATGGTTGCGGCGTTTTGGGTGTAAACTGTTGAGGAAATGTGGATGTGACCTACTATGGATGAATTGTTTTGACTACAGAAGATACAAATGTATGATTGATGTAGAGGGTGGCTGTTCCATATCCGTGCATCCTGGTCTGGGACAGTCCAAATTTTGCCTGTTCTAAATTCCAGCTGTTTCATGTGTATGAAGTATTCGAATACACACTAACGGAATTTGCTGAGCTATTTTTCATCTTTTTTTAAATTGACCATACTCATTTCTAGCCTGTCGTTTTTAGCTATGTGCCGTGTTCATTTAGATACCTGTATCAACTGTTAGGCTTACGAATGAGTCCAAGAGTTATAATCGTAATTCGGGAAAAGAAATCTGGGAGGTATAATAGTAAATAATTTTTCATGTCTGAACGATGAATGATTCTGAAGTAGTAGTCACATTTCTCTGCATTGCTATCTTGTACTACGACGACAATCTGGCTTCGGTAAATGGCCACGGAAGAATCCCGTGTACGAACAACGCACACGAGGGACGCATTCCCACGTCTCAGATTGGTACGGGGTCGGCGAGTTTGATGCACAGCATGAGGTCGCACTCCGGCGAGGCCATCGGCGGCAGCGAGAAGTGCCCGTACGTGGAGCTCCCGCTGCGGAGCTCGCCCATGGTCACCAGCGCGGCGATGGTGTTCCGGAAGATGCCCTGCTCGGCGGCCGCCGCCGCCGCCAGGGGGGTGGTACCGGCGCCGGAACGCCCTCCGCCGGCCTGGAATACGGCCTCCATGGTGGCCTCGCACTCGCGGACGAGCCCGGAGATGAGCTCCGTCGCGAAGAAGGGCTGCCCGAGCACCTTCTCGATGAAGGGCAGCCGGAGGAGCCGACCGGTGCGCTTGTCGTACTTCTTGAGGATCTTGGCCAGCCCTGTAAAGTTCATCCATCAATTAGCCTTTCTTTCGTGTTTTTTCTTAAAGAATCTTCAAGTGCCATGTCCAATTTGTTTCATGATGAAAACTTTGCAGACAGACGAAGCAGCTCCTGGTGAGTGATGGGCCGAATATGACTGGTCTACTAGTTGAAGCGTTCAGCCCAGTCGAAATTTCCAGTCGAAAGTCAGAATTGAGCCCTTCAGTTTTCAAAAAAAAAAGGACACGGACACAGCTCCAGATGATAATTGCGTACCCACCGAAAATCAAGAACTAGTACTTGGTGGCTTTGTTAGGCTATGTGGCATATGCTGCTACTATCCCTTTGGCCTTTGCCAATTACTCAATATTTTTTTAAACACAAAAACCTTACAATTTGAAATGTACAACCTGGAAGCTGTCGGTTCTAGCAAAACAAGAAAAAAAGAATCCTGTTCTTGCTACCTGGCATGATGCAACTAAAGATTGTGCTATTCCTTTCGGAAAGTCTTTAAATTAAATTGCTGTCAGCGTGAAGAGTTTGACGGTCGAGTAACCATGGCACGTTTTTCAGCCGTCTCATCGGAAGTAAGGATGGAATGACAGAACATTAATGTGAGCCAACAAGATCACGAATCTACGCTCGCAGCGGCCCAATGTCGAGACCGTCTACGCCATTTGGCAAGTGGCATGCCACAAGCAAAACAGAGGTGCAGGAACAGAGAGGTACACCGTAGAAAAGCAGAGCAAGTACAGAGGCAGAGCAACCGAGGCGACCTGTGTAGTTGATGGCGCTGTAGTTGAGCAGCAGCACCATCTCCCCGTGCAGGTCGACGACCTCCCTTCGCACCCTCCTCATCTCCGCCGCTCGCCGCGGCGCCGCCGGCTCATGATCGCCCGCCGCCACCTTCTTCACCGCCTCCTGCAGCTCCTGCACAGACGAAAACGCCGCAAGCGTAAGTCACGCCGCAACACTAGGCGCGCTGCATTTCGTACAAAAAAAAAAAAAGAAAGCAGGGGACCCGGGACGACGTGCCCTGTGGCGTATGACGAAGTCCTCCTCCCGCTCCAGGAAGAAGGCGTTGAACCGGTCGACCTCGCCGTCGAGCAGCCGCAAGAAGGCAGCCTCCGCCGCCCTCCTCCGGCGGGGCGCCGACGGGTCCGCCGGGACGAGGCGGACGAGCCTCTTGAGGCGCTTGTACGCCAGGAACTTGTCCCGCCACTCCGGGAGGCTCTCCTCCACCTGCTTCTTCAGCCTCTTCCCAAACTTCATCTCTTCTGTGTCTGTCTCGCAATGCTTCAGCACCCAACGACGACTGGTTTGGTCGCTCAGCCCAGCAGCTTGTAGCTAGTAAGATCTATGCATAAAATACACGTACTCACAAACTTTTATATATGTATATATGTGATGGCGTCGTGGTTTGGCAAGTGTAACGGCAAGCATTGTTGGGGAGAGATGGGCATGGGGTGAGTGTGACTTGTGAGGGAGATTAGACATTGTTGGGGAGGAGTGCAAGATGGGTTAGCTACTAGCACGCTGCTGGGAATATCTCGCGGCATATGCCATGGTTGGCATGGAGGACAGGAAGGGGAAGGTGAGCTTAGTGATGGTTGACAACGTGACTTCACAAGGTTTTCACCATCAGAACAGCGAGAGATCGTCATGATTTGGTGAGTCTTTCTTAACCAGCCGGATTTTTCGTCAGAGTCGCAGGCTGTGGCATGTCCAAACAACCGGGTCATGGGGAGAATTCTTCAGAGAAAAGGAGAGGAAAGAGTCAGAGGGGAGGACTGGAGGTGTAAGAATAAGAATCTGTGCAAGGCATATTCCACTACATGCGCGGACTCGGCGACACGATCGGGGGCTTTGCGTCTCGGAGGGTTTTACTTCCCATGGATCCACACGGGTCATGGTCGGTCCGCGAAGGGTATGATTCCATGGGATCTTCGAAAGTCCACTGTTGACATTCCAACGGAACCTTTCCTTTTGTCACTCTGTTCTCGGGTTCGGATCCTCTCTCTCCAGAAATGCTTTTGCAGGTACGACAAGTATCCATCCGGATTCACTCCGGTTTATCAATAGTCTACCATAATCCATAAAGATAATCTCCAACACACCTCGTTGTTTTACAGGTATTTTGAAAGCATATTTTTTGCGACGATTTTTAGAGTACATAAATCAACAAAAATTAAATATTTTCTGAAACATGTTATGGTGCTCGCATATTTATTCATGCCTAAGTGCACGCATAGACACTCAATCGGAGAACTGAGCCAGCATGTTACTGTGCTATTCTCAGGCATATTGCTAATAATTAGTTGAATATAAGCATCCACTCTGAGTCAACGACCTGAATCCATGTAGCCATGCCAAATCTAAGAAATATAGTTCCGCAGTTTGCAACACAAATTAATAATTTCGATGACAAGCACTTTTGATGATCAGATATACTCTCTTTGTCCCAAATTATAGCTCGCATTGGATTTTCTATATTCATATATATTATTAGGCATCTAGGGTATATCTAAATGCATAACAAAATCTATGAATCTAAAAAAGTCAAAACGACCGAACGGACGAAGTATTGAAATCATTCTGTTGCAATAGTTCTCATTCATTACTTAAGTCTTTTATGGTTTTTGAAGATGCACCGATATTATTATAATATAGGATTAGTAAGTACCTTGGCTTCTACTATAACAGTATGTGTTATGTAGTGATGATAGTATTTCGAACAATAATCATATTTATGCAGGTGAAAGGACCTCTAGTCTAATGGTTAGAGCACCTAAGTAGTACCTAGTAGACTCGGATTCGACTTCCTGTAGGAGCGAATTAAACGGGTCTGGAATAAAAAATTATAAAAAAATAGGTAGGAGCTTCCCTGCTAACTTCGTAAAAAAAAAAATCATTTACGTAGAGCAACTACAAAGTTGTTCATGAACTCTCCAACGGCGCTAGAATTCAAATTTTCTGCTGCCATATATGGTATTTTGTTGCTTGAAAGAATAATCTTTATGTACGTGTCCGGTTCACATCCCCTGATGATCATGTAGTATGATGAGTATATGCCTACATTCTTTGTCTAGAAAAAAAATGACCAAAGTGGAGATTGGTTTGTCAAGGCGGTGACACAAGGAAGGTTGCCCGGCCGGTTCGGGTATCTTTCAAGATTCGGCGCCCGGCCGAGAGGCATATCCTATCTGACTTGACTCGCCGTGCTGTCGCTTAGCTTGCCATGGGCCGTCAAAGATTTGACTTGCAAAAATCCCTTCTTTTTCAGAGGTTTAAGATGTGACTTCGTTTATTCAGAAAAAAAAACAAAAGATGATGTGATTCAAGCCTCAATGTATCAAGCATGTGATCCAGCAGTTTTTCTTTCGATAAATGGGATAGATCCATCCGATTAAAAGGTGCGAATTCGTACCAGGCCACCACACCTTACATTTCTTTTTAAGAACATTTCGGAGAATTTCGCATTGGAACATTACATTTCGGACAACTGCTAGGCTTCTCATCCTTGCAAATTGACAAGCAAATTGATATTATCATCATCCTTGCAAATTGATATAAGTGATGATTATATATCGCCAGATCCCATGCATGTGTCATCTTTTAATAACTTCTTAACACTTGAATCACTGGCACCGAACCCAGATGTGTGGGCGTCGTCACTTCTAGAATCTTTACGACAAAAATGTGCTCGTAGATATCCTTAAATTAGTCAACAAACATCACAAATTGATAGCGTTGATGCTTGTCTAATCCTTGCATTTTTCTCTCTCCCTCTTTTCAATTTAACGTTGTTTAGCATGTTTTGCTTAGGCTAAACCAGATTGAAACGTGTGTGGGCAGGCAGAAAAGGTGATGCTTAATCATGAAGTTGGGCCAACCACTCTAGTTTTACATCATCTAATCTCAACCGGATATTCAACTGATTAAGAGTCCTTTTGGTTGGAATTTTGAAACAAAAGCTAAAAGCCAATCAAGAGGTGGGCTGCGTAACACCGCTTTTCTTGATTGGCTGCGTAACACCGCTTTCACAAAAGCAGCTTCTCTTTAGTTCAATTCTCATTAAGCCCCTGCTTCCACCGGCTGCCCCTGCTTCCACCGGCTGTAGCATCGAAGTTTTCCCCGAATTACCTGCCTGCATAATTACCTGCCTGCCTCTGGTTATGCGTACCGCTTCATCAGAAAAATACAGCGACGGACCTTTCTTCTTCCAGCCCCCTCATCTCCTCCTGGCGGCGCCCCTCCACAGTCCCCTCCTCCTCTCTGGCTCTCCGGCGGCGGCCGCCCCTCTCTGGGCCCCTCCTCTCCGGCGGCGGCGCCCCTCCCCACTGCGGCCCACTCCTCTCTTGCCGGTGGTGCCCCTCCCCGATCCTCTCCGGCTCTCCAAGCGGCGGCGCCCCTCCCTAGGACCCTCCTCTCCTGGAGGACCTGGGGAGGAGGAGGCCGAGGTGGTCATGGAGGCACTGGCACAGGAGGTCGTGGATGCGTGGGAAAGCCAGGGCCGCGAGCTGCTCCAGCGAGGCGAGCCTTCCGCGGGTGAGCAAATCCTCCTGTGGGGCTAGGTCCTTCGGCGCGCTGCGAAGCTCCTCTGGTGGAAGAGATAATGGCGAGATCCGGAGGATCCCTCGCCGAGCTCCCCTCCCGTGGACTACTCCACCGCCGTCGTCATCGCCTCGTGGCACCACGCCTTGGTCTCCTCACAGGCCGGCGGTGGCGCAACTCCTCCGCCTTGGGTGGCGGGAAGAAGAAGGGGAGGCGCTGGGCCGCGCGCTGATCCGGCCACCAAGCGAGCAGCGAGGCGCTGGACTTCGGGCGCCGCCGCATGATGCTGCTCGAGTCCGTCAGCGACATCGACGCCGTGCTGCAGCGGGCCTTCGATTTTGGTCGATTCATTGTAACACTAATCAAATTGAGTAGCTGAAACTACAAGAAAGGTGCCGATCTATCATGAAAATAAAATCGATCTATGATGAAAATTTTATGATACATTTGTTCTCGTCAAAGATCTATAATATTTTTGGTTAAAAATGTCATAAAATTTTAAATCCGATCAAATTTACAAATTCGAGCAAATTTAGTGACAAAGTTACGGAACGTTCATAAAAATTATCACTGTACCTAAAAAGAAATCATCACTCGCTGTTACATGATAATTCTGTGATAATACAAGGTCATGAAAATATCATAAATCAATTACGATCCTACATGTAAGCATTTGTTGAAAAATAAGGTGTGAAAAATGTTATAAATCAAGCACGGTAAATAGAAGGAAAACGTGCTTCTTCCACTGGTCTAACGTGTTCTCGATCGAATGGGAAGGATGAATTTCTAGAGTATGTTTGGTACTTAGCATTAGCACGAGAAAAGCTTGTCTTCCCGAAAAAAATGGTTTACTTGCCGCAGCAAGAGGAAAAAAGAAAAGGATCGGTGGCGACAACTTTGTGGCTCACTGTGGCGGCTCAGATTAAGAATTTTCATGATTTTTTTTCTCATACAGTCATACTAAAATGCAATAGTAACCATCTTGTACTCTGAATAAATAAAATATTGTACAAAGTGCAACAATAAGTAGCCTGTTCGCTTCAGCTTATAAGCCGGCTGAAAAGCTGAAACGGCTGATTTGCTGTGAGAGGAAAATACTATTTGTTGGCTGATAAGCCGGCTGAATAAGCTGAAGCGAACAGGCCCAAGAAGTTCACGAGAATATCTGCCGCACAACTGCATCTCCCCCGCATCTCCCTCTCTCTTGCGTTGCTTGCTGCCCACATTGCTGTCACCCGGGCCCGCACTCTGCTTCTGGCGTGCTTGCGGTGGCAGCAGCGGAAGCTGGGCTGCCAGGGCTTTGCATTTCGGTTGGCGCAACAACTACTTCACACGTGTTTGATACGAGGTAATAAAATTTAGCAGAATCATATCGGATGTTCAGATGGTAAGTAGAAGGACTAAACATGAGCTAATTACAAAACTAATTGCACAGATGGAGTCTAATTCGCGAGATGAATCTATTAAGACTAATTAATCATTAGCAAATGGTTATTGTAGCACTACATTGTCAAATCATGAACTAATTAGATTTAATATATTCGTCTCGCGAATTAGACTCCATTTATACAATTAGTTTTGTAATTAGACTACATTTAATAATCCTAGTATCAAATATCCGATATAACTGGTACTAAAGTTTTAGCAGGGTACCAAGCACCCCGGCCCCCCGCTGCGGCCAGTATCGCAAGCAGGCCAAGGCAACAGCATCTAGGCCGAGTATAAAAAAACAGCAGCTAGGCCGGCAGCTTTGCATTGTTGGCCGCGCCGCCGTCGACAAGCCAAAATAATATGCACAGCGTCAATCAGGTGAAATAATATGCCCAGCGTTAATCAGGTCAAAATAATAGGCCGATTAGCACTAATACTAGCACTATTCGGGCTAAATAAATTAAGCTGCTGGACTGGAAAAAGATTAAACACTAATATGCACAGCGTTAATCAGGTCAAATGATCAAGTAATTGAGTAGTACTCTAAGCAAACCTGTGCTATGAAAAACAAGATGAAAATTAACCGGTAGACCGGACTATCTCGGGTCAACAGCCATGCTAACCATAGCTTAACTGAGATCAGGCAGCAGTGCATCTTCAAGAAATGGAATTAAAAGAGCATGTAATGATTGCTAACGCACGCAAGCTGCTTCCTATGCAATTATGCATCTTGGTGTCTAGCTGCAGCTGCCTGTGAGGCCGGCCGGGTGCTAGCAGCAGCATCTGGGCTGCCAACAGTCATCGGCGGCCCGAGCTTGGCTTTTTGGCATGTACTACTTAGCTGGGCCTGATGTGACCAGCAACGCAGGCAAGCAGGCCAAGCCCAAGGTACACCAGACCGGTCGGTACTACGACTTGTGCTGTCTGACAGGCCGAACAGACCCTAGTCCCTAGCGCTATCATGCACAAATTCATATTATTTTTATTTAAATACATTTCTACTTCCTGTTGAATACTTCATTTAAAGTACTAAGTGTGGAAAATAGGGCCTTTTAAATATGATCATTACAAATTTGGAAGAAAAAACAAATGTTGAATGGGCTTTGCTAAGATACTCTTAAGTGATTGTGGACCGTCATTCCGAATAGATTTTACTACATATTACCTCCTAGGAGAAATGTATATTTATTTATTGTTTTGAAAAGAGGGGAAAAGACAAAATATTTAATTAGATCTAACACTCATGCTTCACGACAAGAGTCAAGATGGATCCAAAATGTGTAATGACTTTGTTACTTGCTAGTGTTGGAATGTGCAAAAAGGGATCTTAATGTGTACGGTTTATTTTATTTTATTTGGAAATGCATGCGACTTGCAGGTATGATCCAACTGTGTAACAAGTTTTTGAACGGAAAGTGCAAGATGGATCTCAACATGTATGCATGCTATATTTTTGGACTGTGAAAACCGTGACTCCTATGTGCCGTTCTTTTTCCCTAACATGAAGGTGTCCTGGATTGGTTAAAAAGGAACGTGACATGGGTAACATGGATTTGCTTAAAAAAAATGTGACATGGGTGACACGTGATGTTTTACTCACGGGGCAAAGCAAAATGAATTAGCGGAAGGTCCGGTGGTACCGAAGAACAAGAGACCCGAAGATCGTGTGTCCGCGTGAATTAATTCAGTGTACCTGCATCCCAATATATTGATTGTAAGGAAATCAATTCGATGCTGATTCATTTTGCTTCACAGTGCAGCAGATGCTAATCATCATCAAGAACGAGGCCGGTCTCTCGGTTGATGCTGGCAACTTCACCGCTGCCAAGCTATACGAGCTGATGAACTGAACTTAGAAAAGATAGGGCATCTGAGATAATTTCAGAACAGAGATGAAAAGATAGCCGCAAATTTCCCTACATCCGAGCAGAATAGAAACGATTCAGGTTTCATTTGTGAAGTGCGTACTGCGTAGTGCCACGAGCTGCTACTATCGCTCTGTCAGCAAGAATGAAAGGAATGTCCGTTGGCTTGTAAACTGCAGCGGCGGTGGGAGTACAAGAGCGATGGGCGGCACGGCAACTCCTCTTGCTACCGCAACATTGCTACTCTGGCTACCGTGCGTTTTGTCTGCTTGTCTGTGTTGGTTTCTCATAGGACAACCCGCTGAAGAGAACTTAAACTCTTGTCTGTCTACGTGCCAATCCTTACGTTGAACTGAAATTAACGTAATCATTCAGGCTTCATTAGTGAAGTCCATAGTGCAACGAGCTAGCTCCTAGTTCATATTTTTAGATAATTCGCTACTGCCTCTTTATAAAAATTGCAACTGCTGGCCAACAGACAATAATGCGGTCAGATGCTGGCCTTGTGCTATCGAGCTCAAGATCAAGAATCTGACAGCAGCCTTAGCCCTTAGAAGCGGATCCGCACTACTAAATAGATCAACCTGCTGCAATCGAGTAGCAACTAGCAATTGAAGTAGAGCATGAGCTGCTGCTGTTGCTCTGCGCGCCATCAATAGTCATCACGGATGTCAGCATGGATCAAAACATCAAGCTAGTCGAATCATTGCAGAGAGATCGCTAAACCAAGAGCTAACATGCGACAAACTGCGGCAGAGCAGGAAGCCTTGAGCACGAGTAGGATGAAAGGAAGGAATGTCCTGTGGCCGGAGAAAAATACAGCCACAGTCCTAACCATAGTTTATATTATATTTATAAACACGGAGATGGAGCAGGCAGGGTTGGACACCGAGTTACTACTCTTCACATGCTTTTCATACTGTCTAAAATTATCAAAATAAGAGTTCAGAGTAAAAAAGTATGCTAATAGGAAGTGCCAAAAGACACACACAAAGGATGATCCGGTGTTTATAGTTTCAGTGTATTTTTCACTCACAGGATTATCTGGTGTTTTATCCTCTTAATGTATTTTGTAGCACTTCACTTTTTTCATAACCCTTTCACTCGGACTCTAATTTCGATGATCTTGCATGAGAGATGTATCCATTCGTGAATAATGTACAGTTTCACTTTATTAAAATCATTTAAATTTTTTTATATTGTAATTTAGATATTATTGTAATTATTATGTGGTAATTTGGAGGTAGAAGTTTGACTTATCCCTACAAGACAATTGAATTTTTTATCTATCTCCAGGAAATAGGCTACAATGGAACATACGAGACTAAACATAACTCGATGTGCAGTTTTTTGAATCTTATTGGAGGTATATATAGTTCAACTTGGAATTGCTTTCGATAAGCACACATAAATTCATTTAAATGATAGAAAATACCAAAGCTGTTCAAAAATTCTTGATACTCCTACATGACACATTATATGTTGCCTTTTATGTAAAAAATAATCGGGTATATAAGATAATTTTTTTGCTAGTTACTTCGTAAGGGTATCTTAATCGGTTATTTGAAACTGTACTGGGCTGAAAGCAGCATCAAATTCAGCCCGGTTTAGCCCAAATCAAATCACTTCTAAGCCATTGGATCAAATTGACGGCTCAGATCAAGTCCGGACCAATATATATTCATCCTCCCCCCACTGCTCCGAATTCCTAACCAGTCAAGAGCAATTCCTGAAAAATTCTTCCCCAAAACGAGATATTGGGGGCTATGCTAAAAAATTTTTTCTCCAAAAACATATCAGCCTACACCAGAACACTAAAAACTATCACCCAATAATTTAAAAAAGATCATGTCATCGTAATCGGAATCAAGTATCAAAAGAATGACAACTCGCGGAACACGGACGGGCGGAAGAACCAGCTCCCCGCCGAGACCACCACGTAGTCAAACTCGCCGGTGCGCGCCGCCCACCCAGCGTCCGGCTCGTCGAGGTTCCTGCCGAGCGAGCGCATTTGGTTCTTGGCGAGCGAGTTGCCGACGAACGCCATGAACCGGCCCCTCGCCGCGCACAGGAACCACGCCGGGTCGAGGCGGGGCAGCTCGCACCCGGCGGGGCGCCACCACCACCGGACGAACCCGAGGTCTGGCCTGCCATACCGCAGGCAGTCTTAGTGGTCGTGGATCACGGGCAGGTCTCGACGGTGCCGCAAGCTGATCTGTATGACGGGAGATGCAATGCAATGCGGATGCAGATGTCAGCAGCGGACGGCCTCACCTGCATGCTT
Organism: Setaria italica; assembly: GCF_000263155.2. Classification (NCBI taxonomy): domain Eukaryota; kingdom Viridiplantae; phylum Streptophyta; class Magnoliopsida; order Poales; family Poaceae; genus Setaria; species Setaria italica. The sequence continues at coordinate 20,291,029 of NC_028458.1, read as the reverse complement.
GGAGAGGTGGTGCGCCTCCAGGGCCTCCCACTTGCCGAAGTGCTCGCCGCACCGGTGGCAGCTGAGCCCGCCGGAGCCCTTGCCGGTGCCAGCCTGGGTGGTGTCCTCGCAGGACGCGCAGTGGCCGACCGCCACGGAGCCGTTCCGCTCCAACACGTTGGGGGACCTCGGCGGTGCTGCATGCCGTGGCCCCGCATGGAGCCGTTGTACGGCAGTCCGTGGCCGGACCATGCGGGACCCGGCGTGCCGGGTGGAGTGTGCCGACGAAGGATGACATGACGCCTCCGTCAGGTCCCCCGCTGCCGTCGGCGTCGTGCGCGGCGGCGGTCCCGACGGCACCGAGCCCCCCGCATCCGTTGGCGGCGGAGGCTTCCCCGCCGCCGCCGTCGACGCGGCCTTCCGCTCCTTAGCCTGCGCAGCAGCACTAGCTCCGGAAGCAGCAGCATCTGTGGCGCTCCCGCACCGCCTCCTCTTGCCACTCACCCCGCCGCTTGCCCTACCGGCGCTGCAGCCCTCGCCCCGCTGCTCACCCCGCCGGCACCGCCGCCGTTGCGCGCGCGGGAAGGCGCCGCGCAGGAAGCTCGGGAAAAAACGCGTGCGGGAAAGGGGGGAAGGGGCGGACTGGGGAAGACCGGCCGACACCAATATATGCAATATATGCGGGATGATAGGTGTTTTTTTTGCGTCGCCAATCCCTCCCTCCCCTCCTCAGATCTGCGAGCTGCTCCGCTTGAGTCCACGAGCAAGCTCTCGGCGGTCCACTGTGGCGGCCCCCGCGCCAGGCGGTTGAGGTGCTGTGCGGCTAGTGCGGGCTAGAGCTGTTGCTCTTAGCCGTGCGTCGCTCCTCCCATGGCGAGGGGCGCACCAGCCTCGCGTGTTCAGCCTGCGGGAGCTCGGCCCGGAGTTGGCTGTGCGGCGGCCGTGGCGGTTGATGCCGTGGGCACGCTCTCCTCGTTGCCAGCTGCAGCAACTTGGTGGCTTCGACGCCGGGCTGCAGGCTGCAGCATGCGTCCATGTGGCCCCTTCCATGTGGCCGGCAGTGATGCGCGGCTGCCCTCCCCTTGCAAGCCTCCGGTTAGACGGCCGCATCTCCTCAAGGTCTACCTATCCTCCTCCTTAGAATAGTAGTAGTAATTAGACTTGCATAGTTATGATTGCCTGATTGATTATTGTTTTGTTGCTCATCTGCAGAATACCGTCAGATGCATCGATCGGCCCCTTCCAGTCCCCTCACAAGCCAACCCCTGGACATTCATATATGACACGGCGAGAACCAACCACTAGCAGAGAACTGATTTTCGATGTGTCCCTTTTTATCCCGGTTTAAAGTAGGCCCGGGAGAAAAGGGGGTGCGCCACAGTAGGCAAGAATGGAGGGGAGATTTACTCCCGGTTGTAACGGCTAGTTCCGGGGTGTCGGTGGCGTGGACCTTTTGTCCCGGTTGGTGGTGTTACCAACCGGGACAAAAAGTTTAGTCCCGGTTGGAGGTTCCAACCGGGAGTAAACTTTCAACCGGGACAAAAGGTGTTCCTTTTTATCTCGGTTGGAGTTTTTAACCGGGATAACTCATCCCCATTATATACCAAGACAGAGGCCTTTCTTTCTCCTCCAGCCCAAGCCAGTCCACCACATAGACAGAGAGCTGAGCTTCACCTACTCTCCGGTGGTGCCAAAGCAAGGGAGGTGCTGCCCGAATTTTTTCCCTCATTTTCATGGGAATATCACTCAGCTAACACAAGTGTTGTGAAGGTTTGCTACTTCATCCTCGTGTTACGCTTTGATTTATGCTTTGGAGATGGAAAGTTTATTTGCTAGAATGTGATGAAGTAGAAAATGGAGAGGTATTTTGAGCTAGAATGTGAGGGCGATTGATGTGTCATATATATAGTATGTATTCTTGCAGTGGTTTAAGAATGATGCTACCTTGTCTAGACGGTTTATCTTATCAAATTCAATATGGTTTTTCAAATCCATACTTGTTGAACTTGCATACCGTGTTCATATCGGCGAGAATGTTCTCTGCCGAGCAGCAATGTATGTCAAGAAGGAGGTTCAATTCTACGAGAAAGAGTGAATACGGACATCGTGACCGTGTACCCTTTTTTGTAGAATCGAACCTCTTTCATGACGAAGTGCGGTGCCGCCCAGTTGAGAACATGGTCACTATATGATCACGGTCTTCAAGTTCAACAAGTTCTGCAGGCATACCGTGGTCATCTCGGTAAGCATGTTCTCCGTGGAGCAACAACGGACGTCAAGGAGGATTTTTGATTTTACGAGAAAGAGCGGCAACAGACATCATGGAAGATTGTGTCCCCTTTCTTGTAAAATCAAACCTCTTCCATGACGAAGTACGGTGCCGCCCAATTGAGAATGGTGCCGCCCAGTTAAGAACATGCTCACCGAGATGATCACGGTCTTCAAGTTCAACAAGTTCTGCAGTGCTAAGGTAAGAATTTTTGTACATAGATGTCTTCTACTATTGGAGGAAGTGGCGATGGTGGGGGCGATTGTTGTTCCTCTTTCGGCAAGGGGAAAATCATAGTTGGCCCTCAGGATAAGCCAAAGAAAATGAGCGCGTTGGAGAAAACAATGCTTCGTTATTTGCAGAAATGTCATGAAGAAGCTGTTGCCGTGGGTCAGGAACCTCCTTTTGGTGGTCGTTATGCTCCGCCCTCAGTCCCAGGTGTTTCACGTCCACTTAGTACTACCATTTCAGGCGGCACAAATAAACCACAGGATGAGGCTGGGCCAGCGGAACCTTCATCTTCACCGCCCAAGGATGCTTAAAGTCCTCCTAGATAATAACCACTGGATGGCTTGTTGTATTTATTGGGGGGAAATATTAACGACCTCCTAATGCCCCTTAAAGCAACAGTCACGAAGGCCCAGACCCACCTGCGGTAATTACGATTATCGCTGACCCAGTAGAGGCAGGGAACATCCCACTCCGTCTCGCCCGACCCAGGGTCCTGGGGTCGGACAATCCCGACCCCTCGATGACGGAACTCCACCTCGCCCGACCCGCGGTCCCAGGGTCGGGAGCGCCCGACACCTCGCCGCAAGGCTCCGCCTCGCCCGACCCCAAGCGTAGGGGGTTGGACTCATCCGAGCCCACGAGACAAGTGTCCACCTCGGGTGCAGGCCGGCGGATGAGGGCGCGGATCTTGTGCCCCCCCAGCGATCTCGCCATAAACGCACCGTGGCTCTGGCACGCAAAAAGGCGCCCGCGCCCCTCGACGTGACCCGCCACAAGTACCCAAGCAGAACACTGTAGCCATGACCGCATAGGCTACAGTGGCCGCAGATCCCCCTGATTCGCAGCAGGGCACTCATGGCTTGCGCCACCCGGAGCAGGAGGAAGTCGCGCCTGTCCTCGCGCCCCGCGCATCCGGCGATAGGGACGTGACATCCGCCTTCCGCGGCCGTCAGCAAGATGGCAGGATCAGCCGCCTTCCCCGACGGGCACAAATGCCACGACTGAACACCATCATCATGCCTGGTGGCAACGGCCACCAAGGAGATGCTCGACCGGATCCGAAGGTAGCCGCCCTCTTCCGGCGGACGTGCTGATAGAAGCCGAAGGCCAGAGCGAGGGAGCGGCGGCCCTGGAACTTGGTCCCTTTCCTGATGTTGTGTTTTTACTTAACTTAGTTTACCTCTTTCACTTCTCCTCACACCCGGTCTCACCTGTAACCCCGGTGGCCTCCTTGCGCTATAAAAGGGGAACCGGGGGCCTAGAGACGGGGGGACGCTCCCAAGCCAAGAGAACACACCCATACCCATCTAGAGCATCAGTGCACACCCAAGAGACCTGGGATCAGCTCCCTCTCTCGCCCTCTTGTAACTCCTACTACAGACCCCGCGTGGGCAACACGAGCAGCTCCCGATACTGGACATAGGGCTTTCCCTTGCCCGAACCAGTCTAAACCCCGTGTCTCCCACGCCACCATCCGAAGCCTTACGCGCATAAAAGAAATTTACTAGTCTAAGTCTTGATCCGCTAATCTTGACAACGACAGTTGGCGCGCCAGGTAGGGTACCTTTGCACGTACATCACCGGCTTCAGATGGCCAACCACGACGCCGGCTCCAACGACGGGAGTCACCACCCCTCGCACGAGCGCTCCATGGCCGACGTGCACTCCGAGGGATCCGACGACGATGGCGCCGAAGGGAATCAGCGCACTCCCCCACCGCGCGCCGCAACTATGACTGGGGCCCTCGCCAGGGTCCCGGTGTGGCCACGACAGCCGGAGGCACGCGCAACGCCCCACCAGGAGGGCGAGCACCGCCGCAACGAGGGCGGGGCGCGTCATCAGGCCCGCGATGTCCAGCGGCGCATATGCGGGGACGAGGGTCATCCCCAACTCTTCACACGCGCCAACCAGAACGTCGCCGCCGCGGCAGCCCTACTCCGATGACTCCCCGAGCCGGCAACGCCTGAGGAGCGACGGGCCCACCAAGAGGTACGCAACTTGCTTGAGTGTGCAACATTCTAGCAGGCAGAAAGCTCCGCGTCCCGGCAACGCACACATGATGCCAGCAGGGTCACACCCTTCGTACCTCTCGAAAGGCGTGGAGGATCTGTCCACCAACCTTCCTCCCACGGGAGAAACCGGGCCATGCCCATTCGACGGACTCCGCCACGCGCGGGCGGCGGGCCTTCGTTCGTCCACCGCTGCGTCGGCCCCATCCGCGACGCCTGTGACGCCCGAGACGTGCGGAGGTGCTCCCGTGCGGACAGGGAGGACAGAGCCGACCGCGGCTACTGCGTACACCATGGTGGTCACCACAACAGCGGAGATGATCGGAGCCCGAGCCCCGACCCAGCGGGGCTGAGGGCCTTCTCCACGCGCATCCTGAACGCGCCGTTCCTAGCACGCTTCAGACAGCCTACCAATGTGGCCAAATACTCCGGGGAGACAAACCCCGGGCCTTGGCTCAGCGACTACCGGCTTGCCTGTCAGGCCGGCGGAGCGGATGATGACCTGTTCATCATTCGCAACCTCCCACTGTTCTTAGCCGACTCGGCGCGAGCCTGCTGGAACACGTCCCGTCAGGTCGGATCCGTAACTGGAACGACCTGAGAGAAATCTTTGTAGGGAACTTCCAGGGCACATACATGCACCCCGGGAACTCCTGGGACCTCTGGAGCTGCCGCCAGGAGTCGGGTGAGACTATCCGAGAGTACATCCGACGCTTCTCCAGGAAACACACCAAGCTCTCCAACATCGCCGACACCAACGTCATCGGGGCCTTCCTGGCAGGGACCTCCTGTAGGTCTCTGGTCCACAAACTGGGACGTGTAGGCCCCTGGACCACCAAGGAGCTCCTCGACATCGCCACCGACTTTGCCTCGAGCGAGGAGGCCATCGGGGCGATATTCGATCGCTCCAAGGGCAAGGCAAAGAGGGAGGAGGATACCGACGAAGGCGCCTCCACTTGCCACAAGAAGAAAAAGGCTACGGCGGAACCCAGAAGGCTGCGGAGAGACTCAAGCACGACGACGGATGAAGACGATGATGATGAAGATTAGGATGATGATGAAGAAAGCTCTTCCGCTCTATAAGGAGTGCGCGACAAATGAAATACGAGTCGACCGCATCTATTGCGATGGAACACCGCGCCCCCTACCCCACGAGCCTGACATTTTCTACTGCTTCGACTCCCGGAGGTCACACGCACAACTTTCTCTACAAGCGAACCAGGGCTCGCTTCAGGTAAAAAAGGGATACAGAGCTGAAAATGCTCTTACGACCCATTACGGTCCAGGGGTTCGAAGGCTGGCCCTCCAGAGGGTTTGACAGCCCCCCAGGACATCCCCGAACAAGGGGTGAGAAGGGACGGGTCCGCTAGTGGCCACCACCCAGGCGAGCGAAAGCCAAGGGTGCCCCAACCTCACGTTCGAGTCCGGGCTGGCGTCTAAGTTCATGGTTTTTCCCCGAAGAAAGGCAACGAGCTCCCGAATCCGATCGAACGGACTCGGGAACTATATGAACTGGCCAGCTGGAATCTGGAGTACGTCACCAGCTTGGCCCAAGCCGGACCCCTCCGAACGGGGACCGGGACTCCACTCGAACCGACCCGTTCGCAGCTCAACGAGCACCATGGTTCGTCCAACAAGGACAGCGTGGCACGGTCCACCCCCTCCGTCCCAGCGAACGGACGCTTGAGGGGTAACGATCAAAAGCCGATCTAGCCTCCCGATCGGTCCCTTGCAACGCGCGGGGGCTCGGGGGCTAGCATCGCAACCAATGACCACGCGTGTGGTCGCGATTTAAGGTCTCGAGGCAGGAATGCCCTACGGAGCGATGAGGGGTCCTCCCGCGCCAAGTCATCCACAAGACACCTCGCCTGATCAAAATCCCCGGCCAAGCCGGACCAAGAACACTCCTTATCCCTGACCAACTACAGCTTGCAGGGCGAGCAGAGATCCTCGATGAGCGATGAAGGCAGCCTCTGGAGGAGCATCCTTGCTCCACCACAAGCTCAGGAGCTACTGTTGGGGGGAAATATTAATGACCTCCTAATGCCCCTTAAAGCAACAGTCACGAAGGCCCAGGCCCACCTGCGGTAATTACGATTATCACCGACCCAATAGAGGCAGGGAACATCCCACTCCGTCTCGCTCGACCCAGGGTCCCGGGGTCGGACAATCCCGACCCCTCGGTGACGGAACTCCGCCTCACCCGACCCGCGGTCCCAGGGTTGGGAGCGCCCGACCCCTCGCCGCAAGGCTCCGCCTCGCCCGACCCCAGGCGTAGGGGGTTGGACTCATCCGAGCCCACGAGACAAGTGTCCACCTCGGGCGCAGGCCGGCGGGCGAGGGCGCGGATCTTGTGGCCCCCCCAGCGATCTCGCCATAAACGCACCGTGGCTCTGGCATGCAGAAAGGCACCCGCGCCCCTCGACGTGACCCGCCACAAGTACCCAAGCAGAACACTGTAGCCACGACCGCACAGGCTACAGTGGCCGCAGATCCCCCTGATTCGTAGCAGGGCACTCATGGCTTGCGCCGCCCGGACAGGAGGAAGTCGCGCCCGTCCTCGCGCCCCGCGCATCCGGCAATAGGGACGTGACGTCCGCCTTCCATGGGCCGTTAGCAAGATGGCAGGATCAGCCGCCTTCCCTGACGGGCACAGATGCCACGACTGAACACCATCATCATGCCTGGTGGCAACGGCCACCATGAGATGCTCGACCGGATCCGAAGGTAGCCGCCCTCTTCCGGCGGACGTGCTGATAGAAGCCGAAGGTCAGAGCGAGGGAGCGGCGGCCCTGGAACTTGGTCCCTCTCCTCACATTGTGTTTTTACTTAACTTAGTTTACCTCTTTCACTTCTCCTCACATCCGGTCTCACCTGTAACCCCGGTGGCCTCCTTGCACTATAAAAGGGGAACCGGGGGCCTAGAGACGGGGGGATGCTCCCAAGCTAACAGAACACACCCATACCCATCTAGAGCATCAGTGCACACCCAAGAGACCTGGGATCAGCTCCCTCTCTCGCCCTCTTATAACCCCTACTACAGACCCCGTGTGGGCAACACGAGCAGCTCTCGATACTGGACGTAGGGCTTTCCCTTGCCCGAACCAGTCTAAACCCCGTGTCTCCCACGCCACCATCCGAAGCCTTACGCGCATAAAAGAAATTTACTAGTCTAAGTCTTGATCCGCTAATCTTGACAATGACAGTATTGTATCATGTTGTTTGGATCTTTAATTTAAATATGTGTATTTGTATCTATATCTAAACTTTCAGCATTATTTGCACTACAACGTTTGACATGCTTTCAATCGTGAATCCATTTTCAAGTGTAATCAATTTTCACGCGTAATCCATTTTCAAGTGTAATCAATTTTCACGCATAATCCATTTTCAAGTGTAATCAATTTTCACGCATAATCCATTTTCAATTGTAATCCATTTTCATACGTAATATGATGCAGATGGACTGACAATGGCTGTATAATGCAGACAGACGGAGCAAGGTGTTTATTGATGGCTTGCATTATTTTCTCGAAGTGGCCAAAGCGAACAAGCTAGAGAATAGGTTCGTATGTTGTCCATGCTTCCAATGTAATAACAAGAAGTACTATTCAAAGGATTCCTGGGGGACTATTCACAGCCACTTGTTTAGATACGGTTTCATGCCTAACTATTTGGTTTGGACCAAGCACAGTGAAAGAGGGGTTGTAATGGAAGACGGCGAGGAGGAGGAGGATGACAACATTTCGGACTGGGTTGCAGGCCAAGCTTTTGCAGATACTACAATGGGCAAGGCTTATGAAGATGAGTTTGCAGAAAATATCCCTACTGATGACCTTGGTCAAGTGCTACGAGATGCACACAGAGATTGCGAAACTGAGAAGGAAACAACAAAGTCGCAGCGCATGATAGATGATCACCAAAAATTGTTGTACCCAGATTGCCAGCAGGGCCATAAAAAACTAGGTATGACACTAGAATTTGTGCAGTGGAAGGCAAAAAATGGTGTGTCCGATAAGGCATTTCAGGGGATGTTGAACATTGTCAAGAAGATTCTTCCTGAGAATAATGAATTACCGTCCACAATATATGAAGCTAAACAGATTATTTGCCCTCTCGGATTGGATGTTCAGAAGATACACGCAAGCCCTAATGACTGTATCCTCTATCGTGGTGATGAATACGAGAAAATGTATGCTTATCCCGTCTGCGAAGCGCTGCGGTATAAGATCAGGGGAGATGATCCTAGTGATGTCGAGGGGCAGTCTCCCAAGAAGAGAGTTCACGCGAAGGTGATGTGGTATTTCCCTATAATACCACGTTTGAAGCGCTTGTTCAGGAACAAGGCGAATGCTAAGTTGATGCGATGGCACAAAGAAGAACGTATGGAAGATGAGATGCTGAGACACCCTGCAGATGGGGCCAAGTGGAGATCAATTGATAGAGCATTCCCGGACTTTGAAAGTGAAGCAAGGAACATAAGGTTTGGTTTAAGTACTGATGGATTCAATCCATTCGGTGAGTTGAGTAGTGGCCATAGTACTTGGCTGTGCATGAAGCGGAAGTTCATTATGATGCCGACGCTTATCCAAGGTCCAAAACAACCCAGCAACGACATTGACGTGTACCTAAGACCATTGGTTGATGACCTTTTACAGCTCTGGAAGGAAGAAGGTGTACATGTGTGGGATGAGGATAGACAATAGATCTTTAATCTATGAGCATTGTTGTTCGTAACCATCAATGATTGGCCTGCACTGAGTAACCTTTCGGGAAAGACAAATAAGGGATATCGGGCCTGCATCCACAGTTTAGACGACACAGGCAGCATGTATTTGAAGCACTGTAAGAAGGTCGTCTATATGGGTCATCGTCAATTTCTCCCTGCTCACCACCAGCTGAGAAAGAGCGGGATGCATTTCAAAGGGGCGCCAGACCATCATAAAAAACCTGCACACCGTAATGGAAAGCGTGTCTTCGAGATGATAAAGGATGTAAATGTAGTCTTTGGAAAGGGTCATGGTAGCCAACCTGTTCCGAATGATGATAACGGACGTGCACCCATGTGGAAGAAAAAGTCAATATTTTGGGAGCTACCTTATTGGGAAATCCTAGAGGTTCGCAACGCAATAGACGTGATGCACCTAACGAAGAATCTTTGCGTGAACGTGCTAGGCTTCATGGGTGTTTATAGGACCTCGAAAGATACATTGGAAGCACGACAGGACCTGAAAGCCATGGGGCAACGAGATGACCTACATCCAGAAAAGAGAGATAATGGACAGCACTACTTACGTCCTGCCAGTTACACTCTCAGCAAGGAAGAGAAGGATACCATGTTTGAATGCTTGAATAGTATGAAGGTCCCGTCTGGGTACAACTCAAATATAAAGGGAATAATTAATATGCAATAAAAGAACTTTATAAATCTAAAGGCCCATGACTGCCACATGTTGATGACCCAGTTGCTACCGATTGCACTGAGGGGTGTTCTACCAGAAAATGTCCGATTGCCGCTCGTAAAGCTATGCACGTTTCTCAATGCGATTTCGCAGAAGGCAATCGATCCATCCAAGGTATCAAAGCTACAGAACGATGTGGTGCAATGTCTTGTTAGTTTTGAGTTGGTATTTCCACCATCCTTCTTCAATATTATGATGCACTTACTGGTTCATCTAGTAAAAGGGATTGATATTCTCGGACCTGTATACCTGCACAATATGTGGTCTTTCAAGAGGTTCATGACAGTCCTAAAAAACTATATTTTTAATTGTGCCCGTCCAGAAGGAAGCATCGCCAAGGGATATGGAATAGAGGAGGTGATCGAGTTTTGTGTTGATTTTATTGACTCAATTGACTCGATTGTGGTTCCAACTTCATGCCACGAGGGAAGGCTCCGGGGAATGGGCACCCTTGGAAGGAAATCAAGTTTGAGCAATGATACTGATTTGTTCAACAATGCACACTACACTGTTCTGCAACAGTCATCCTTTGTGTCTCCGTATATCGAGTAGCACAAGCAGATGGTAGTTTCCAAAAACCCGACGAAATCCGATGCTATGCTTACACGTCATCACATGGGGACAAAGACCTGGTATTTCAAGTCAAGCTTAGGCGATAGCATTCGTGCTAGCTTCATCGATATTACCCACCGAATAAAAGGCCCGTTCGGGTAGACCGTCTAATTCTCCGGAAAGGATCAGTTGAAACCCCCTAATTGCAGCTCTAGATCTCTGGGTCTCCCTTTTACCCCTCTAATTCCCTTGGGATAAGGTTTCGATTAGGAAACCCCGCGTATTGAAGTCTCGCTCAACGAAGTCTCAGACGCCTCCTGGTTGCGCCAACAACTTATGGGTAACTCTGAGATTCACCCACAACTCGCTTTGTTAGCCAGGGGACCTGCTAGCACAATCGTGAAATTCCAAGGCTATGAGATAAATGGTTATACATTTTACATGAGAGCCCAGGACCAGAAAAGCACGAACCAGAATAGTGGTGTCTGCATAGATGCCATAGATAGAAATAATAGCAAGGAGTCGTATTATGGTTTCATACAACAGATATGGGAACTCGAATACGGACCGTTGTACATCCCTCTATTTCTTTGCAATTGGGTGAAGCTAACTGCCATAACCAAAGATCAGTACGGAATGACAATAGTAGATCTGAGCAAGACTGGATACAGTGATGAACCATTCGTACTTGCCAATGATGTGCATCAGGTTTTCTATGTGAAGGACATGTCTAGCAAACCCAAGAGAAATTCAGAAGAGACATGGGAGCCAAAGTGCCACATAGTTCTTCCAGGTAAAAGAAAAATCGTGGGAGTCGAGGATAAAACAGACCACTCAGATGATTATGATCAGTTTGATGGCATGCCTCCATTCGCTATTGAAGTTGACCCAAGCATCCTGCTATCCAAAGAAGTGGCTCCGTACTTACACCACGATCATGATCAAGGAACTTTCGTGAAGAAGAAATTTTATAACGTTGTATTGTAATACGCTAAATTTACTTGACCTTTGTGTAGTACTTGATACAATTTTTAATTTAACCTATGTATGATTTCATGTGTTCTTAAATTTGTTGAGGTGAAGATTTATTAAATAAACATGAACAATGTTAACCACATACATACGTGGATTTGATCATAGCGATGCAGTAAAATAATTATTTTAGAGGCTAAACGAACTGGTATAGAATTAATGACTAATTCACACTTATTGTCAATATACTTGCTAATTAAATATATTTTTGCATGTTCAAAATATGTGAAGTTTTTTGTTTTTGCATCCTAAAATGCAGTGAAAACATAAATAAAAATCCTTTTCCAAAAAACAGGCGGGAGATGAAAGTGTGGGAAAAGACCCTTTTGTCCCAGGTGCCAATAGAAACCGGAAGAAAAGGACCTTTTATCCCTGTTGCCAAAAGCAACCGGGATCAAAGGCCGTCCCTTTAGTCCCGGGTTCAGTTACGAACCAGGATAAAAGGGAAGGGGATAAAACCCACTGTAGCCTCTTCTACCCCCACCCCATGCCAGTTACGACACTTAGCCAAATTTTCACCGCCGCCAAGATCCCGCGCCCTCCCGCCTGCTCCGTCGCCGCCCATCCGCCTCCCTCGCCGGCTGTCGTCGTCCTCATCGCCCATCGCCCCCACCATCGTCGTCCCGCCGCTCGAACGCCTCGCCCGTGCCCAAACCACCTGCTCCTCCATCGCCCCGGCCCGCCTCCGATCCTCCTCCATCGCGCCCCCTCGACCTCATCGCCGCCGGCCGCCTCCATCGTGGGGCCTCGTCGCCGTCTCTATCAACGCCACATCCTCTGTCGCCGCCGCGCCCTCGTCCGTCGCGGCGCCTCATCGCCACCTCTATTGCGCGCGCCGCCTCCGCCCGTTGTTGCTGCGGCCACCTCGCTCCGTCCCCGCCTCCGCCGTCTCGCCGCCCCGGCCACCTCGTCGCCCAGCTAGGCACCGCGCGAGGTCCACCGGTACTGGCGTCGGGAACGAACGGCTCTTGCTGACGCAAGCCCACCGGCTTGTGTCAGCAAGCGCCTTTTTTATTTTTTAGTTAGAAAATGAATAGATATTAGTAGATTATTTAGAAAATCAATAGATATTTGTAGATTAGTTAGAAAATTAGTAGAAAATCAGTTGATAAATTTTGTGGAAATTCATTCAAATTAGTAGGAATTAGTAGTAATTTGCTAGAAATTCCAATAAATATGTAGAAATAGTAGAAATTTGGTAGAAATTCTTACAAAGTACTACTAATTTGTTGAAATTTGTATAAACATTCCGGACTTTGTGGGATTCATGTTATTGTAAAATTATTAGGCATTAGTAGAAATTTTGTAGAAATTCCAATAAATATGTAGAAATTTGGTAGAAATTCTTACAAAAGTACTACTAATTTGTTGAAATTTTTATAAACATTCCAGACTTTGTGGGATTCATGTTATTGTAAAATTATTAGGCATTAGTAGAAATTTTGTAGAAATTCCAATAAATATGTAGAAATTTGGTAGAAATTCTTACAAAAGTACTACTAATTTGTTGAAATTTGTATAAATATTCCGGACTTTGTGGGATTCATGTTATTGTATGATTTCATGTATATACCCTTACGTACATGTAACTAAGGCGATTTCATGTACGTTTCATTTCGTGTGAGGTTCCTATTTCATGATCGAGTTCTATGATTCATGACTGTCATGTATGATTCCATGTATGTTTCAATCAGTAGTTGAAATGGCAGACGACGAGACCGTAAGGTATCTCATGGAGCAGATTATTGCTGGTGATGGTAGTGGCGACAACCTTCCAATATCGTACACCGATGAAGAGGGCACCCAGGCGGACATGTTCCTCAACATGTCCGGCGATGGGAATGAAGAGCCTGAGCCCCAGCAACACCTTGCCGTGGCGGAAGGTTCCGATGAGGTATATATAATTTCTATTGTTTGACGCCACCGTTAATACTACGTACTAATTAACGAATCTTGAACTGTTAGCCCTCTGGATCGACGAAAGGGCAGAAGACCCGAGGTCGTACAAAGGTGATGGAAGGGAGGCTTGTCATCATGGAAGTGACAGAAGAGGGCAGGTCGGTTGCTCCCGAAAAAGTAGCAAAGAAGTACGTGAGTCAGATCGGGGCAATCGTAAGGGACAACGTGCATATCAGCATTAGAGAATGGAAGGGCAAAAGCACTAATCCGTACGTACTCCCGGAGACACAAAATAATATGCTGTGGGAAGATGTCAAGAGACATTTCACATTTCCCGAAGGATATATTGAAAAGGATTTGAAAGCGTGGACGCTGAAGAAGATGGCTACACAACTCCAGACATTCAAGAAGATGCTGGATGCCAACTACATTAAGAAGGGCCGAACTCCAGATTTCAATGTGTGGCCAAAGTTGAGGGACCACTGGGAGGCATTTGTTGAATATAAGAGGAGTGAAGACGGTGTGAAAAAGATCCAGACCAACACTACAAATTCTGGTCAGAAGGGGTACCATCATCATCTAGGGCGAGGTGGTTATGGCACAGCAATTCCCAAATGAAAGAAGATGGAACAAGATCTGATCGAATAGGGTATCGTACCTGCAACTATTGAATGGCCCAAACGATCAAAAAATTGGTATTACGCTCATGGAGGCTCTCTGAGCCAAGAGGATGGACGTTGATATTCAATGAGACAATACGTTAGAAGGTCAAAAGTCTTATGAAGAACATTGAAGATTCTAAGGCTGGGAGGTTGAAGGTTGAAGGTGGACCGAGAGAATGATGAGCTCACATTGGCCCTCGGTAATCCCAAGCACCCAGGACGTTGCCGAGGGTTCAGGGTCATTTCGTGGAAGTTTGCTTTCCGAGGCGACAGCGCATCGTACAGAAGCCGCAAGTGAAGAAAGGAACAGATCGAGGACAGCTGGCGGCAGATGCTAGAATCCAAAGTGCAGTCATAAGAAGAAAGAATGTTGGAGGAAATCAATCGTCGAGTGGCCCATGCAGTTGCAGAGTTGGCCCAATCTGAAGCATTGCCGAATCCAAACTACGCCAGCCCTTCTCAACGCCTCTTGAGCAGTTGTGCTTCTATAGGGCTCCCCGATGCGCAGACGCCCAGGTTACCCGTAGAGGAGCAACGGTTCGTTGTGGATGCCATCACGCAACGCACCACATGTGAGCTGCATGCACCGGTCGGCAACCTCAGTATTAAGGTATACTTATACATAATATTTATGCAATCTTGTCAATTGATCCACGTCTCGGGATCGGAGTTTAATAACTTGTTTACTTCTGCTATATGTACAGGTGGCGTATGAGAGTGCATTACCAATCCTGGCAGGGCAGAGCAGCCATGCCATGGAGATTCCACCTAGCTATGCCTGTGTCCGCGTATAGCAGCTTGTTGATAGCCAATATGAAGGCCTAGAGCTCGACCTCCCAGGAGGCGATGGGGAAAGGATATTGGCACATACGCTTCATGAGATCATTCTATGGCGCAAACAGTACATCATTATTCCCAGCACGGAGCCATCTCCTCAGGGCTCAAGACCGCTCCCCGTAGATCCCTAGCATCGACCTTCTCCTCATAGCTCGAGACCGTCATCTCCTGCACAACCTGCTCCAGGACCGTTGCTTCCTGCTCTATCAAGGTCTCCATCTCCACCACATCCTGGTGGTGGGAGTGATGACGACAATAACAACACCCCTTCCCGACGATCACCGTCGCCGGGACTAAGAGCAGCCCCGATGAAGGAACCTGCAGCACCACTAAAGAAGTCACGAGCACCACCTCCCAAGCAAAGACAGAGAAACAAGAAAACAAAGGAGCCTGAAGTGACTTGTAAGGAACGTTGGGAGGCAATGAGTCATGCAGAACAGTGGGCAGAAATCCAAGCAGAGGCCAGTGCGTGGTTCAAGAAACAAGCCGAAGAAAAAAAAGCAAGGGAGATGGAGCCACCTCCAATAAATCGAAGAGATTTAAACTTTTTTATCAGGATGGAAGAAGGAGCCAAGAAAAGGATACCACTACTATCAAACTACAAACAGGCTTTAGTAAAGGCTGATGAGAGGGACAAAAGGAAAGGAAATTCATCTTCCAGTGGTGTTGTACCCAACCTCGAGCATTTATCAAAAAAAGATGCTCAAAGGGTCGCAGCAATGCCCTTGGATCAACAAGCACAAGTATTAAAATTCATGGAAGAAACTGGTATGGGACTTGATGAATGTTTAGGGCAAGTTGAGCCACCAGCTGCACCGCCAATTCAACCAAGATGGACTTTTGAGCTAGGCAAATCTCTAGTAAGGTCTGAGTTGGTACGGAAGCTATCAACAAAGATGTACGAATTTCATAAATGGTACATGAAGGTGTCCGCCGACTCGAGGGAGATGTTGGGCCTTTAAGTAAAACCGATAGATTTTTACGGCGAAGGCGAGAAAGTTCTGTGGTTAGACTTCCAGGATATATACGAAGTGTACCATCATGATGCCTTGGACGTCTCTCTGATCAGCGCTTGGGTTCTGTAAGTGTCCATTTATCTACATGTAAATTTTGGCTCATATCTTTATTTTTTTTGCATACGTCACCGTACTAACTTCGTCTTCCATTTTATGTAGCATGCTAATTCAGACGTGCCGATGAGAGGCATACCTACATATTGGCTTCATGGATCCATCCGTAGTTAACCAAAAACAGATACAATTATCGCTGGAAAAAACCTTTGTGGAAGTATACAATTTTCTAGACAAACAAAAATTAAAGGATTTCATACTACTTCCATACAACTTCAAGTAAGTGTGTGTATACCGTCTACTTTTGTTGTCTTTTTCCTTACCTGATTAATGTTAGTTAGCTCTAATATGCATGAACATTTTACGTACGCAGCTTCCACTGGATCCTCATTATAATTGAGCCTGAAAAAAGCCATGTCACTGTCTTCGATTCGTTGAGGAAAGATCCGGTGGAGTACCAAGACATGCAAGACATGCTAGGCTTGTAATAATTCTGGACCTTTATCTCTATGCAAAAGTTTGTTTCCTAAATTTTATCCTTGTTACACTATATCATTCATTATTCTAATCCGCAGCGCATGGAAACAATTCATAAGGACACACAAAGGTCCATTCAAAGAAAAACTTACATGGAACACAGACTTCCCGGTACGTATGAAGTCTGCACATTTAGTACATTGTATAACACGAATATTTCATAACTTATTTTTTTCCGAACTGAAGTGCTTAAGACAGGAACCCGGGAATAATCTATGTGGCTACTATATCTGTGAGCACATGCACAGTTTTATGGGACCCAAGGGACTAAAGATGACGCCGCACAACTTTAAAGTACGTAAATTAAAATTATTACTAGTTAATTATTTTCTAGCTCCTTATATTTAATTGTTCATGTAACATTCACAAATTTCCAAATTATTTATGTTAAATATTCAACAAGGACTCTTGAAGAAAGAAAGAGTAGCGGCAATATGTGAAGGTCTCCTTGGATTCCTAATGGACGAGGTGGTAAATCCACAAGAAGAATTTTATTACGATGGACGACAATTAGACGCTCCGAGCAACACCTCGACGGGAAGATTGTAGATATATAGTTTGATTTGTATATATAATACGCACTAAGATCTATTTGTATATATAGTTGATTTCATTATACTAGTTGAATTATGTATATATATAGTAATTATATAATTATAAATTTCATTCGTTTAAATACTAGTTGATTTCATTATAAAAAAAAGTCTCAACTACTAAAGGTTAACAAAAGGGCCGCGGTACTACGTACGTGATGCATGAAAATTTCAGGTGCCATGCAGGGCGCCATGGATGAAAATTTAAGTAGGACTTTAGTCCCGGTTGGGAAACCCAACCGGGACTAAAGGGGAACCCTTTACCTTTACTCCCGGTTGCTTTTACCAACCGGGAGCAAAGGGCCTGTCCCGCGCCTGGCGTGGCAGGCCCTTTAGTCCCGGTTGGTGGTTGAAGGACCCGGGACTATAGAGCCCCCCTTTTATCCCGGTTGGTTTATCCCGGATGGATTTTCGGGAGATAGGCACCCTACCAACCGGGACTAAAGGCAAGTTCTCTACTAGTGAACTCAACTTGGAAAAAATATTTATTATTAGCTTAAGCATCTAAATGTGAAAAAAACCGTGTATCGTTCAGCTTTGGGCCATTAGTCATTACCATTTTGTTAGTAGGATATTTATGTCGCTGCAGCATCCCTTCTGGTAAATATGAATATATTGTTTCATTGGAACCTATACAGACTGAGTTCTCTGGTTTTTTGTTGTTTGTCACAGTTGTAGCCACGTGATAAAAGCATATCTTTCTTTTGTTTTTAGCTCCTAGGTGCGGTAAAGCGGCTAACGAAAGGATTATCGGTCCTGCACATGAGAATATTATCCTACTATGATGGATCCAATGAATTTCTGTTTTAGAAAAAAAGAATAGAATTAGTTCTGAATTTGTGGCGCAAGTGACCAATTTGTCATGTACCTTTTCTTAGTTCCTTACATTCACAATAAGATTGGATGATTTCAGTTCATGGGAAGCAAAGCTTGTTTCAATTTCTGCCATGAATATTTCCACTCGAGGTTTTCATTTGATATTTTCCCCTTTTTCCTCTATGGTGATACAGCGATACCAGGCTTGCTCTGCCCCTATATATATCAAGCTTCTTGATTCAAAATTTAGAGCGGTAAATAAATATCATTTGCTGCTATATTTTAGCAAGTGACATTTTCATATGATATGCAAAATGGAAAACTAAAATGTTTGTAGACCTTAGTTTGAGGCCTTGAGCAATCATTTCGCCTGTGATTACGGCCATTGTGCTGATGTGTTTTTTTTCAGTCACATTATTTCCACAATTCAGTATCGATGCAGTTTGAAGCAACATTGGGGGATTCTTTGTGAGCTTGATATGAAGATCCATCAATGTAATTTACTCCATGATAGTACTGTGCATTATTTAACTAACAGTGCGAGAGCACAATTAATTATGTGAGTCAAATATAGCGCGAAGTCCTATATGCTACACGAAAGCACTATCATCATTCGTATGTGCTCGTCACCCAGTGAATGCTTTTTCCCCGGCAAAGTAGCAAACGCATACGTTTTTCCCTAACCAAGTTGATCCATAGTTTACGATGCAAAAAGTTGATCCGGTGACAACGGACATAGACATAGGTGTACATGGTTGTCCACTGTCTTGCGTACACCGAGTGGGAAAGGTTGAAAGAAACCAAAATTGAAATTTCAAAGCATTACAACATAGCTCTATGGATTGTGTATATTGCTCTAAGATCAACACCATATTACCCAAGCTTTATATATTGCCTATAGCAACACACGGGCATAATCTTAGTTATTGTTTATTAGCATTTGGTTTAGGGTGAGGAGACAGGTTCGGTGAAGCCTACATTGATGTAGGCGAGTTAGGGAAAGGTGCAGGTCATATTGTAAGAAATATGGCTACGGCCATTATTTGTGATTTTAGTAATTGGACGACAATATAGTTATTGAGAGTGCCAATCATGTATTTTGTAGGCTTGATAGGTTCTAAGGGTAGAATCCAAATCAAGACATGCAAGTCATAGTAATTTGTGTGACTTAATAATTCTATGACATCCAAATCATAATCAAATCTAGAGATAGAACTACTCTAGACCATCCAAATGATAAGAAAAGAAAATTCCGGAAAATACATATCACCAGATTGATTATCCAATGTAGCGTCCATGTAATGCGTCAGATCATCCGATGAACCAAAGTGTATAAGGATAAGGCCACTGAAATATCGATGGCTTGAAGTATGAATGCATCGGATAAATGAAATCTTGGAAGTGGTTCAAAGCGAGTAAGGAGGAAGCCACCAGATTCTCTGGTGATGAACGAAAACGAGTGTTGGAGCTTTGATCGGATGATTGACTAAGGATTAGAGAACATCCTGTAGGTTTCGGGAGAAAAGCCATCAGTACCGCAAGTTCTGATGGTATCAACAGACAAAGCATCGGATGGATTTTATTAATGTCCACAGAAGAATTTTGCAAGGGTTGGAAAATTAAAGAAGGCACTGGAAGATCCGACAGATGTCATATAATCCATCATAGTTTTGTGCAGAGAGAGTCCAATGGCTTATATGGCTTAAAAGGGTGCACCGGAGGATTCAATGCCCACGTGTGACCATTGGATCATTCGATGACTCACTGCTTTACTAGCTGTTTTAGCGACATCTCTTTGAGTTGGATGGACTATTTATATCCCTCTATTTGCCCATTTGGAGATACCGGTATGTGCTGAAGACTATTACAGTGCAAGACACATCAAGAACACACATCTATGCCTACGCTAAAAGTGACAATCCAAGGCAATTAGCACAAGTTCAAAATATTCATCAGTGCAAGATTAGACCTAGAGTGAGAGTGAGAGTAAGATGTTGTTGCCTTGGTTTTTGGAGTGAACAAACCTTGTAAATAAAGAGTTTGTACAGTTTTCCTCAATAGAGAGCACATGGTTTCGTACTGTGACGTTGCGGACATGTCTCTGGGTCCTTGAAAATTCCACTGTTGCTTCATTTGATGGCGATACACAACAGCTTGCTCCTTGTACATGCCTACTTGAGCTGTCGAGACCAACAACTGTCTCTATCGCTTGCCATTTCTCCTTCTTAATGTATACTTGAGCTGGCGACAAACTACAATTTGCTCCATGTACAGTCTTCGCACATAATAGGTTAGCAGGACTCGTAGGGATTGATGTATGCATGTTGGTACTATTCTGGTTTATGCTGTGTGTAAGGGACAGAGTGGGGGGACAAACATTACGTGTGTTTTCCTCCCACTCGTGCACAAGGAGCAGAAATACAAGGATAATTTGTTTGTCCCACTTGTGTATTCTGCTCCCACTTGTGACAAATTATACTCGTTCACAAGGTTAATTTAGCGTTCATAATTTTTACTATGCATCTTTATGTCTAGATATATAGAAGTAGTAACGTCACACCTTGAAATTTTTGGATTTCAGGATGTGATTAAAAAGAATAATTAAATAGTGATTTTCTTATAATTCTAAAATTTTTCCCAATATTTATTTTTCTTTACAGGAAATTTAGTATAGGAAAAATAATTATTTGTTTTTTCTAAATTAAATAAGGTTGTTCCATGTGTTGCATTCATGCCGATGTATTCTGGTGTTTCATGAGTGCAAAAGTTTCAAAAACGCGTTTAGACGACAACCAGGTTCTTCCGAGAATTTTCCAGCTTTTTCTAGAATTTATTCTCCTTTTTCTAGAGCTAAATCTATTTATTAGAAGGCTCTACAATACTTTTCATGAGCTTCAAATATTATTTGGACTCTTCGTGTCCCAAACTATCTCTAAGATTTTTCCTGGAATTTTTGAGATTTTCAGAGTATTTTTCGTGGCTTAAATAAATTATCTAGATTTTTTGCATATTTATTTAGATGGCGAATCAATTCTAAAAAAAAGGAAAACCTATCCTATCATTTTGGCCGAGCTCGTGGGCTCGACCCACATCGACCGATCATGGTCGACCGATTCGGCCCAGCTGCAGGCTCGACCAGGCCCATCGGCCTAGCGGCGCCGCCACCGGCCTTCCTAGCGTGCGTGCCCAGCACGCCAGTGCCACCCTGCACGCCTATAAAAGGCGTCGCCTCGGGCACCTGAGATCCCCCGCTGCCTGTCGCCGCCCTTCCTCGTGCTCCGCGCTGCCACGCCGTGCACCGCCTCTCTGCCGCGTCGTGCACTGCCGGTCGAGCCAAGCTGCTGTGTTCCACCGCCCCGAGCCGTTCCGTCGCCGTCTGGCGCACCCACGCTGCCACCCAGCACCGCTATCCCGCGTGCCACCGCTGGGAGCCCCGGCTGGTCCGACGGCCATTGGGTCCACCAGATGAAGGTTGAAGAAGATAAGCCGCTTTGCGGTTTAGCCCCTGAGGACCTCGGTAATTTCTTCAAAGATCTTTATGTCTTAGCAAATATGCAAATAACCGCCTGAAGAAGTTAGATCTTTTCAACCGAACCCAAGCTGTGAACTTTTGCAGATCTAACCCTTAACTTTATCCTTTTTGCGAGCACTGTTTCATGTGTCTTGCAGATCTTTTTCTGGCAAGTCCTTCCAATCTATGGGTTAATCACGTTTAGACCCTTACAACCTTGGTTTAATCTATAGATTTCATGGTTTTAGCTCCATTTTAAATCCCATTTTAAGTTGCGTTAGGTTCATGATAACATAAATTATACGATAGTGGTGATGTTTTCCCATCATGCATGTTTTTAAAAATAAATTTAATATTAGTTTGATTAATGCCTATTTGAATGCTTTTTCTTAATAAGAATTTAAGTAGGATTTACATTGGTTTTTCATAATTAATATTAACTTGGCTAATACTAGTTAATTGAGTTTTCTAAATAAAATCAAAATAGAGTGTATCTCAGCTTTTAATAATCACACTTAATTTGATTAATGTCCAAATCAACTTTCCTAAATAAAAGTTGATTAGGTTTTTACACCGGTTTTTATAAAAAAATCTCAACATGATTAATACCAATGTGAATATGTTTTCAATAACAATTTGATCCACTTGAATCATAAAGCATATATTTAGATGTTTCATATAGTTTAGCCTTTCTAAAGTCAAATGTTAAACGGTATAATCTATACTTCAGTATTTGTAATTAATAAAATGACTAATGTCAATATGAAATGTGTTTTCTAAATAAAATTTATTTAGCCAAGACAACATTTGTGTTTATTCGATTAGTTGTTCTCACCTTTCTAAAGTTAAGGGTGTAATTGGTATAATTTATACATAAACATTTATGAATAAAACTTGATTAGGATTTACCTCGGTCTTTGCAAGTAAAGTATAAATTGCATTAATTCCAACTAAGGGTACTTTCTTTTGAAATATCCTTTACATATGTTGTGCCAATTAAAATAAACCTAGCATCTAGTGATGCTAGTCTTTTGTGCTCTCATAAACATAAATCGTTCGAAAGTCGTTCTTCATTAGCTTTAGCTCAGCATCTCTTCTAAAGATCTATTCTTCTGTAAAGCTTTAGGTTTTTCCAGCTTAGATCATGTTTCTTTTATTAATCTAACCAAGCTTTTCCTTTTCAATCATAGTTTGTGTGCTTTAGTGATCCAAATAGTTTATCTTAGAGTTTCTATTCTGCCTAGTAGTCTAATCACGCTTGTCCCTGTTTCTCTTACAATCCTATCTAGTTCATAGCTGTCCCATATCCTAGTTGTCTCTTTGTGAGTCAGGTATGTTCTTTATGGCCAAACCTTTCGCAGCCATCTCTTTAGAGCCAATCTTGTTAGTTGTTTCTTTGCCGATTAGTTCAGTTTAGCTTTGACTAGTTTGTTATCCCTGCAACCTAGTTGCTCTATTTGTAGACTAGTCTTTTCTAAATCATAGTTTACACTTTTCTTCTACGCTCTAGAATAGTCTGTTTTTGTTATTCTAGTTCGTTTCACCATGCGTTAGCAGCGTGTATTACCTGTTGCTTCTTTTAACATCAAGGTTAAATGTTAACTTGACTAATTCTTATTCAATTAGTTTTCTAAATAAAAATTGATTAGGTTCTATCCCAGTTTTTATAAACTAAGATTTAATTGTTTAATTCTTATTTATAAACAACATTTCTAAATAAAAGATATCTAGTGTTATACATCGAATTTCATAAATAAACTTAATATGTTTAATAATATTATAAATGTCTTTTCCATATTAACATGTTTAGTTGAACCTGAAATACAAAATTATTCGATTAGATGTCTTGTACATACTCTGTGTTTCTAAAGTTAAATTTTCATAACTTGTACTTGAATATTTACAAATAAAATATGATTAAGTTTATCGCATTTTCAATGATTAAATATAACTTGCTAAATTCCAAATAGGGTATTTCTCTGAAATAACTTATGTGCATGTTTTATTTAATTAAAATGGATCAAGCATATAGTCTTTTTTATTTCTTTTATAAATCAAACCTCTCAAAAGTTTTGCCTTGTTGACCATAGTTCCGTTCTCAGTGTTTTCTACGTTTACGTGATCCTAGAATCAAGCCCTATTGATGAGGACATCGGCCTGCTGGACACACATGAGTCATGATCTTCCCAAAGTCACAAGTCATCACCAACTCAGTCGTCGCGTTCGGTTCGGATTCAACCAACACCCCTGCCCGATTTCGGCCATATCTCCCTCATACGACATCGAAACAAGGCGTTCTTTGATGCGTTGGAAAGGGAAAGCCGACACCGTTTTTTTGGTTCTGATCCTAGCTCCAGAAGGTTCGTGTATCATTCTGTGTGACCACAACAAGGTGCTGTGTCACCTGTTTGGGCCAACTTGGCCTTGTATCATGTCGGGCCTTAAGCCCATGTTGATGCCCCTTTGGGTATAAAACTCAGTAGCTGCCACCTTTAGAACTTGGGTTTTGTTTAGTTCTAGTTTTCCATCGAGAAACTGAGATTGAATCATTATAACTGTGGTGACAAATCCGTTTACAGTGATCCGGGGCCCCTGTTCTTGTTCTCCTTGCCTGTGACGATTAGTCCGGTCGAATCGAGAGCTTGAACCCCATATTGATCTTTGCTTCATCCATATTTGCAATTTCAGATTGCGTGTTTATCGTTCTCTTGCTTGTGTTCTTCGATTCACTTGCGAGGAAAGCCTTTTCAGCGAGGTCAATCAAGTTGTGCTTGGTTGATAACCAACGAAGTAGTGGTGTAGCGGTTGCAGGATTCGAATCGTGTTTGATTTGAAGCCAGATCGTCAACGTCGAGACTCCACCAAATCGAGTGTATCTATACCTATCGGAAGATCGGGCCAGTGCTACATCACCTATCATTTAGTACGCTCTTTTAAAGCTTTTCTTTGACTGGTGTATTGTTCTTAGTTGCACTTGTTTGTTGTTTTGTATGCTTGTGCCGATGATTGCTTCGAGTAGAAGGATCAATGTTTGAAAAATTTGAAGATTAAGAGTTTCCAGAGAGCAAGAGCTGAAAAGCAATAAGAGTAACTTTTCATTGGAGAAAGGGAAGTGTCCCTCACCATCCTTCTACCTATGCTTTGTTTATAATACCATGATAATGTTAATTGGAATGTGGAAAACCACCCAGAAAAATAGTGCAACCACAAGAACTATATGGCTCTAGTCTTGGCTAATTAATTAGAGACTCTAGTTTGAAGCGGTCTTACCGAAAGGGCAAGAGCGGCGGCGGCAGATGGGGTATAACCCGGTCCTCTTGGGAAGTGAGCTTTGCTAAGACACTATGCCCACTAGGGAGGTGTATGCTCTGCTACTGATCCGGAAACCATAGCAGGCTACTTCTTATTAGGAAATCTTTGTAAAGACCTCGTAGCGTCCCTATGCAGCCACACCTCGGTAGTGTGATGAGTGCCTAATCAGCATAGCATGGTTGGGTCCAAAGTTCTTCTGAACTTTTACGCGACTTGTAGGTAAAGATGTAAAACCTCTGTAGAGTGTAAAATTGATATATCAGTCGTGCTCACGGTCAAGAGCGGCCTGAACCCTCACATGATTAATAAACTTGAAGATGGATTTAAATCGTTATTCTGGTTATTTCTTGTGGCCTTGCTGAGTACCAACCATAAGTGTACTTACCCTTGCTTACTGCTGCTCAAAAGAGGAAGGTGTGTGAAGTTTTCTGAAGATGATGCTGAGTTGTAAGCGTATGCAGCCTTCAATAGATTGCATGTGAAGTTTGGAGCCTCCGTTTTCAGGATTAAGCTGTATAACCCTGATAGACTTGTAAGTCTTTATTTATATATCTTTACGTGATTCTGTTACTGTTATTCACTAATAATATCACTATATGTATGAAACTTAATCCTGACGTACGTATACGTAGCACTTGGTTTTGTTTTAAAACCGGATGTGACAAGTAAAAACTATGGACATAGAAATGCCAAAACGATCTATAATTTGGGATCGAGGAAGTGGCATACTTAATTGAACCGTATACTATATATGCATAATAACACAATCAGTACTTAAGCAATTGAAATCACATTCCACTATACTCCGTACAACCACGCTAGAAAGCTAACAACCTAAGTCCACTCCAATAAGAATAACAGACACGACATAGTTTAGACAGCCTAAAATTAGCCCAGCATCAGAAGAAAGGAGAGCGGAGCGTACAGTATTGCACATTAGTGGCTGTGTGGCTGTAGCCGGACTCCCCGGCCCTCCGCTCACCCTCTCCCATAGACCCTTTACATTTCACGTGCTCTCCCGCTCACCCGGACGCAGAAACAAACGAAAACGCAGCCGTGCCTTGCGGCTATAATAGCAAGTGCCCGGACGAGCTTCTCACACGAGAGAGAGACGGCAGAGGGCGAGCCACCAGCGACGGATCGAGGACGGGGAGGGGATGGCCGCTGCTCGGAGGAGCAGGTTCGCCATGACATGCGCGCTCCTGCGGCAGTACATGAGGAAGAACCAGGGGCAGGGGCAGGGGCGGATGGGTGACCTCGTTCGCCTGTTCCAGGCGCCACCGCCCTGGCCGGTGGCGCCCGAGGAGAACGACGACATGACCACGAAGCTCTTCCCCGTTGGCGCTGCCATGGTGCAGCCGCCGGCCCAGGAGAGGTGAGCGTCGTCAATCCCTTTAATTAGGCTGATGATAACGCGTTCTTGGCGGATTGGGTGAGTCTGATTAATTAACTGGTTTCACGGCTGTCTTCCCGGTTTGTTTCAGGCCGGAGGCGAAGAAGGCGCCGTCCGTGACCATCTTCTACGAAGTTCCTCAAGTCGACGAAGCACAGATGAGGACGCCGTCGCTGCATAGGTTCCTCAGGAAGAGGAAGCTCAGGTGAGGACAAGGAGTCTTAAATTTTTTTCTCGATTCTGTTTGGATAGAACATCGGATATATGATAACATGCGCGTATTAGTACTCGCAGGATCAGCGAAACCGACCCTGATCACAACGAGGACAAGACACCAGCCAAGAAGCAGAAGGACGCCGCTGTCGGCGAGCCGTTCCTAGACGTGCCTGATCCCTCGTGGCTCAGGCTCTGAAAACGGGGGACTAATCAGCGCGCCAGCAGCCATCTCAACCAACGATTTCCGGCCAACCATCCTCGCCCTCCCGACCTTTCCATTTTTAGAAAGTTCTCATTCCCGCAACATTCCATTTATGAAATATCATAACTTATACACATAAATTTAACATATAACTTCTTACTTGTAATTTATACGAGATAATTTTTTATATAACTTTGATCACATGAGCAAATTATACTTATAACTCATACATACAAATTCTAAATGACAACTTTGAATTTCTATTTATGGAGAGTTATAATTTGTACACAAAAAATATACGTATAACTTGTTCCTCACAACTTCTTACATGATTATTTTGTAGCACACTTTCATAATACACCCACTTATACGAATAAGTTTTGCTCACAACTTTTGCGGAAGTGTGGTTAGACAACCTATGCACATAACATTATACGCAAGTGATATCCACTTGAGCGATAAAAAATGATTGAATGGGAGAAAAGAAAATAGAAAAGAAAAAAAAACTCAAACAGACGCGTCACGCTCGTTGGCAGGTGCATGCGTACGGCTGCCGCGGTCTTCCACTCTTCCTGCCCCTCAGTCCTCACGCACGTGGTGCCCAGAATCACTTCGGGATAAGCAAACGGGCAGGCGGCGGTCGGATCGCTGGTTGGTTGGAGAAGTGGCGCGAGCGTAGAACAGGGGGTGTTCGGATAACGGCACATGTCACATCAGATATTTGATATTAATTAGAACTATTAAATATTAAATATAGTCTAATTACAAAACTAATTGCATAGATGAAGTCTAATTCGCGACACGAATCTATTAAGTCTAATTAGTCCATGATTTGATAATGTGATGCTACAGTAACCATTTGTTAATGATGGATTAATTAGACTTAATAGATTTATCTCGCGAATTAGCTCGGGGTTCTGCAATTAGTTTTATAATTAGCTCATGTTTAATTCTTCTAATTAACATTCGATGTGACACTGTTAAAGTTTAGCACCTAGTATCCAAACAATCGCTTAACATTGTGTCTGAAAACTCTACAGTGTTTAGGAGAACATTGATGGGATTGAGAAGTGTTCTGACGTGTCACCTTACAAGATTTATTGGGAGATAACGCGTCAGCACTCTTTCCCCTTCTCATCAATGTTCTCTTAAACTAGTAGTAGTCTGCCCTTCGATTCCATAATAAGGGTCATAAGCTGGCGCCTCGATCTAATGTTCTATGTTATTGAAGTGTAAATCTGGCCATGTATATCTCTTGTATATTTGGATGTGTACCGACAAAAGATGTAGGTAGATCTTGTATATTTGGCGGTTATTAGTCCAAAACATGTAACAAATCTTTGTAATTCCATGGTCAGGATATTTGACGCTTATATAACAAGAAGCTGTAACTGCCAAGGGTAACAAGTGACGTTCCTCCCATGATCAAAAAAAAAAACAAGTGACGTTCCTCCCACCATATATAACCTCTGATTTTCATGGTAATTAGAGCCAAAACACATCTATAGATGTCACCCCACATGGCCATCAGCGGTCCTCATAGATGTCACCCCATGGCCATCAACGGTGAGGATCGAGGTGTGAGAAGATTCAGAATACTAGTAGAGAATTCACCTTCCATGCGTCCCATTTTGTCCCGGTTTAAAGTTGGCCTGAGACAAAAGGTTCACCAACTGGGACTAAAGCTCAGTCACTGATGGGGGGCTCACCAACCGGGACCTTTTATCCCAGTTGCAAAGGCTAGTGGAAAAAAAGACCCTGAAAGGTCTTTTATCCCGGTTTGAAACACCAACCAGGATAAAAGGGTCGAGAGCCTCCTGGGAGCCTGGGATTTCTTTTTTTTTTGCAGCGCCTGCCGTGGTGACCCGTTTTATCCCAGTTAGTATTACCAACCGGGATAAAAGGGGGGTCTTTTGTCCCGGTTGAGTGACCCGGGACAAAAGGACCCCTTTTGTCCCGATTGGTTTATCCCGGATGGATTTTTGGGAGATTTGCACCTTACCAACCGGGACTAAAGGTCAATTCTCTACCAGTGGGAGCTCACCTTGATTGCACCTTCGCAAGGAAGACGGCGATGTCTTTGTTCCTTAATTTCTATTCAATGATTTTCCCTCGTGCTCCTGTCTTAGAGATGACGAACCTCTAACTTGGGCCATGTGCTCGTCTTGTTGAACGCCCCGTTGGCCCACCGCACAATCCAGCTGATACATATGTGTGTTACACTTCGGCAAGCAACATCATCCCTTGTAAAGCATACTCCTCTCTTCACATTGATTATTTGGTATTTGTTTAGAAACTATAAAGGCAAGTACTTCTTTTGATATAGTTCGATCAAGTTGAATATTCTAAGTGAAAATAACCTGCATATCCCAAATGCTTGGTACTCCTTTTTTGGCATCAGTTAGATAGTTAGATTCAGGGTGTGTTTGATATGTTGTGGGCTGTCAAAAAACTGTTGTAGGTTGTAGGCTGTGAGAAAGCTAAAAGCTGTTTGGTGGAACAACTGTGGCTTCTGAGAAAAACTGTTGTCGGCTCTCTCACTTACAAATAGACCCCACGTGTCATCCACATTCGTCTCACTCAACTCTCTTCCTCTCTCACTGACGAGCAAGCCCCGCTTGTCAGCATCTCCTTCTTCCTCCCCGGACCCCATGGCGAAGCTTGCCCGCGCAGGCGGAGAGCGTGCGGGGGAGGGGCCGGCGGCGTAGGAGCTCACGATGGAGGAGCTCGTGCCAAAGGAGCCCGCAGCGGTGGAGGAGCTCGCGGCCGGGGACGACAAATCCAAAACGGGGGAGAGGAGGGTCGGCAGACGACCTGATCGGCGGAGCTCCGGCGACCGAGGTTGGGGGCGTGCGGGTCGCCTCTCACGAGCATCGGTGGTCGGATGGGGACGAAAGACGAACCAGTATCTGCCACTTACAAGTGGCAGGCGAGTAATTCTAGCAAACTTTCTCCCCCCACAGCTGCTTAAGAAACTACGGACAAGCTGTCGAATTTCAACTACAAGGAACGTTGCTTTGGCAAAAAGCAGTAGGGCTAGGAAGTGCCCTTTGGTTGGTGACAGTTATAGATACCTGGATACCCTCATGGAGGGCCCAGCCGACCAGTAATGGGTCAGCCCGACTTGATGAGGAAGTCAGAAGATAGAGTCCGGCTAAGGCTCCCCACGTGTTGTAATCCGACTAGGTCCTATCTGTAGTAACCGACTAGGGTACTTGCCATGTAACCCTACCCCTCGGAGTATATAAGGGGAGGTAGGGGTACCCCTTAGAGGACATCCAATCCCACCATACGAACCCTAAACACCCGAGCGCAGGGCGCAATACAATCATCCAAATAGGACGTAGGATATTACACTACACTGGCGGCTTGAACCTGTATAAGTCTCTGTGTTTTTGTGCTTTGCGTTACCATCAAGTTCATGAATTTGCGATCCTCCCTGCCTACAAATCAACCATCTGGGTACCCCCTAGGTGGACTGTTGGGCTATAAATTCGATAGTTGGCGCGCCAGGTAAAGGTGATTGCCGGATCCTCCTAGCGAGTTTGATGGCAGTACTCGTCGAAGAAATTGATGATGCAATGTCTTTGTGTTCTACAACTATGAGCACACACGCCGACTCCTCTGTGATGGAGTATGACGACTCCCTGCTCGATGGCGTCTGCCCCGATGGCGTATGGACTTTGGACACGGCAACATGCATAGGCGGCTGTACATCTATGTGGACTCAGGGAGCAGCCTTGGGCAATGAGGCGCACATCCTTTGGCTTGCACAAGATCAGCAGCACACGATGGCAGCCATGTGCGTCGGCAGTGAGGTCATACGATCACATTTGTGGCACAATCGTACTGCTGCCCATACGTCCAGCACCGCCAACCACTTCGATCACACAGACCTGACATCGGCTTTGTCAGCAACTATTCACCAACTACTGCTAGCTCGGCCACAATGCTAACTCATCGACTTGGTCACAAATCAAGCCAAGTCATATATCTACAGTTAATATTAGTATGGCTTCCATATACCTTCATACGCCTCAGCTTCTCCATATCTCCATGACTTCTGTCGATCGCCCTGGTCATACCCTGACTGCTTATATAGATTGGTCCATCCACTACACGGGCAGTCGGGGGGGGGGGCAGTCAGGGCTACACCATGCGAGTGCCTAGCGCACGCTCTCGCTTTTCTGCACAGTTCTGACTACTTTGCGGCTTGTCCGTCTCTCTTAACGGTTGCTAAAATACTCGGGTAACACATGCCTTAATACATGAAGCCTGGCTCTCATATGTCGCTTCCTGCTAAGCCCGCTCCAGCCCGCTCTCGGTAACACCCCAATAGGGTCAGGTGCTTAAACATAACGGGCTAACTACTCGGGAAATTACCTGGCCTACAAGAGCAGGACGCACAAGAATTTACTTTTATGCCAATTAAACTTCCAAGTTATTCAATCATTAAATATTCTACATTATGCTACATAATGTTTGCATTATCCTTTTACAGCTTAGAAACTACTCGGCGTGCCTCCTGCCGCTTAGCCGACCTCCCAGGCTCAGGGGCTCGGGATGGGAGGCGACTCGGCATGCCTCCTACCGCTCGGCCGACCTCCGAGGCTCGGGGTGGGGAGGCGACTTGGCATGCTTCCACGGTTCGGCTGGCTCCCAAGCTTGGGGGCTTGGGGTGGGAGGTGACTTAGTGTGCCTCCTGCCGCTCGGCCGACCTCCAAGGCTCGGGGGCTCAGAGCGGGAGGCGACTTGGCGTGCTTCCGTGGTTTGGCCAGCTCCCAAGCTCGGGGGATAGGCGCCAGAGGTGACTCAGCATGCTTCCTACCACTCGGCCAACCTCCCAGGCTTGGGGGCTCGGGGCGGGAGGTGACTTGGCGCACTCCCGTGGTTCGGTCGGCTCCCAGACTCAGGGGCTGGGCACCAAACAACTTGGCGTGCTTCCTGCCGCTCGGCCGACCTCCTAGGCTTGGGGGCTCGGGACGGGAGGCAACGTGGCGTGTTTTCGTGGCTCAGTCGACTCCTAGGCTCGGGGGCTAGGCACTAGATGACTCGGTGTGCTTCCTACCGCTCGGCCGACCTCCCAGGCTCGGGGGCTCGGGCGGAAGGCGACTTGGCGTGCTTCCTACCGCTCGGCCGACCTCCCAGGCTCGGGGGCTCGGGCGAAAGGCAACGCGGCGTGTTTTCGTGGCTCAGTCGACTCCTAGGCTCGGGGGCTGGGCACCAGACGACTCGGCGTGCCTCCTGCCGCTCAACCAACCTCCCAGGCTTGGGGCCTCGGGGCAGGAGGTGACTCGGCGTGCTTCCTTAGCTTGGCCGGCTCCCTGGCTCGGGGGCTGGGCACCACAGACGATTCGGCAAGCCTCCTGGCTCTCAGCTGACCTCCCAGGTTTGGGGTAGGAGGCAACTCGACGTGCTTCCAGTAGCTTGGCTGACCTCCCAGGTTCGGTGGCTTTGCGCAGGATATCACTTGATGTGTGTCCATGGCGTTTCACAAGACAAAGACTACAAGATCAAGGATTTTTCTTTGAGCATTGCGCAGCCTCTCAGGAAACCAAACGATGAAAGCACTTGAGCAAAGCTTATCCAACTCAGCATTCGCGTCGGGCTACCGCTCGACTCCACACCGCTAGGGGGCTTGACTTTTATAGATACCTGGGTACCCTCATGGAGGGCCCAACCGACCACTAATGGGCCAGCCCGACTTGATGAAGAAGACAAAAGATAGAGTCTGACTAGGGCTCCCCACGTGTTGTAATCCGACTAGATCTAATATATAGTAACCGACTAGGGGACTTGCCATGTAACCCTACCCCTCGGAGTATATAAGGGGTAGGGGTACCCCTTAGAGGACAACCAATCCCACCATATACCCTAAACACCCAAGCGCAGGGCACAATACAATCCTCCAAACAGGACGTAGGGTATTACACTACACTAACAGCCCGAACCTGTATAAATCTCTGTGTTTGTGCTTTGCGTTACCATCAAGTTCATGGTCTTGTGATCCTTCCTACCTACAAATCAACCATCTGAGTACCCCTAGGTGGACTGCCGGGCTATAAATCCGACAGTTGGCTTTTGGCTTTTAGGAAGCAAAAGCAGCCCCAACCAGGACCCTCAACCAAAGGAACCATCAAGAGAAACTGATGAAAATGAATATGCACACTTGCTACCCTTGTGAGAAAACTCCTCACTCCTCCAGGATCCCATTGTCTTGCAGAATTTGCCATTTGGAGCTACATTATCATCAGATAGGGATACAGCATTGATTCATTTCTATGCTTAAAGATGCATGTATCTCCAATCTCTCAACATCATAACCAGCCCCATGCCCCAAACACATATACAATGACATGCAGAATTAGTCTTGGTTCAGCTCGGCATGTACTGTCATATCTGTATACCCCTAATGCATTCTTCACATAGATATTTAAGGTTAGCAACACATTCAAGCAAGGGCAACAAAAAACATTTATAAATTTGGCTACGTATTACAAAAAGTGGTGAAATGAGCTAATCATTAACCAAAGAATAAAATAAATTTGAGCAACACAGATATTACAGTAGAGAGTACAAGCTCAAGAAATATTACAATAAAGAGCAAGCAAGCAACTAGCTTTTTTTTTAGGAAATCAAGCAACCACCCCCTCCATCCCAAATTACTATTTACTTTTCTTTTTCTAGTTACATAGCTTTTGATATACATCTAGATACATGCTATATCTTCATACATAGCAAAAGTTATCGAAAAGCCAAAATGAATAGTATTTTAAGATGCAGTGAATAGCTAATGCGGTCCGGCCAGTGCATCCGGGGGCTCCTATATAACTTACGGAAGCTAGTTAAGCCTTATGGCTTTAAAGTCCATTAGACCCGATCTAGATTTCAACATTTTCTGAATGTAGATCAACATTTGAAAATAGTTAATTCAACACTTTTGAAAAGTCAGATCAACATTTTCAAAAATACTACCTTCAACATTTGTGAAAACCTATTTCAACATCTTAATCGAATTAATTCAACATTTATCCAAAACTGAATCAACATTTTCAAAAACAAAGAATGCATCTTCTCCGTTGGCAGCGTGCGGCTCCGGCGGTCTCACGAGACGATGCGCAGCAGCAGAAGCAATCATAGCATGCGGCGGAGGCGGCAGGGGCAGCGCAAGACGGCCGGCCTGCACGGAGCTTATGGCGGCGGCCTCAGGGGACGGCGGTGGCTTTGCGTAGGGCAGAGCGCGCGGGGGCAGCCACGGAAGCTAGCGTGTGCGGGTGCGGCACTGGGACGGCGGGTGCGGCACTGGGACGGCGGCGGCGGCACGGGGTCCGTGGCGGTGGCACGCGGGGTGGTGAAGCCACCGCCTGACTACCCTATAGGCTGCTGGGGAAGGTGCTCTGCATCGGACGGACAAGAACTTCCGTACGAATCTCAAACACTGGATGCCCCGTAAGAAACGGGGCTTCCGGAAGCCATATAGGATCTCCGGTGCATCCTTGGGCAGTTGGGCTCCTGTACTGGGCTGCTCCTCACGTGATTTATTAGCTTAGCCCATCAAGCCCGTACCTCTTTCTCTCTTTCTTCTTCAATTGTCAGCAGTAGTAGTCTTCTTCTGTGCCTGCCGGTAACAGCATTAGGATTTGATATCTCGACGGATCGGAGAGGAAGGGGAGGGGGTAGTACCGTACTCTCCGGCTGGTAGCTAGCTGGGATGGCTGTCGCACCAGGAACATGTTCAATGGGAGTCTGTGATGACGAGGAGTGCCCTTGATATACATTCTAATGTTTGAGAAACGTGCTTTAAGAAGATGAATGCCTAAGATGAATTGGGGGAATACATACATATCTGATACCCAAAACCAATCATACATACGTATATAATCCTTGTAAAATGTTAAATTAGTCTATCGGAAATGGTGACGTGGAATTTGCAGATTTTTGAATAAAGTGCAACAAAAAAAAATATTAAGCGACACCGTCCTAGACGGTTGGTGGGCTGAAATGATTAATCTAGATGGGCATAAGCTGGATGATACGTAATCTAACCATTTTGTGAAAGATGGATAGGAAGCCTTATTTTTTCGTCCATAAGCATGGGTTTGGATCGACCTCCCATCTGAACTGGGCAAGGACACGAAGCCTTCCCTTTGCTTGCTCGTGACGTACGTACATGAGCTGCAATGCAGCGGAACTAGCATCATGATGAGAGGTTTTAATTGCACCAACTCTACTACCCACACTGGCCACCGCAAGACGAGAGATGACCTGTACACTTTCGTGGTGTATGCGTGTACATGTGCTCATCGATCGAGGCCGAGCCTTATGACTCTTCTGCCACGGCGCACGAGTTGGGAGTATCTCGAGAAGCAGCCACGGGCACGACGTGCGAGCAGCCGAGCACTTGTTCGCTAGCAGCTCGGGACAAGGGAGCTGTGCCGCGTCATCTGTGGCTTATCTGTACGCCAGACCGCACTTTTTCTTGTAAGCCCTCGTCGTTTGCACGTCCTGTATTGTCACCGGGACAGACCGATCGACACCCAGATCGATGCACACCGTCACCGACTCGCTCATGCATTGCGTTCCCTCTCCATCTTTTTGTTTGTGCTGGTAATAACCAGCGTGGCATATATATCTAGTGTAGCTATAGGAACCACGCCATCGGATCAGAAGAGCCTCTTTGTCTCTCCTTTTTCTCTGAGATGCTCATATCGCGCATGAACTTTGCATTGCTTTGGCCCTCGCTGGGAAGTTTGTTAAGAGTAGGACAAGAAGCCAGGACGACGTTACTGACGGAAAGACAATGCAAGTAGTAGCCTACTGGTATACGCCTATCTAAAACACCAATGCAAGCAGCGATTGCGTTTGTGTGCGTCCATGCCATCTTTAAAGGTTAAACCAACTGGTGCTGCCGATGTTTTGCTGTGGCGCGCTAGCTCACTCCTTATCTCTCGGCTTTCGGCGCTAACTGATCATGGCATTGTTACCATGCATCATGCAACTCTCGAGGCGGTACGGTCTCTGCATACGCCTGCACGCTTGTACAACTACCGTTGTGTTCACCACAAGTACATACTCGCTGGAACCAACAAGTGCCCGTTCCAGGTCACTAGCCCCGCCGCTCAACACTTACCGAATTTTTATTTTATTTTAACCCTTTTAAATCTAAAATTTTATAAATAACCTCTCCCGATCTATATTTTCAAGAAGTAGCTCTTTTGGTCACGCCAAGCTCTTAGGCGCAACTAATACGTCACACCACATGCAATGCCGTGAGCAATGTGCCACAATGGCATAAACAAAAACCGAGTACAACGTGGAACTCATGTGACGAGCTAGTCACGCCACACCATCTGGGGTGACCAGCTCTGAGCTGCTAGCTGCCTGGCTGCACCTTCAAGTGCATAAAAATACATATCACTTTGCCTATTTCGTTCCCCCATTTTTATTAGCTAATGACCTTCTAAATTTGCTAAACTCAACAAGTATAATCTATAGAGTGAATATGTTCCATTTAAGTGTTTGCACTTCAAAATATGGTGTGAAAATTTGGAAATCAGATGGTGACCAGCTCTGAGCTGCTAGCTGCCTGGCTGCACCTTCAAACCAAGTGATGGAAACTTTGATTCAGTTATCCGTCCACGCTCCACAGCTCTAGTGCACGTCATTTGAGTCATATGTAAACATCTCATGGTGTTTGTTTCATATTTTTTTTATCTTTTTGGGAATTATTTTGTGTTCTTAACTGGGAAGGAAATCATATTTATTGCTTGTGAATTGTAATTAATAGTTGTAGTGGATTAAGTTTGTATGAATGATCTTTGTGAATTGTGATTTGTTGCTGTGAATCGTACGTGTATTTTAACAGCCAAGCACGCTCCACAGCTCTAGTACACGTCATTTGTGTCATCTGTAAACATCTCATGTTCATTTTCTATGCCATATTTAGAGTGCAAACACTTAAAATGGAACATGTATACCATATATGTTATACTTGCTAAGTTTGAAGAATTTAAAAGCTTATTAGCTAGTTAAAACAGAGAACCGAATAAGGCTAAATCAAGTGAAATTTTGTGCACTTAAAGAAGCTAGCAACCGGCTGTTGCTTGTCACGCCGGGATGCATGGCGTGACTAGTGCCACCTCAGTAGGACATGTCCGCGCCACGTGGAAATCAATTTTGTGTTATGCCAACGTGGTATTTTAGTCACGCTATTGCATGTGGCGCGACTCAGTTACGAGTCGCGCTACAGAGCTTGGCACGACCAAAAGGGCTATTTCTTGGAAACATAAATCGGAGGTTATTTATAAAATTTTAGATTAAAAAGGGTTAAAATTAAAAAAATCACACTTACGCCGGGCTCATACGAAGATCCGGCCAGCGTTGTTGCGTTCCTTATGATCTCATCAGGGACTGATCGATGGCGTGTGGCGTAGCTGCCAACCGATCAACGCAACCACGTCATCGGATGCATCAGATCCAAATCAGCGACACATAATGCTAGCTGACAATTACGGTTCGCCGCTGCAGCTAGTTCCAAGGACAAGTGTATGTGCGCATGTCGTAGTGCACCACAAGGCACCTGCATGCGTTTCTCCGTTACCTGTAGCTGCTAGGAGCGCCGTTCAAGGCGTGCTTTCCTCTAGTGTCACTCGCCGCGAAAACGTTTAGGGCTGGTCCTTGGCGTGTGAAGGACTGCCTGACACTTTGCGAGCGCGCGCCGGGAGAATTGGCTTTACCTGAGAGTCGAGACGCTCGTAAAGTTTGTGGACGAAGAGTGTACGCCGGATGAATAACGTATTCCAGTGTGTCACACAAATAAACTAGCTGTGTACCATGGCTGTCTAAATAAAGTACCTTTGCATACAGTTCGGTGCTGATTACCGGTAGAAACTTATTTGACCACTGGGGACCACAAGTTTATTTCTGACAGGTTTTCAACTGGGTAGGAGTACCCCACCTTTGCTCCGCGTACCCCACTGCTGTCCACCCTCCTGCACAGACCCACTAAATAATCTTCCCATCCACTGCTGGTCCAGTTAATATTTGTATACAGCGAATTAATTTTCCAATTGATTTCTACCCAGAAATTGGATCCCACAACTTTCAAATAAAAATATTATAACTTACATGCATGAGGATTTCCAAAATTTGCATATTGTCCATGCGATGATTTGGTCGGTTAATGGTTTTCAACGCATGATGGAGACTGATCGAGTGCCGTTGAACAATTGAGATCCTTGTAAAAATGCGGTTGGGCTTTCACATAATTGCTTGGCATTAATTTCCTAGAAGGTGACGGATAGTGGTACACATAAAAACATTTCAGGAGGAGAGAGTACGCTTTGGAAAGTTCGAGATGATGGGCTTACGAGACCGTCTTTTCAAACTTCTTAACTGAGGGTTTCATATGAAGCAAATGTGCTCCATGGGCAATTTGTATGTATATGTCTCGGCCCAACTGGTCCTATAAGATGCAATGGCACATCTTGTCTTGGCCACTCATTGCGGATGACGGACACGGTACCCGAAAGAAAAATTTCGGAAGGAGAGAGTACGCTTCAGAAAGTTAGAAATGATGGGCTTGCGGGACCCTCTTCAGACTGGTTAATTGAGGGTTACATATGAAGTGAATGTGCCCCGTGGGTGATATGCATATATGTCCTGGCCCAGCCGGTCCTATAAGGTGCAAGACACATTATCCAGTTTTCTTCCGTGTGCGTATGGGTTCGAGCCGGGGCCGGGTTGCAAAAGTATCATGCAAATCTAGCCCAAAAGAATGCAATTTTCGACATTCCTCAGGGGCCTAGACGTGTGGGTGAACGATGCCGCCAGTTCCCGCAAATGGATATTATACTCGACAAAAAGGTAGCATTTTGCGGCCCATTGTCTATAGCAGTGAGTTCGATCATTAATTCAGCGGTTGGGCCAAACCTAGGGGGTAAGGTGTTGTACCGAAAATGTCCTCTTAATATATACTCAAGTGTAGGGCACAGTTGGAAATAGGAAAAAAATATTTTTTACTAATTTAGCATTTGGTTTAATTTAGGTTGAGGAGAGAGGGTTTGTTGTAGCATGAATCATTGTTGGGCTCATTAGGAAGGGCGCACAACCGTAGGAAAGTAGTGAAGTAGCAATGGTCTCATTACGGCCGCAGCTGGTGGGAGCTACTGATGGGGTAATAACTAGATCATTGGGTGTGGGTGTACTAGAGCCTATTTACATATAGGGCTGCAAGGGTTGCAGCCAAATATGTTTAATACTCAAATGCAGTTGATAACCTAATTAAAATTCATCAAAGTTTCAAATAATATATTTTAGATTGGCCGAGCTGCTGCCTTGAAGACCTCCCCTCTCCTTGAACGAAAAATGTTTGGTTTCCTCAATATAGAGCACATGGATTCATACTATAAGCTGCCCAAGACCAACAATTTCCTCTGTCCCTTGCCATTTCCATATTAATCATATTAAGATTTTAGATTTGCCGAGCTGCTGCCTTGAAGACTCCACTGTTGCATCGCTAATGGCAATACAACAGCTTGCTCCATGTACATGCCTACTTGAGCTGTCCAAGACCAACAATTTCCTTTGTTCCTTGCCATTTCTATTTGTTAGTACTTGCGCTAGCGACACAACAATTTGCTCCATGTTCATTCATGGCATATCACAATGGTATACTAGGAAGAATTTTAGGGGCTGATCTATGTATGTCGGTTCTGTTCGGGTTGTGTTGCGCTTAAGGGAGGGGATTGGAGAACAAAGATTACTTGTGTTTTTATCCCACTCGTGCAGAAGTAACGGAATGGGGGCCTTTTGTCCTCGATGACAAAAACATAACAATAACCTACACAATAAGTAGAATAGTTTGCAACAAGAAAATCACTATATTTTTAGTATCACAAAAGGTAGTAGATGGGGCATTCTTCCGCTCGACGACAAAAAAAACACCCAGCAATAAAGTGCAGAAGCAAATCCAGTGCTTTGTCCATAATTAAAAAATGAATCATTTATTGTTTCTATATTTCATGGATACCGTATATATCTCGTCGAAGTAATGAAATATATCTATGCATCATACATTTGGATACCTGCTTGAGATATCATATATCTCATCGAAGTATATAATGAAATATAACTATGCATAACATAATTGGATGCCCGCTTGCGATATCATATAACTCGCCAAAGTAATTAAATGTAACTATGCATATAACACAATCGGATGCTTGTTGAGATATCCTATATCTCATCGAAGAAATTAATATAACTATGTACAAATACAATCGGATGTCTGTTTGGAATATCATATATCTCGTTAAAGTATTAAATGTAATCGCATCCCATTGGAATATCATATATCTCGTCAAAGTATTAAATGTAATCGCATCCCAGTACACAAACCGCGTCCAAAAGCAATTCATCTCAGTCCGCCCCGGCCTGTAATAATAACGCAACACCAAAGATAATTGGGCAGGCTAAAATTTACCCCAAATTAGAAGAAGGTTTAGAGAAATGACCCTAAAATAACCCACAATGAAACGAGGGATACAGAGAGCGCAGCACTACTATTGCACATCAGTTGTTGTGGCTGTAGCCCGATTTCCCCCGTCGCGCTCCCCGGCCCTCCGCTCGCCTTCTTGCAAAACCCTCGCATTTCACGTGCTCCCTCAGTAATCCTGACGCACAAGCAAACGATGTCACAGCCGAGCCTCGCGACTATAAGAGCAAGCGCCCGGGCGAGGTCTTCCCACACACACAAAGCAGAGAGAAAGAGAGAGAGACGGCAGAGGCCGAGCCACGAGCATCACCAGTGACCCAGGGCACCGATTGAGAGGAAGGATGGCCGGCGAGGATTCCGGGAGCGGGAGGAGGAGCAGCAGGTTCACCGTGACTTGCTCGCTCCTGCGGCAGTACATGGCGCAGAACAAGCAGCAGCGCCAGGCGCAGGTGGCTAACCTCGCCCGCTTATTCCAGGCGCCGCCGCCGCCGCCGCTCCCGCCGGTGGCGCCCGCCGGGGAGAACGAGCGCAGGACTGTGCAGCTGTTCCCTGTGCGCGCCGGCGCTACCGTGGCGCATCCGGCCCAGCAGATGTGAGCTTTAGTCTCTTGCGTTCTTGTCCTGTTTGTAGATCAGATAGTTTCACAATGGTGTACCGTCCTCGGTCTGTTTGTTTCAGGCCGGAGGTGATGGTGGCACCCATGACCATCTTCTACGGGGGGCAGGTGATCAGGGTGGACAACGTCCCCGCAGACAAGGGGATGGCGCTGATGCAGATGGCGAAGTCGGTGAACGCCCCGCCGCCGCCGGAGAAGGTGGTGGTGGTGGACGTGCCCGATGAGGAGCCCGAGGTCGTCGCTGAGCCATCGGCGGCTATCACTGCCATCCAGGCTAGGAGGCTATCACTGCAGAGGTTCCTCAGGAAGAGGAAGGAAAGGTGGGGGAAGTCATCACATTACAGAAACCGGGTGATCTCACTTGAGATGTGAGAGATCCACTGTCCATTTATTCGTCCTGTATAACAAATTCTTTCTCTATGCTGTTTGGATAGAACAGCGGATGATGACGCACATGTTTTACTCTGCAGAAACGACCCTGACTACAACGACGACGAGTTGCCGCCCAAGAAGATAGGCGGCGGCGGCGGCGAGCCCTGGGAGGACGACGTGCCTGATGCCTCGTGGCTCAGCCTCTAATAAAGACCCTGCAGCGAGCATGAGGAGAGACAACATTGATGCCAAGGGGAAAGAGTGCATCCAGTGCAAAGATGTTGTCTCTGTCTGAGAATTCTTAGGAGCTCCGAGGGATTCTTAGACTAGTTATCCGCCCATCCAAGGGTTTGTATCCTGGCACATCTAATGTTCTGGAACAACCAGACCCTATCTTTTTCGTCAGTCGATGCTTTCGTGATGAAATTAATGTAAAGGGACATCTTGGTTATCGAGAATAAAGCACAATTATCAGTTGTGTAATCCATCCATTTTCCTTTCCATCGAAATAGGGAGATTAACATACTTTTACTCCATTAAAAGGTGATTTATAATCAAGCGACAATTTTCATCCATAACACCATCGGTGATTAACTTAAACTTTCTGTTAGATCAGAGAAACATGGAACATTTTTCTTAAACAAATGAAAATATTCAGTTTTTAGCTACATGTTTGGGTTCGAGTCATATATTTATTAGTACGGGTCCGTATTTTCTTAGATTAATTTTAGATGTAAACAGAGATATTCTTTCAGTCGTAGTTTCAGTCGTAGGTAACGTGTGGCTGTTAACGGTGAGAATATGTCATGCAAGTCTCTCGGAGGTATGTGTTCATAAAAGTGAGCGTCCTTGTGTGTATATGCCTTTGCGTTTGTATGGTTGTATTGTGCTTGAAAACGAAAATAATGCCCAGTAGCTGTATGGGTTGGGCCTGTGCTGCATGTGACAAATGGTTGCCCTATGCGCGCGGTGTATGGGCCTGCCCAGAGTGCAGAAGCATCATTTTACGTGCATGACCCTGGATAACGCTGTTGTTTGGCATGCCTCGTGAATCCGGCTCCATCAGACGATGTGGGCTAGTTTCTCACGAGGTGGAGACTTGTTAATTACGTCGGTTGCCAGCCACAAACTAATTCCTTGCTCATCATGCTTTCCGTCATATAAGAATGGATCTATATCATGTCATTATTATTCCCACAGCCTAAGGGTATGTACAACAATTTAGACAGCAGCTGTTTGTCAGCACATGCCATATCATGCCATGTCACGTATACACAATTAATGAAACAGATAACTTGGACAGTGATTTGTCTATTAGGTTATCTTTAAGTTATTTCATTCTTGCATTGACCCTTAAAATCCTGACGATCAAATATAAGTTTGATCTTTGTACGCTATCTTATTACATGTTCACACATATTCAAATTGTAGAAAGATACATCCATTCACATGATATCACACTTTGTTGAATCAAAAGAAGATACGATGGAGAAAAAATATATCATTCAGTAATATTTTATTCACGATGTTATTATAGATGCTATTTTCTCATGTGAAAATAAAAGTGATAAATTTATGAGAAAGTACTTTGAGCACACATGTACGAAAGAAGATCAAACAAGCTTTTCAATCGTATAGAGTTACATACTATACGAATACAACACCTATGAAGATTGGAGAAGATCAAATAAAAGGGAAAACTAAATGAAAACACCGTATTGCCCTCAAAAGCTCGTTTATCCTCCCTCTCACCCATCTCTCCCATCCTTCCTTCGCTCTCATGGCTCTCGGCGGGATCCAGCAGGGAGGGGGGTCGTCTCTCTCATCTCTTCCTTCTATCTCATGGTTCTCGGCTGGATCCAACAGGGAGGGGTGCGGGCGAGCTTAGCGCGGTGGATGCGTAGCACCACCATCACGGGGCGCTCCAAGGAGAACTGGTGCCGGCGGCGCGACACCATACGGTGCTCGTCGCCGGCGCTGGCTGCGGTGTTCCGGCAGCATCTGGTGAGTGGGGCAGGGGATTTGGCATGCGCGGAATCGATTTTGCTACCATTCTTGTTGATTTCTCACGCGCCGCAGCTGATCCAGAGGAGCCATCATTGGCTGGCAACTAGTCGTACAACAGCAATTACGCTGGCTATTTGTTCTCGGAGCACGAGTTCATGACGTCGTCTCATGAGGCGAGGACCTCCTCTTTCGTCATTAAGTAACCGTACACATCGGATTTCTTTGCTTCCGTGGCGCTATAAAGACGGTGTTGTCTCGCTGTTGTACGTGTTTAGAGCTATATCATACCAGTCCACGTCATGTGATACCAGCAAATTAAAACAATTGCCTCCCCAATGCACAATGCCAACGCTAATTAAGACCCACAATCAATAACGACGACCATCCTCTTTCTTTCTACTATCACCATCCTTGCTTCCTACGGTGAAAGGTTTGAACTTAAAAAAAAAAACTGGGCCCTGAAAGTGCCACGGTGTTATTAAGAAGCCTAAACCACTTCCAAGTAGAAAAGACCCTGAAGGCTGCCCACCCAAGCGGCATTCCCTGTGCCAGCAGTCGAAGGTACTTCATATAGTGAGGGATCTTTTTCTAATCCAGCTCCGTTTAGCTCTGTCCTATGGGGAATCAAAATCCAACCTGATGAGTGTTAGGGCACTAGTGAGGAGCAGGGTTTTAATTCCATTTTGGTATCTTTTTCTTCTTTTCAGTCACCAGCAAAATCAGTGAAATTCGTTATATAAGCAACATAGTGCGGTGGTTTGCATTCATTTACACCATCTAGTTGTCGGCCTGTTCGAACCTCAGTTTTCTGCAATTTAATTTCTTTTACTCCTTTGGAAGATGGACCCCACTTAGCTAGATGTTGTTTGTTTCATATTATAATCCCTCTAGCTGCATTATATCACGGATACTGCTGTAAAAGATCATCTTGGAACCACTTTAAGACAATAAATAATTTGAAATATGATTTTTTATCCTACTACCGATGGATAATCCAGTTTATATAATTTAGGAGGGAAACAAACATGCCTCGTAGTCTGGATTATACTCTTTGGAAGGCGGACCCCACACTAGTGGAGAAATGACCTTCGATCCTCAACAAAAATCTCAGAATGAATTACACCCAGGACTAAACAATCTTTAGACCCGGTCTAAATTTCGTAATCTGTGGAGACCGTTTTAGTCCCGGTTCGTGTTACAAACCCGAACTAAGGCCTCTTAAGGCTTTAGTCCCGATTTGTATTACAAACCGAGACTAAAGGT
Source organism: Setaria italica (assembly GCF_000263155.2). NCBI lineage: Eukaryota > Viridiplantae > Streptophyta > Magnoliopsida > Poales > Poaceae > Setaria > Setaria italica. The sequence goes on along the minus strand of NC_028458.1, from coordinate 20,246,694 downwards.
GACCCTTCACCTTTAGTCCTAGTTGGTGTTACAAACTGCAATGGTCCCTCACGGGTGACTACCACTACTACAAAAACGATTTGTAGGGGCGCCCTATTTTTTTATAGGGGTGGGTGAAATTACCACCCACACCTACAACACGGGTCGATTACTATAGCATACAGCCGACCCCTGGAGAACCATTTGTAGGAGCGAGTCACGGGACGACCCGCCCCTGGAAATGGAGGTGATTTCCAGGGGTGGATGATGGGGTGACCCACCCTATACAATCACCATTTTCAGGGGGTGGGTCACCCAATCACCCGCCCCTAAAAATAGCCCCATTTCCAGGGGCGGATGACGGCATCACCCGCTCCCGAAAATTATTTCTAGGGGCAGGTGATGACGTGGCCACACCCGCCCTGGGAAATGGGTACGTTATAAATCCTTGATGCATGAATGTGCCATGAACATCCTTCAGCAGAACACTTGGCAAGAATCTTGTTTTTTCTATCTTTATACCTTTTGCAAACTCAAAGCCAGTCTTGATTGCATAGTGCCTCGCTGCCTGCCTGAATGTGACTATGTCAGGAAACAGCCTCATAAAAATATAAACCGTAGCTCACAAAAATAAGTGTCATATGTAAACCAACAGATAAAACATGTCACAACTCAACATAACCACAACCAAATGATAGATCCCACACAACAGATAAGACAGGTCACAGTACATATGAAGTTCATAGATCACATTTCTTCAGTATCCATTTCTTCACTTAGAATTAGCTACTTCTCAGGCAAAGATCCCAAGCATGACACCTACAATCAAGGTCACAACAGCAGTAATGGTAGCCATGTTGCATCCACCCTCAGCAGCCTTGTTTTTTTTGGCCACAGCAGCCTTATTTTTCTTCCCTAGAAGATGCTTCAACTCTCCCACTTCCAACTTCACTTCATTTACATGCTCTTTCATTTCTCCACACTGGATCTTCAATTCACACATCACACCGGAGTGGGGGCGGAGGGAGGGGCCGGGAAATTTTGGCAGCCTGACGACGTCCCGCGAGCTTCTCCAAAAATTTGGCTAAGTACCTACGGGCGCCACCATATATATTGGCAGTGGCTTGCAGCAAGGAAGCCTACAATAGTAGATGGTAAACCTACGTTTTCAACATCCGAAACCTATCAGGTGGCAGAAAAGATATACGATCTAGCGTCAGAGGAAAGGAGAGTTCGTACCAAATAGGGATAAATATGTGCTCAGTTCAGCCCTTGGGATGAAAGAGCATGGAGGCTGCGTCGGAGGGGTTTCCTCGAAGTTGACTAACAAGGATGGGTTTGAGAGGGATAGGTCTAGCTACAAGAGGCACTCCTGTTACAAGGACGATCTAAGAGAGGTGGCAGAGAAAGCACTAGAATCTAGGTTTAAAGACTTTTTGCTGGACACACTTGCGGAGCAGCAACAAAACAGTGAGGCCAATATACAGATGCCGATGGTCATGAGTCACATCTGCTATTGGGCCAAGTGAATACACTAGTTTATGCTCCGAGCAGCATCGGCTCTACGATAGCACAACCATATCCGATAGATTCTATATGCATCAATACTCCTTGCTCGTTGCACATTCCGGTAGGCAGAGTTGGCAAGACAAAGGAGGTTCCCAAAGGCCTTGCGATTCTAGTTGGCGGTTTGTTTGAGAGAAAACCTATCCCGCACCATTATGCATGCGTAACAGTGCTTGAAATTAATTCAAACTATGGTGATCCCGAGATAGATATTCCCACTATGGAAGGTATCCATTGCTTTGGATAAAGTGTCAGCAATACCATACTGTGGCATAAATGAGATATCATACTGTCTTCAGTTCCTTCTGGGCATGCACTTGTGGACTTGACACTGTCGGGTCCAGCACCACCGGATGTAGCATCAAAAGAACAACGAGTGGCCACACCACCGGCATCCCCGGCTGCAGCATCAGAGTCGATGGACTGGCCGGAAGACTATACACCACCTACTCAAGCATCACCACAACAACAATAGGTGGACCTGCAAGAGAAGCCACAATAAAAAAAAGGTGGACCCGTTAGAGGAGCCACAACAACAACAGGTGGACCCACAATTAGTGCCTCGAGTCATACGGGCTTACGAGAAGGAAGGATCAGACATTGCAACAAGATGGCACGCGAGCAACAAAGCAACCAAGATGGCAGACAAGACGGTAGCCAAGATGGCAGATAAGATGGCAGACAAGACGCAAGACATCCGATGACTGGGATATTCCAAGCCTCGCACTGACACAGAGTACAACTTGGTCGTTGGAGTCGATGACATACCAGATTTACCGGATTGTCCTCAAAAATTTGAGTATGGAAAACTGTTACTACCCGACTAGGCAATCGTCGGGATTCCAGGTGAAATGCAAAGGATGCACAATTGGTACACGAGGGCATATGGGCATGGTACTCACCAGATGTGTTCGGACCTCCATTCAATGAGGATTCTAGCAAAATCTTTTTTGATTTTTGAGACATCCATGATGTGTTCCGCTTCTCAGAGCTAGAGTTACAGCTCGTTAGATTGTAGTGCATGTAAGTGCTTCATTGATGCTAATATCTTGTATATATGCTATGGCCTACACATGTACTATGCATAACTAATTAATTGCGATACATTGTATAGGATGCAAGAAAAAGACGTGCATGTTGTAAAGGAGAAGGCTAGATATCTTGATCCTTATGCTATTTGCGAAGTTAGGCACAACTTCCCAAGCTAGTGGGGAGACAACCATAACAAGCTAGCTAAGTACAAGACAAAGAAGGAGAAAAGGGCGAAACGAGTACGACAACAATAAAAAAGCTATGAGGAGGGTTTCAACCTACATAGCGTATATGATGCTTAAGTGGCAAGATAAGCATTACATATGGGCACCCTACAACTTCCAGTGAGTTTAAAATTCTACCATTTGTTATAATATATACATTTGCTCCTTCATGCCTGAAAAAATCTTATATAATATTTTTGGAGAGGTCACTGGATTGCTTTTATGATACAGCCAAAGGAGTTGTGACCGTATTTGACTCATTAAATTATGACCAGAGCACCTACAAAGAATTCATATTCATCATGTGAATCTCTTGTTGTGTACACTTACATTGTGCAAATTGTTCCCTCCCCTCCCCCCCCCCCCCCGCCCCCCAAAGATTACATATAAACTAACTTCCAGGGGCGGGCCTTTTACCCGCTCCTGCAAAGAGCTATTTGTAGTTGCGAAAGCTAGGAGCAGGTGGCGCGCCTGCCCCTGCAAATACCATTTCAACTGCTCCTGGAAACTGTTTTTTAGTAGTGTACAAAAGGATAGCATCCCCAACTCAGTTAGTTGTGTTGTGTAGGTGAAATGGTAAGGAAACTACACGCGAGGCAAGAGGTCATGGATTCGAATCCTACGCACCGCGATGTTGCACATGTGTGAGAGCTTCCCAAAAAAATTTTGTATTTTTTGACGCAAAATCCTTTATTACTAACTGGGACTTTCCCAAAAAAATTTAGTATTTTTTGACACAAAATCCTTTATTACTAATTGGGACTAAAGATATATCGCTCATTTCTCTACTAGGGCCACCGTTCATAGACAAAAATGGTCCATAAATAGAACGCAGAGCTATAATCGAACCTAGGACGACCTTGTCCAACACAGAATACAGCCTCCACCATTGCTCCATACCTTACTTAGTTTTTATTCTAGCATAATAACGGTATCTGATAAAATCGTATTTCAAAAAATTTGGACCAAAATTATATTTTTTTTGTTCACCGGCGAAAATCTCGAAACCCTGAGAGTTTGAACCCTGGTTGTGAGCTCCAACTACTAGAGGCCCTTTCATGCAAGTTGAGCATCTACAAGCGGCCACCGGAGAGGCCAAACCCCCACGCCATGGTACGCTAGGTTTTCTTTCCCAGTTGCGCTCCAGACCTGCCAGTGGTGACTGACGCGGCAACAGAGCGCGCGGGGCGGCCTGTCGCGACGGGCCGATGGCAAATGGATCGAGCAACATGCAGGGAAGGCCGGTTGTGATGGTGAGAGCCGCAGCGCTCGGGGCGGCCGATGCAGTCTCGGTCACATAGCACAGAGTGCACGGCCAGGCCCGGGGGGTGCCGGCAGCCCGGCCAATCGAGCTCGCCGGGACAGGATCGATATATGCATGTGTACGTCATGGGATCAAGCAGCACTGATACCTGAGCCTAAGTTGCATGTCTAATACCACTTTCTTCTTACTCTCGTTTCACCTAAAAGGGCAGGACAGCGCGTAAGATGCCGAAGCTTATCTCCAGCGTGATACTGTGTCTTCCCATTCTTCTTAACTCTAATGCGACATCACCAACAAATCAAACGTGACCCTCATTAATTAAATACGTATGATACTAGCCTAAGGTTAATTCCAACTTAAATACTACTGTATAGTTCTCATACTTGCAGGATCAATATCTTTTTTTATGAAACAGGAGGGGTTTGCCCCTACTGATCATATATATATCTTGCTATCTTGAAACATAACTTAAATTAGTAACTCATTATAAGCTGTCTCATAAAAAAATATTTCTAACCTAATATCTCAAACTATAATTATTCAAGGACTTGTCTTCGAGCATCCTGTACATGCCAACAACATATGTTGCTAAGGCATGGCCGCATAGTGATATTTTCACAAGTTATTTAAAAGAAAGAACGAATAATTAAAGAAGGTGCAGGAAGCCATTCTGGCTTCGCAATGAACTATCACATCACTACTCCTAAATGTTTGGGATACAAGCAAATAGATTGAAAAGGTACCAATTACAGATCATTGGGATAAGACATGCTGCAATCACATGACTAAAGAAACAATAGCCAAAGGTAGAGAGTGCTCACAATACTAATGTTCTTGATAGAAACGGAAATATTCTAATTGTTGCCATAACTTTTTCTCGAACTGAAACATTCTAGAGGAAAATCAAAAGGGATAAGAGATATTAAGCTATTAAGATATGGAACTTTAAATAAAAATAGAGAAAGCCAACGCATGTATAAGCATTAAGTAAACAATTCTTCCCTGATACCACCACGGTGATTCAGAAAAAAGGCAACACACCTGTGCTTGGCCTCCGAGGCTGCGGAGGCACATGCCGCAGTTGCAAACCTCAAAAGATCTCGTAGACTCCTTGGCTATTCTTCTATCTTTTTGACTTTATCCATCTGCTGCCGAAGACTCAACCTGTTGCATGCATCACCTTGCATTGCAGTCCTATCATCATGGTTGGCCGCAAACCTGCCATATGCCCATGCTCACCATGGGCGTCAGCAAAGTCTCTGTCCTGAACACCTAAATCAAACTTAGGCAAAGATGGATACTCCACAATATCCAAATATTAAAAAGTAACCACAAACGAAATCTGAAATCTACCCTGTATCCAAAATAAAGTTTTGGGAAGAAGGAGCACTGCTGGAAGAACAAAATTAACAATGCATTAAGATTTGATTACTCATGGACGATGCTTTTCGACTATCTTTGATGTGCTTCCACAGACAATATCAAATGTTTCCTATGGCTAAGTATCAACATTCAGGCTAACATGATAGGAAGTCCTGCAAAAACCATATTTTGAATGTGTGAGCTGAGTTAGCCTGACATCATGCATGAATTCACTTCAAATTAAAAATGCAACATTGAGCTTGGATGAAACAATAACTCATCCTAAACCCTAAATCCATTCACATTGCACAATAATTAAAAATCACATTGGAGGTGATATCCAAAGTGTTAAACATCTATCAAACCATATGACAGTCACTTAAAAAATTACCACTTCTTGTACTATGACTGATAGCTTGTGTTCCCTTTATGTTTCTTTGTCCATACAGAGCATGGAAGCTTGGAGGCAAACTTTAGGAAATCATACATACCAACTTCACAACCTAAGACCTAAAAATGGCCACATTCTCATACATGAAACAAATGATGTGTTATAGTAGTGTGTGATAATAGAAATAATTGATTAAGGAATATTTTCAGGGGAGACAAAAGTACAATATTGGGATCTTTCATGAGAGACTGCAGAAATTTAAATGGCCGTTGTTTTTAATAATCGGTATATTTGTTGCCAATCTCAAAAGGAAAACAAAAGGAAAATTTGAGGCTGATTAATTTCTGTTACACCTTGAACTTCCTGACTTGATGAGGACATCTAGCAGGAAAGAAAACCACTTCTCCAAGCTTCTGTCCAAATGTGCAGGCTTCAACACCAGATAAAAGCATCCCCATCACATAAGACAAAAGGGCATAATAGCATCACACGCTGCATTTTACTGGGGTCTGATTAGTGCACTAACCATATCGTCAATTCAGTAGAAAGTCTGATCATGGATTGGATGAATAACCTGCATCGTTAACAAAATTATTGGTCAGTATAGTGAAAACAAAGGAAATAAATCCCTAATAATAATTAGTACAAGGAGAATACATGTGTGCTTCGTAGGATTACAATTGATGGCAAACTGAGCTATAGCTCAGTGGTGTGGCTGGTTGTGGTCGTGCCCACCGACCGGGGTTCAAAGCCCGGCACTAATATTGCACCCAAAAATACTCCCCTCGCTGTGCTCACTGGCTTGTGGCTCTGCAATGCATCTCCAGCCTAGGTAACGGTGCGTTGCGTCGGCTTGGGTAACAGTGTACGCAGGCCCAAGTTCGATTTGACCCTATACGTGCATGTCTAGCCCACGGTGCGTTGCGCCGGCTTTGGGTAACTGTGTACGCGGGTCCAAGTTCGGTTTGGCCCTACACGTGCATGGGGCATGGCCCTATACAAATAGATTTGCATGACATATATCTTTTAGTGCCGTATTGAGTTTGCAGCTCATGATTATATGTGTATCAGATATTAGTAGTCAAATTATACGCTAGAAGATCTTTTAAAATTCTAATACACTATATAAAAAGAAAGGGATTTTTGGTTTTTGTGTCTTTCATTATAGTTGGAAGAACTAAATAAATTTTTTACTTGTTTTGTAGGGAAACACTAGGTAATTTTGTTGTTGTTTGACTATAGAAAAAAATGTAAGTTGCAACTTGTTATTTGAGTATTTATATCTAGTCCTATACACTTGTTACTTTTATCTTTCGTTTGGTATGGTAACATTAGGTAATTTGTTCTTGTCTGGCTATATAAATTGTTTTATGTTTATTTTGTTGGGCTGGTCTCTGTAAACCTTTCTTGCCAATATTTACCAAACTACGGCCCAATTATCTCGTATGACTCGCAGGCCCGTTACTGAACAGAAACACACAATAGGGTTTCTAAACCAGGCCCGTTAGCACAACTGAGCTCAATACCAACTAGAATTTGTCCTCTGATCGTCCATATGGTCGCCTGAAAAAAAAAACTTATTTTCAGGCACCTGAAATATAGCACCAGCCTATTCCTTCAAAAAAATATAACACCTTAACTTGTGTAAATGCAATGAATAAATAAGAAAACCAGATCAACATATTAAATATACTAGAAAACACAAAGGAGAAGGAAAAGATAATAAATAACAAAAGAAAAAAGAACCATTTTGGAAAAAAGAAAGAAGGAAAAAAGGGATTCAAGTAGACATTAATTTGAAGGAAAATACATAATAATCCAGCTCCGTTTAACTCGGTCCTATCGGGAATCGAACTCAAACCTGATGGGTGTTACTAGTGAGGAGCAGGGTTTTTAATTCCATTTTCGGTATCTTTTTCTTCTTTTCACTCACCAGCAAAATCAGTGAAATTCGTTATAATAACATTCACATAGAGCAACATATATAGTGCGGTGGTTTGCATTCATTTACATCATCTAGTTCTCGCGTGTTCGAACCTCAGTTTTTTGCAATTTAATTTCTTTTACTCCTTTGGAAGATGGATCCCACATAGCTAGAACTTGTTTGTTTCATATTATAATCCTTCTAAGTTATATAAACTGTATTATATCATGGATACTGCGGTAAAAGATCGTCTTGAAACCACTTTAAGACCATGAATAATCTGAAATATAGTTTTGTTTATCCTACTAATGATGGATAATCCAACTTATATAATTTAGGAGGAAAACAAACATGCGCTTATAGTCTGGATTATACTCTTCGGAAGGCGGACCCCACACTCGCTGAAGCATTCCGACTGTCGCCACCGTCACTGCAAGCCACAAAGCGACATAGATCAGAGACAAATGCTACGACGATGCAACTCTTCCCCGTGCGCGGTGACATGGCATAGCCACCCAAAGAATAGTAAGTTTTTCTCAATAGCTAGAGGCATGATGCCACAATATTGTTCGTGCTTTCTTGTAGCTGTAGGGCCATTTTATTTTAGGAGGAAAATTTTCTCAGAGAGTTGGGTTTGAATGTTTCATTTCGTGGACCGACGACAAGGGTGGATGGTTGGCAGGACGGAGACGAAAGTAGCAGAGACATCGACCATCTTCTATGAAGGGCAGGTGCTCGTGTTTGAGGACTTCCCCGCAGACCAGGCCAAGGAACTGATCGAGCGGCTAGAGTTGGCGTCTTCACCAGCGCCAACCACGCCCCAGCCAGAAGGCAGTCGCCGCAAGGCTGCCCATGGCAAGGAAGGCATCGTTGCAGCGTTTTCTTGAGAAGAGGAAGCACAGGTGATGCCTCACAAAGATCGCTCAAGAAAACACCTCACAAAGATTCTCTCTATATCTTTGTGAGGCATCACATGTGCTTCCTCTTCTCAAGAAAATGTTGCATGGGCGATCTGATTAACTGTCAATCTGTATATCTTTTTTAATTTTCTTCTCAAGAAAATAGTGGAAGCACAGGTGATGCCTCACAGATTAACTGTTAATCTGTATACCTTTTTAATTTTCTTTGACATTAGTGGCTAGAAGCTGTACTCTTGATGGTAACATATATTCACCAATTAAATTGTAGGATCAGCGCTGCTTACAATCCTTACAAGAAGAGGAAGGTGATGGCAGAGAAAGACGCCTCCACAAGCAAACTTGTGGAAGATGAGCCCATTGCCTCTTGCGGCTCAGGCTCTAAAAATGGTTCACGACTCAAGAGGACATTGAGTGGCTGTTTGGATAGCGGATTATTCATTACTCCAACTTTGGAGCTACCATTTCTTATCTAAGCAGGCCTGAACAGGGCAGAAGTACTGACATATTATACTCCACAAAATTTAAGGCTAGCTGTCTATGTGTTCAGAATTCTTTGGAGTAAAGAATTCTACAACCAATTACTTGGCCATTGATTGGTCGAGGGCACGTAATAAGCTGGCAGCCTCAAGTGTTCTGGAACTAATATCTCATGTTTCGCCCCTTGATGTTCTTGTTGTAAGCAAAAAAATAATCATCTCTTTCATTCTTTTGAGGAGCCTCACCTTTTTATGGATCATTGTGCGTGTGCAAATTTTATTGGAGGAAAAAACATAGTAGGTGTTAAAGAACATCAATGAAGGCAGACAGGTGGGAACAATACGAACAAATAATCAATTGAAGGATAATTGAGGAAGCAGCTGTGAGGGGCGATATGCGCGCTTGGGTGTAAAGAAGGGGAGTTGCGAAGATCCAGGTTTCTACTCCTTCCCATGGTCATAGTGTTTGTCCCTCCTTTTCTTGTTGTGGAGCAATCATATTAGTACTTGAAAATTAAACTCTAAGATCTGACCAACAACTATTAAAATTATATGCATGTTTAGTGTATAAGGAGGTCGGTCTACAAATAGATTTGCATGACATATATTTTTAGTGCCGTGTATTGAGTTTGTAGCACATCATAACACGTGTATCAGAAATTAGTAGTCAAATAATACGCTAGAAGATCTTTTTAAATTCTAAGGCTAGTCCCAGTGCAAGGTTTCATTGCACTGTTTCCAAGAATGCCACATCATCCCATGAGGTGTATTCTCATGAATGAAACAGGGAGTCCCAGTGCACAGTTTTATTTCACGATTTCATAGGATGCCCATGATATTTAATTGTGAGGTATGTGATTGGATATGGTTAGATGAAATGAAACTCTATAGCCCCCAATGCAAGTTTCAATAGGTTTCATAGTCTTGGAAACAGTGTATACACAGTTTCATCCAGATGAAACTCCTTCCCTCTCTCACTTCATAACTACCATGCCATGTCATCACATATGTTGATGTGTCACCGTATTTAATGTGCATGAAACCTCTATGAAACTCCCACTGGGATTAGCCTAATACACTATGTAAAAAGAAAGGGATTCTTGTTTTTTGTGTCTTTCATTATAGTTGGAAGAACTGAATAATTTGTTTACTTGTCTTGTAGGGAAACACTAGGTAATTGTGTTGTTGTTTGACTATAGAAAAAAATTGTAAGTTGTAACTTGTTATTTGAGTATTTTAACAATTCTAGTCCTAATAAACACTTGTTATTTTTTATCTTTTTTTTGGTATGGTAACATTAGGTAATTTGTTCTTGTCTGGCTATATAAATTGTTTTATGTTTATTTTGTTGGGCTGATCTCTGTAAATCTTTCTTGCCAATATGGACCAAACCACGGCCCAATTATCTCATATGTCTCGCAGGCCTGTTACTGGGGTTTCTAAAACAGGCCCGTTAGCACAACTGAGCTCAAAACCATCTAGAATTTGTCCTCTGATCCTCCATATAGTCGCCTGAAAAAAAAAACTTATTTTCAGGCACCTGAAATATAACACCTCCCTATTCCTTCAAAAAAATATACTTGTGTAAATATGGATGTAAACCTCTCTTCATGGCCTGCATCTTGTAATTTGATCGGTAGCGCTAACCATGGTGCGCTCGTTATCTTCCTACGTGTGTGTGCCATTAAGCTCCAAATTAGCTTACTCAAATGTGGCATTATATTACTACTTTGATAATATTCTTCTTTTTCACGTAAGCCAAACACAATAGTACATACGACTATACGAGACTGCAATATCTCAACTTCTCAGGAAGTGCTGGTCATGTTATGAACTTGTGTGGCACGTCTACATCAGTACACATAACATGCAGATCACTTCATAAATTACTTCGCCATAATATATCATAATAGCAGAAAAACATAGTATAGATGAAAATCCAAGCATTTGAGGCAACACTTTTAAAATACCACATGAAATTTGAAAATATTTTGAAAGAACAATTGAATTTCAGTACCAAAATAATAAATTCAGTAGACTTTACTTGTTGGTCTTGTACCCATGTAGCGCTTCAGCGGATTTTTTTTATTTTTAACCTTTTTTTTCTTTATTTTTAAAAATAACCTCAGCGGGGTTTTATTTGCAGGGCGTAACCCTTTTGGCCGCGCCAGACCGCCTGGCGCGGCAGGAAGATGCTGCCGCGCCACATGCACTGGCGCGGCGGCCCCCTGCCACGCTGGCGCGGCGAGTCGCGGCGCCAGGTGGGCGCTGACGTGGGCGAGCGTTCGCCGCGCCATCCCGCCTGGCGCGGCAGCTGCCGCGCTGGCCCGCCTGGCGCGGCAGGGCCAACACTAAGTCCGCGCGCCGGCTCCCTTCCTCCTCCCTCCCTCTTTTCTTCCTCCTCCAGAAACACCACACAGCAGCACCTTGCAGCGCCGGCCCCCGCCACCCCACCCCCAAATCCACCAAAAATCCGGTGTTTTTGGTGGGGGAAAGTAGTGGGAATCGATCCCTGCTTCGTGTGGAAGGTATTCCCCTACTTATTCTCGTGTTTTACCGTTGCATTTGGTAGATCGGAGGATGTTTAGGTGACTTAGGGTTAGGTTAGTGATTTGAAATTTCAATGAAATGCAATGGTGTTTTGTGTTAGATGATACGTAGTTCATACGCAATTGAGTCTCTGCCCGCGATATTGACGTGTAGAACTCGTTGAATGCTTCGATTTAGGTATATATTCATCCAATTGTGTGGTTTACATGACATGTATTTTTTTTATATGTTCAATTAATTAGTCTCATTTTTGTTTCAGTGTTTGTATTTTGTAGATCGATTGTTTACATTTTATCAAAATGATGTATATAGCTAGTATGGATTACGTGTGTAAATTTTATTTGTATATTAAATTTGTTGCACTTGATTTCCAGGTGAGATGGTGTCGTTTGGTTGTGAATACAAACGGCGTAGGTGGTATGTGCGTTATGTGGGCGAGTCCAATGTTGCTGGTCCCGTACCTCCTGCTCTTCCGGTACCACTTTGTAGATGTGGCGCGCAAGCAGAGGTGAAACAATCAAGGCATCCAAAGACAGCCGGAAGAGCCTTCTATGTATGCAAATGGACTTTTGATCCATTGCCTGCCGCACCTTGCGATTTCTTTCAGTGGATCGATGGACCCGACAAATATGATCATAGGATCCGCCTATTCCCATATCATAGCACAGAGCTTAAACCATACCATCAGTTTAGGCGGTGGGTTCCTCCTCCACCAAACCCACCTAGGATGACCGATGAGGAGAAGCAGGAGGCTGCTTGTAGGCGTGTGAGGGATCCTCCCATGTGCAAGTGTGGTATTCCTGCTAAGCTTATGCGTCCTAACTTAGGGGATCCACCTAAGTTTACTCCATTCTTTCGATGCTCCCTAAAGACTCATGTAAGTATATTACGAGAATATTAGTATGTCGTTTAGCTAGCAGTTATAATTTTGCAGTATATTGTTCATACTTTAACTTGATGTTATTGCTTGGAAGTTGGAGCAGCGTTTTGTAGTTACTTTACATATGAGTAGTTCACGTCGTGGGTTTTTTGCAGGATGGGTGGCCGTTGTGTGATTTCAATGAGTATATATACGGCCCAATGGCAATGTGGCCAACAGAGAAGGAAGTGCGGGAGTTTGAAAGTGAAAATGCACCGTGGCCATGTGTGTCCTCTCCTAGTGATAGATGCAAGTGTGGTATATTGGCAACAGAAGGTGTGGTGCCTTCTGAACTTGGATATGGTTCGTTCTGTGGAAATGCACATGGCGATTACTAGGTTAGTAACTACTCGTCTCTTATGTTTTATGAAGGTTGTAACTTGATTCAAATTTGTAAGAATATTTAATTGTTGTTGCATGGACATGTGATTGGGAAGATTTTTGTGGTCGATATGATTTGTTATTAAAGTTGGGAAATACATCGGAACCATGGAAGTCAAGGAAACAACAAGAAATTAAAGAAAAGATTAGGAAGAAGTATGATGTGCCTATTCCTGACGATGACTTGCTTTGGGGAAAAATATATCAAGATATGGTGCATGAGACTGGAGTGAAACCTAAAGGACTTTATGCAAGGTAAACTATTATTAAGTATTGGAGGCAAAATAGATCCAAGTATCCACGACCTCTAACTGAAAATGAGAAGAGAGAAAATAGGAGGAAGTTGCAGGAGGAGAGGGAGTTGGAGAAACAAAGGTTGATGGAGGAAAGAGATCGCTTAGGTTATGTGGTTGATCCGAATGTGAAATACCCTGAGGGTTCATGGGAACAATATTTGCAGCAAGTTAGGGCAAGAAAAAGAAGGCTTGAAATGGAAGAGTTACAACAAAAAGCGGAAGAGGCACAGATGGAGACGATGAAGGCTCTTGTTGCCGATTTACCTGTTGGTAAGGTTAATGTCGATAAGAAAGGCAAGGGAGTTGTTGTTGCCGGAGATGATGATGATGATGATGATGACGACGAGTTACTATATGAAGGTGACTCGGACTAGATGAACGTGTTGATGTAGCTGGATCATGTTTCTCTGTAGCTGTGAAAACTATGTAGAACATTATGTTTATGTTTATTCTGGAAACTACAATTAGTTGTCAAAAATTATTTTCATTTCCGAGAGAACTATGTTCAAACGCATCAAAGTTTGCCGTGACATGACTGGCTTCTTGTGGTTTTGGCGTGCTGTTTTCCTGACCTCCTGTCCACGGATCACCGTAGTCAATCTCCATGCATCTTCCCGACCCGGAAGGAATAAGGTAGACCTGAATGGAAACAAAGGCAAACCGATGAAACATCCCGACTAGACGACGACGTAGTGAACTATGCGAGAGAGGCCAGGCCGTGCACAGACCAGCGTCCAATTTCCACGCGTTTCCTTGGGTCGCTTGCAGGAAACCGGACGGTAGATTCCTTGGTTCCTTTTTATTTCATCTTTTTTGTGTTTCTCACATACAGCACTTCTCAGGCAGCTGATCTGATTTGCTACCTACTCCTAGTATTCTGTACTACTAGCTGATCGAGTGCGTAGAGAGTGAGGTAGTGGAGTGAGAATCACTGTAAACGTGTCGAACGTTTCGTAACCCCCTAATTTTCAACTTTTGCAAATTAATAAAATTTGTTAGAATTTACAAGAATTTAATTACTTTTGCTTAAAGATTTAAGGAATTTCTAAGGTTTTATTTAATTTCTTGGGCATTTAAATCTTTTCTAAAATGAATCATAGGAGTTAATCAGGCGCATTGATTTTGGTCGTTTGAATTAAAATTAGTATTTGAATTAGGTGGCGGGGGGGCCTTGCCGCGCCAGGCCGCCTGGCGCGGCAGGGGTGAGCTGCTGCGCCAAGTGCAACCTACTTTCAGTAGGTTTCGCCGGGGCGGTGGCCGGCCTTGCCGCGCCAGGCGCGGCCTGGCGCGGCAGGGGTGAGCTGCCGCGCCAACTGCAACCTACTTTCAGTAGGTTTCGGGGCGGTGGCCGGCCTTGCCGCGCCAGGCGGGGTGAGCTGCCGCGCCAAATGCAACCTACTTTCAGTAGGTGTCGCCGGGGGCGGTGGCCGGTCTTGCCGCGCCAGGCCTCCTGGCGCGCCAAATGCAACCCACTTTCAGTAGGTTTCGCCGGGGGGGTGGTGGCGGCAGGGGTGCGCTGCTGCGCCAATTTTAGTAAACTTTCATTAGGTTTCGGCCCAGGGGGGTGGGGCGTCAGGAGCGCGCTGCACAATCCGAAACGTATTTTTGTGCTGAACATTTACGGAAAAATACACGAACTACAAGTACATCATGGAGCAAACATATAACATTGTACGGACATAAAAAAACGTAACAACCAACTTAGTCTTTTACAAACGTGACATGAATAAACCTAACAACCAACTTATGGAATAATTGGGCACATGCTAGGTTCAGTGGCGTGACCGCCGCTCATCCGGAGGGCTAAAAGGATCTCTTGGGCGACGCTCCCTCCTTGGATGCGTGGGCAGCACATTGGCGCTGCCAACGTCGGTGTGGTCCCGGGAACGGCGACGCCGGCGTGGCAACCGGGTATGAGTTGCAGGTTCCTATTGAATAATTGGGCACAAATCATAAAATTTGTATGACACTTCGGGACCGAACATTAAAATGTATAATTGAATTTGGAGGAACTTCTGAATATACCTGGCTGGACTCTCCCTGCGTCTGAGTCACAGGTGGAGCATCGTGAGAAATCTCGAGTTCCTCACCATACGTAGGGTCATCATCCTCAGACTGCTCACCTTCCGAGTCCTCGCTTTCCTGAGGGGATGCGGGTTCCTTACCTCGCGATCTCTTGCTAGGACCTGCCGCAGTGGACGGTGTTGCAGCCCTGGGGGTAGTCACCAATGCAGTCCGACGTGATCCTGAAGAAGTACCCTGGACATTGCCCCCGTCGTGCGCATCTGAGGATGTCATGCAGTTCATCCTCTGCGCCATTCGCCTGCAACTTTTACGAACCCTCTGCCATATATTCACGCAGTAGTTTTCATTCCATAAGTGATCAATGTGACGATACTATAATTACAAACCGAAAGCTTACCATGTAGTCGTGGAGAGGTGCACGCTCAGGCTGTGTCCCATGGCGTGTCACGGTGTCGTACGCGTCAGCTATGTCAGCGTCATCATCAGACGGTGCATCCTCAATGGGCACATTAGTCCAAGATGGTTTCACTTTGGTTCTCGTCGAAGTACAGTACCATCTTATGTACTCATTGTTGGGTCGCCAGTACGGTCCACCTTCAGGATCGCATCCTTCCTTGTTCTGCCACAGGTGGATGTACCGGTCATGCTTCACCCTCCAATTATTTTCCTTGTACCGCTTTCTGCGGTCGATACTGCATCAGAAATTAGTGAAGTATTAGTATAACACGTTAATTGCGTTAATTGAATACCCTCCAATAGTTATTTATTCCTGCGTACCTGTGCAGCTGCTGCGAAGTCGATAATTCCAAAGGAGGGCACGGTTGCATCCTCCCAAACTGCCGCATCACCCTATGCGGCATATGAAACTCTACCACGTAGTACAGTATCATTGGGGTCGTGCACCTCCACAGCTCTCTATCTCTGTAGCACGTCGGTGAAAAGACGATATCGCTAAGCTGCTGACGGTCATACGGTTTCCATTCCACCTTCAAAAATTTTCACGCAATACTTATTTCATCTACCATTATACGCAAGTTAGCTTAAAAAACTATTATGGTTACCAAATTACCTGGTGCTGCGTGAGAACATCAAACTCGTTCGTGTAGGCCCTGTAGCGCCTATCCGGATTGCCACGAACGGGCCGCACATGCTTCCACACGTGATAGAACGTGGGAAGAGCATCGTCTCGATGCCATGGCTGAAATTGCAAGTAAGTCCAATTGGTCACATGATACAATAGTTTTTCGAACATTAACGTAGAAAAAGGAATTAGCCGTTGTGACTTACATCGACACGGAGGCGGGAAGGTCGACCCACGGGCATTCGCTCCCAAATCCATATCTGGAGCATATAAGTGCACCCTCCAACATTGGAATCTCTCGCTGTGCGCCGGCAAGCCTCACATAACTGTCTGTACAGCCAGGCAAGAGTCGCTGAGCCCCAACTGTAAGTGGCTATGTTTTCCCAAACTTGACCTAGAATGGGGAGAACCATCCACGATACTGTGTTCCCAGCTGCATCTGGAAGGAGGAATGTACTGACAAAGTGCCATAGCCACACTCGAGCAAAGCGCTGCACGACCTCGTCATTTGCTCCCGGAGGACACACCTCGAAGTGCTCCCTCAACCATGCCGAGCTAACACCGGACGTCTTCTTCGAGCTATCTCCGCCCTCTGGCTCTGGCGGCCTAATCCCAATATGCATCTCGACCATATCACGCCAATTCTCATTCTGGATAATACCTGTCACTGGCTGCCCATGCAGTGGAAGGCCGAGTATCATAGCCGCATCCTGCATTGTGATGGTCATTTCTCCGAAGGGCATGTGGAACGTGTGAGTCTCCGGACGCCACCTGTCGACCATAGCGGTCAACAGTGGTCCGTCCATTGGAGGGAGACCCCCCACGACCTGAACAGCGATATCCAAGAAACCTGCTCTCTGCAGGTACTGGGCGTACCGCTCATCCCACCTAAGTGGTGAGTGCACCCTAGCCCTGAGTGGTGTCAAATTCTGCAAAACATTATAAGATTATTACCAAAATGAGAAGTCAATCCAATTGTGAATAACGGGCTTCTAAAGTGGTAAGTAACACAAATATGATACAAATGACATTTGCAGTATGAAATTGTTTACATTCTACACAAGCGAATAGTAACGATAGGCACATCCTTAATTAATTTATAAGAACATTTCATACGAAAATCTTGCAATTCTCATCCTAAGGTATGCATTCATCAGCAAAAATTAGCAACCATTGTTATACCTCATTCATGTCCGCGAGGTGGTGGGCACGGTGGTGCAAGTCGTAAGCAGCCTCAAGAAGAGGGTACCCCGGGGCCGCCATCCTAAAGAAACAACATAAATGATCGTTAGTAAAAAGCTTCATTACATGATAAGTACGGAAAATATGATAATGTACTACTATAAAAAAGATAAAATAATAGCCACGCATAATACAAGCAACGCGCATACCCAATTGTTCGAAGTACTGCTCGGTCTAGATTTAGTGCCTTTTGATTTTCTACTGCGGCATGTGCAATTCCTGATGATCTTGTGGCACTTGGAGCAACGATTTTCCGACTTGTCAATATCAAAATCACCAGTATCATAATCTGCAGAAAGCCTCCCTTCCGACACGTCCATCTCGCCTGTGAAACGCTTCTTCTGCCGCCTTCCTACTTTATTTCTCATTAAACTGGGGTTAGGCACGTACCCTACCCCTTCATATGCCGGCCATTGTGACGGATCTAGGTAAGGTTGAAAGCTTGATTCCCAAATTTTGATGGTGTGCTCCCTAGAGTACAACGGTGACATGTACATGGGGCTTTCAAAGTTAAGACCTCTTGCCTTGCAAGCTGTAATGAAGTGTGAACATGGAAGGTGCAACAATTGAGGAACATTGCAGGTGCACGAAACTTCGTGCAGATCCACTCTATAGTGTCGGCCTCCATGACTCTCACCCCCAATGTTAGTCGTACCGTAACTTCTTATAGAATACACCATCCTTTCTGGCCCGTACGGTTCTGCTAAGTGGTGCACGGATCTAAGCTCAGCCTCTGATAAATAATTATCTGCAACTTGTCCAATTCTATAGCCTTGATCTAACATTTCACGTGCCTTTCCCCATCGGTTCACAAGTAGCGTTGCATTTTTCGAATGTGTATTCATAATTCCAGCGACGGGCCTACTTCGGATGCCTTTAAAAACTCCATGAGTGATTTCGAGAAGTTCGTGGTCATATACCCCACCGCATCCCGCCTCATCGAAAGCTGCGCCCATTTATCCTTATCCCCAATTTCACCCTTCAACCATTCTTTTGCGTCGTCGTTCAAGTCCTTCACTAAATCTTCTAACTTCTCACGAAATTCTCTCTCTGTATGAACCTTGCATAATAATTTCAATTTTCCAATCACACGATTGCTCTTCTGCCGACGCGACATGTTGGCAGCAAAGTGCCTCATGCACCACCTATGCACAAGCGGTGGAAAACCATCAATGTGGTCCTTCGCACAATTTAGAAGCCCATGATGCCTATCTGATATCATACACACTATCCGTGAAGGTCCAAGAACATGTACCCGAACAAGTTTCATAAACCATGACCAACTCTCATTATTCTCACTCTCGAACAAGGCAAAAGCAAGAGGCACAATCTGTTGTTCTGGATCTACAGCAACTGCCATCATTAATGTACCCTTGTACTTGCCAGTCAAGAATGTACCGTCCACCAGTATCACAGGACGGCAATGTTGAAATGCCTCACTACATTGAGGGAAGCACCAAAATACCCTTTGCAGTATATGCTTCAACACTCCATTGTCAGGAAGCATCATGCCACATGAGTCGATCCACCATTTAACTCCGGGATTGTAGTAGGTTATAGCTGAGAGTACCCTAGGAACCATGCCGTACGACTCCTTCCAGTCGCCCCAAAGCAGGGCAACAGCGTGTTGCTTCGCCCGCCAAGCCTTCGAATACTTCACACGGTACCCACTAAAGATGAAGATGGACTCCACGAGTGATGGCACCGATGTCTCGCTGTCTTTACGGATAATGCCTAGGATACGCCGTCCAAGGTACTTTGCTGTGCACTGTACATGCTCTCGCTTCGGCTGTGACGACCGACAAGTATGCGGTTGCACAACATTTGAAATTCTCCATTGTCCGGTGCTTGATATTAGCCGAGACCATACACGCCAATGGCATCCTTGCTTGCACATCACATTGTATCTTAAGTTCTTGTCAGAGTGAACTACGCTAAAAGGTCTATGTAACCTCACCGCGTAGTCAGTCAAGAAAAACTTCAGCTCCTCAAGACTATTGAACTTCATCCCCTTCTTAATCACTGGACTCTCACCAATGGACGTCCCTTCGGCATTCACCATACTAGATTCACATATTGCTTTGTGAACCATACTTATGTCCTTATCATTGGGAACGGATGGCAGTTCGACATCACATTCTTTTAACATCCGCAACTCACACTGGGTGTAAGAAAAACAATCGTCCATACGACGAATGCCTTCTACATCATGTACGGTTGCGGTGTCAAATTGCAGTCCATCCCCTTCATTTTCTACCCCGACGTTCTCATATTCATGCCCACCACTCTCAAATAGTGATTCCTCCTCTACCTCCTCTACCTCCTCACCTACTACCCCATCTTCCTCCAATTCACAATCTTCGGAACCCATAGAGACATTATCAACATCTATATTTGTTTCATCCCTCTCAAAAATGTTATTGGGAAAATCATCATTGGCAATAGCCAAGTCAAAATCACGTTCTGTTTCACCTAACACGTGATGCAACATTTCTGACTCCTGGGTACCATTATGGTTCACTACCGTCACTTCCTCCCTCATGACAACATTTGGGCCAGGCATACGAACAATTTCGACTATAACCTCCAAACATGCAACATTAGCTTCGTGCACAACATCCTTATAGTGCTTCCAATTCGCATTGGATGCTAACTTCATGAGAACATAATGAGCTCTAGCTTTCCCACAATCAAAACGACCTCTCAAACTGATCTCATCCACTCTACATCCATACTTCGTCATTACACGGTCAACTAAATCACTAAAACTTGGAGGACCATCAAATATTTCAATTGACTCATTCATATTCTCTAACTCCCCATTTTGTTTCACAACACCACCATGAAAAAATCGAACTAAACGATCCATCTACAAAATACAAACATTTCACCATATCATATACACTACACATTGCACATATTCGACATATCAACTACACACATTACATATATTGGACAAATTGCAAACAAAAAATACACATATACATTGCACTATACGATTCAATGAATATATCCTTAAATCAATAAGTTCTACACGTCAATATCGCGGGCAGAGACTCAATTGCGTATGAACTACGTATCATCTAACACAAAACACCATTGCATTTCATTGAAATTTCAAATCACTAACCTAACCCTAAGTCACCTAAACATCCTCCGATCTACCAAATGCAACGGTAAAACACGAGAATAAGTAGGGAAATACCTTCCACATGAAGCAGGGATCGATTCCCACTACTTTCCCCCACCAAAAACGCCGGATTTTGGGTGGATTTGGGGGTGGGGCGGCGGGGGGCGGCGCTGGAGCTTCGGGCTCGGGCGTTTCTGGAGGAGGAAGAAAGGAGGGAGGGAGGAGGAAGGGAGCCGGCGCGTGGACTTAGTGTTGGACCTGCCGCGCCAGGCGGGATGGCGCGGTGAACGCACGCCCACGTCAGCGCCCACCTGGCGCCGCGACTCGCCGCGCCAGCGTGGCAGGGGGCCGCCGCGCCAGTACATGTGGCGCGGCAGCATCTTCCTGCCGCGCCAGGCGGTCTGGCGCGGCCAAAAGGGTTAGGCCGTGCAAATAAAACCCCGCTGAGGTTATTTTTAAAAATAAAGAAAAAAAGGGTTAAAAATAAAAAAAAGCCCCGCTTCAGCAGGACTTGAACACTTCAAAAGTAACAGCAATGAATAAATAAGAAACCAGATCAACATATTAAATATACTAGAAAACACAAAGGAGAAGGAAAAGATAATAAATAACAAAAGGAAAAAAGGGACCATTTTGGAAAAAAAAGAATGAATGAAGGTAAAAAAACGGATTCAGAGTATACATTAATTTGAAGGAAAAGACACATAGTAACCGTAAAACATGAAAAGCAATAAAAGGGAAACCCCCATATAGCAGAAAATCAATGCAAAAAAAAATTGCAGCCCATGAAATCCATGAAGGCACCAACAAGAAGTTTTGTGTGTGCGGCCTCGATAATTCAGTGGCCTGCGGCGTGCCTATCCCCCCATGTTGCCGTCCGGCCCGGGGCGGCTCCCGCGTCGCTTTCCTTGGCGCTCCACTCGATCTTCCCTCGCATTTCACGTGCTTCTACCAACGCCTACAAGGAGACGAAACACACTAGCACAAGCCGGCGCCGAGAGCCTTCTGCCCCGCC
>NC_028458.1:20009563-20224527 GCF_000263155.2 Setaria italica | reverse complement strand
ACCCCCCCCCCCCCCCCCACACACACACACACACACACACCGGTATAATAGCACGCGCCCGGGTCAGTTTCCCACGCAAGCTAGAGCCGCGCCAGAAGAGACGGAACTACCACACCACCACCACCACCAGTGCCCCACGGCACGGCTGCTTCTGTGCTTCACCGAGGAGGATCGGATATGGCGGCCGCCGGCAACACCAGGTTCGCCGTCACGTGCGGGCTCCTGCGGCAGTACATGAGGGAGCAGCAGCTGGGGGCACTCGACGGGGCGTTCCGGCTGCCGCCTCTGGTGGAGACGACGACGGAGAAGGATGAGGACACGGACGGCAGGACCATGCAGCTCTTCCCCACGCGCGCCGGCACGTTGCAGCCGTCTCAAGAGAGGTGAGCTTTCATCTGCTGGAAACCCTCTCTGTCGCCTTAAATGCCCTGTGTTATTGTCTGGCTGATGAGCTCTTGGCCACCAAGTCGGGTTTGATGACGGCGAGCATGTATGCTTTTTTTTTTCCAGACCGGAGGCGCAGGCGAAGGCGCCGCTGACCATCGTCTACGAGGGCCGGGTGCTTGTGTTCGAGGACTTCCCAGCCGACAAGGCCGAGGAGCTGATGCAGCTGGCCGGGTCGGGCTCCGCGGCTACGCCACAGACTAAAGCCGCGCCAGCGGCGGCGGAGAAGCCAGCCTCAAACCCACCGGCGGCGCTCCCTGACCTGCCCATCGCAAGGAAGGCATCGCTGCAGAGGTTCCTCCAGAAGAGGAAGCACAGGTGAGGATATGGCTCACATCTGGTTCTTCATTCCATTCACTGTCTTCGACGACACGTTCGAGATTAAAATTCTGAGGTTGTTTAGCTAGCAAGAACAATGGATGACAAATACGTGTGTGGATTTGCAGGATCAACGCCGCCGAGCCTTACAACAAGGTGACGGCGTCCCCGGTGCCAGAGAAAGACATTACCGGTAGCGGCAAGCCTGCGACAGATGAGCCTGCAGCTGCCTCATGGCTCGGGCTCTAGAAACGTTTCAGGATTCAGGATTCCGATCGAACATTCATGAAAAGGGGTAGAAGTACTGACTAGTATCCTCCTTCATGGTGATCTACCTAATCTAGGTTATCTCTGTTTGAGAATTCTTCAGCACTACTCGGAGGAATTCTTTTACTAATTAATTATATGTTGCTCGACCGATGGCACCTATCTAGGCGCCGGCCGGCAGCTCCATCAGTCTGGGATTGATAGAGACCGTGTCTTTTTCATCCATTGGGATGTTATCTTAATGTACAACTGCATCCTATTAAGAAATAGTGATCTGTTCTCTAATGCTTGGCCGAATGCTTCCGGTGTACTTTTGGTGAAGTAGAGAATTTAGAAGACCGGCCGTTTGGTCATAAATTTGATTTCTGTTCTTAATAGTGTTAGACCAGCTTTCTTTTCGCTGCTTTTCTCTGAGTAGACCAAACTATCAACTAGTAGAACGGAGAGAAGATAGACAGAGAAGAAACATGTGCGGCGTGCCGGCTGCGACCTTTTCCATCAGTGGTTGGTACACGTCCGCTTCTAGGGCCACACGGTCTTTCTGGTCTAAAATTATATGTTTACCATTTCAAAAGCGTGGAAATTGCATAGCGCGGTCTCCGGTGTCTTCCGGAATGGCAATTTTCTATGTTGACGGCGTGGTGCCTTGTCGCTCTCTCTTCAGTCAATAAAGTGGTAGAGCTAGAGGGAGGAGAGAAAAAGGCCGGCTGAAGGGGTAGTTCCACGAAGCTTCCCTCCTCCTCATGTGGATGTTTTGATTGCGGTGGTGAGATGTGTTTTAGTAGTACAAGTTATGCCTCCATCCTCCATATCAAGTTTCCCACTTATGCAATTTGAATATCAATTTATATACGAAAATTCATTTTCGTAATTTTTGTACACGGACTCGGGTGTAGACAAACTTTATATAAAAATTGTATTTTTTGATGAGATCTATAACTTTGTAGTTGAATGTTTTTCTTAATTTGAAGCCATCTAGACCCCCAAATAATGTACCAAATGTTAGGCAATTGGGGTCAAAAGGAATAGAACTTCCATCTACAGATGGATATGTGGTGTAGGTGGGATGATAAAAAATATCATGCGAGGGATGATGTCGAGTTCGAGGCTTGGACAGTACGCGTGACATATGTGTGACTTGTGACTAGCTACAGGTGAATGTGAAGGGTAGCTCGAGGGTGCAATTTTCCACTAGTAGCATAATCTGTTATTCGTGCCGGTGCAATTTTCCACCGGTAGACATAGTCATTTATTCATGCCAACTTCGACGTCGGTACGAATAACCATCCGCATTCGCATCAGCTTTTTGGTACCGGTGTGTTCACCGTCACAAAATGAAATTTTCGTGCCGGTATGGATGAGGTGCTGTGCAGTAGTGTAAATTTTCAAAAATTCTTGTGCTCCCAACTTAAAATCCCCAAACCTTAAATGGAAGAGGAAGACCACACACCTGGCCGCGCCCTACTGTTCTGGATAGCACGACCTGCGGTACCTTAGCCAGTCAGCCCTCCTCCGTCCGCACGTTATTTTCTCGATCGACACGCAAGAGAGAATGGAAGGAAACGAGGCGCACAGTGCTGCAGCAGCACGCACGCTGCGGATTGCGGGAGAAGAAGAGCCGACTCCACCACCAGGCTCCGATGGAGATGTAGGCCAAACAAATCACCGGATTGTTCCGTGTCCTCCCTTGCCGACCGTCTCTGCCTCCATGAAAACACAAGCACGTGATGGAGCGAGTTCGCGCACGCCGACGCAGGCGTCGATGTCGATCGGGGGACCTCGCGGGGCCGGCACCTTCCCATAGGCTAAACTCCCGCGGTCCAGCCGGGTCCGGAAGTCTCCGGCTTCGCGTGGCGCGCTGTCCCTGTCCTGCTCCCCGCCGTGGTGAAACCCAAGGAAACGAAGGAGGCGTACCGGTGCGACTGCTCCACGGCCTGCTGGCCGGGGCGATTTCATGATCCGGTGAACAATAGGGGCCTGTTTGAAACGAAGGATAGAAAACATAGCAATGAGAAATTTTTTTTGTAGGAATAGGATATGAGTGTAGTGGTAAAACAGAGGAATGGAAAAACGCAGGAAATGACTATGGAGTGTTTAGAACATAGTAATTCATAACACAGGAATCAAAAAACAAAAAAACATTAGTGCTTAATGATATATTGTTAGCCATACCATTTTTTCCTTCGCAAGAAAAAGCTACGTATCTTTCTCCTTTAACTCACTTGCACGTGGGACCACTGGTCCATAGACTCAACCCACGGGCTGTCATCCTGCTGGGGATCATCTTATCTGGTGCCATCGTGTGACTCATCCCTCTCCGAAAGGTGTTCCGTGTTCTCCCTCCCTCTCCTACGAATGAGCAGAGACTTGCAGGCGGCTGCAAGATGCAGCGATGGAGTAGCAGCAGAGGGCGGTGCTAGTTAGGGAGGTCATAACGAAGAACACAACGCATCGGGAGCCCCATGCGCTTCGCGCAGCAATGGTGATGGTCCAGATCGGAGTGACAACGGATGCCGGACAGCAACCGGGGCGGACGATGATAGCTACCTACGCCGGTGAGGATGTGGTCCGAGCTCGTTTTTCATGCAAAAAACTTCTCTTCTGGTTCTCTCTTCTCCTCTAATCTTGATTTCGAGCCGCGTGAAAGCTTCTCCGTCTCTCTCGCCTCGGGCTTACGCGAAACCTTTAGCTCGGACTACTGGATGTTTAATTTCCTGTGTTTTGTGAAGGGAACGAATCCTTTCCTCTGGAATCGGCCGGCGTGTTCCTTCATTTCAAACGGTGGATGACGTAAGCAAAATAGAGGAATGCACTTCCTTTGAAATTCCTGTAAAAAAAACTCTATTCCAAACAGGCCCTAGATGACGCTGGCCCCGGCTCTATCCCGTGTACTGTCATAGATGACAATTTGAAAACGAAGCAACGACCTGTCAATTTGAAATAGAGAATGGAATCATACACGCTGCACCATGTTAGGTGGAACTGAAGGGATGTACGTACAAGCTGTATTATTATTGGTTGGTACGGATCTTCGGTTGTCATTTGTATTACTGATTTTTCCGTGAAAAGTTATACTTATAGGTCTCGTTCGATTCTCTTAGAACCACCCATGAACGAGGTTTATTTCGCACAGATTGATTTGATCCGGTTAAAAATCCTACCTAATACAAGATAACCATTCGGTTTGGATCGGGATGTTGATTCTATTCCAGCCCGTTCTGATTGTTCCGGCTTCTTAGGGATCCAGAATCATTTTCCATGTCTTAGCTTTCAGAATGAAACCCTACAATATAGAGTGATTCAACTGAATCCACTCATTCCCCTTCAGGAATGCATGATTCAATTCTGAACAACCGAACAAGGCCTTAATGACTGTGGCTTCACTTCATTGGGCCAAGTTGCTGGGAACTACTTACTGGGAGGCAGGCAGGCTGCAGGTTGCTGCTTTTTTTTTTCTGAGATCAAGGTCGGTTCGTTCATTGACAAACAATCGGAGTTCACACCATCCTGATACAACCAAGAACATACCGTCGGAACATTGAGTAAGCAATAAGCTCACTCTCCCTAGCCAACAAATGAGCCACACCTTATTAGCATTACGGTTTACATGAAGAAACGTAATAGAAGCAAATTTGCTAGCTAAAGACTTGATATCAGCAAAAAAAAAAAGACCAATCACAGAGCGGTCCCTAGCAGGAACAGTCCTGGATGATTGACAAGCAATCTGGCTGCATAATCACTTTGTGAAAATCTTCATCAAAAGCAAAAACCATAGCACACCAAAGAGCAAGTGCCTCTGCGACCACAGGCATAGTAATACCCGAAAAATACTGGTGGCAACCCATCAGACATCTGCCGATATGGTCCCGCGCAATGACACCAACTGCCGAACTTGGTGAAGAAGAAAAGATTGCTGCATCCACATTGAGGCAAAGCCAACTAACCGGTGGTGGAGTCCTTTTCTTAATATGTTTAGGATCTGCACACTATGATGAATGATGACTCGGCTTCAAAGAATGCATAACAATCATATCAACATAAGCTTGTATTTCTTCATTGTCACTTGGGGACAAAATGTATCTAGTTTCATTTCGGGTTTCTCAGATATGCCAGTAGGTAACAGTCACCGCCACACGTTGCACCTCACTGCAACGATTTAGTAAATCGAAAATACATTGTTTAGCATTATGGAGATATTTCCTTTGTAACTGAAAACCAAACTATTTTTTGATAAGATTCTACACAGTCTTAGCGAAAGGGAGCATCAAGAAACAACGCTCAACTTTCTCTACGTGGCCAAAGAAACAACATATACGGAGTAGATTGTTAGCAGGAATATGTCACCTTTGAAGCTGATGTCCCATAGCCAAACAATCATGAACAACTCGCCAAAATCTTATTTCCATCTTGCTTTTAATAGACCATAACATCTTCCAACAATCTTCCTCAAATGTTATATTACATAAAACCAAATCAAGGCCTACTTCGGAAGGAGGCAAAAGAAGAGATTCTCGCGAAATTATATGCTGACTTCACAGAATTTCGCATCTTTTCACAAGTTTTAGCCGGAATCTGGAAAAAACTCATAACAAAAGTTGATATCGATTGAACCACCGCCTCGAGAAGAATTTCTTTCCCAACTCTAGATGATGGTCGATTAGTCCAGTTGTTAATCTATTTCCACACACTCTCCCCGGCAAGAATTTAAAAGCCTCAGTTGGAGAACAGCCCACATATGTCTGCACGCCCAAGTATGTATCCCTCAAAGCAACATTCTGAATTTGTAGGGAAGCCATAGCACTACTTTTAATAGGGACAGGACAATGAAGGCCAAAGAAAACTGAAAAGTTTGATAAGTTCACTTTCTGTCCATACTTCAGAGCCATCACAATATAATTGCAGAACTGATTTCAAGGCATCTACACTCCTGCAATCACTTTTGGCAAAAAATTTGCTATCATCAGCAAAGAGGAAAAGGAAAATAGGAGGCCCAAATTTGCCATTACGCAAACCCTTTAAAATACCCTCCTCCTCCATCTTTCTAAATAGACAAGAAAGGCCCTCGGCACACAGTAAGATAAATATGGACGGATAGGATCACCTTGTCAGGTGCACCGCATAGGACTCACTGTATAACGAACCAGTCACACACCTCGTATACAGTATCAGTCCAGGAATCAGCAAAACCAAGCTTGGACAAACATACTCTAAGATAGGACCAGACCAGTCCACTCGATCATATGCTTTCATAATGTCGATCTTCATAGCAAAGTAAGGTTTCTTGGTGTGCTGTCCTCTAAATAGGCCCATGTATTATGTTCGGGCTGACAACGTGCAAACTCCTTTAGAATTTCTTATAATGGCAAAGTGGGTGACATCTGGTTCCTGCCAAGTAGAAAGTTTAGATATAGAATTATTTTATACTCCTGCTCGTTTTCATTGTTGCCCAAGGTTGAACCAGTTACACATACCATATTAAAAAAAAAGTGGATCATTAAACTTTATGTTCAACATGTTCCATGTTGTATATAAAGTGTGCTTAATCAATTCATCGTTCGTCAAGACGACAAGCATTGGAACTGAATAGGTAAGACCAAGAATATAAATCCTAGCATTTGGGAAAATTATTCTAATGCAATGGCCACGAGTAAGCGAAATCACTATTCTTTTCACTTTTTTCGCGCGAGTATAATTTTGCAATTTCACATGGTAGATTTAAGTTATTTTATTTCTTTATAAATTACATAAGGCTAGTTTTTATTCTTTCAAACGGTAAAAATTGGTTTTTGTCTATTGAAATAAATAGAGGTATATATATATATTTTTAATTTTTGTATCGAAGGTTTTTCGTGCAATCATCGACCTCTGAGGTAGACTGGTACATCATATTTTTCCTACCATAAGAACAGCTTTCTCTTTTAACCCGTTTGCTATCCGTGAACACCCCCGACGCATAAGGCCGGTAGCGTAGCAGATCGAGTCGCGCGTACGTACCACGCCGACGTGAGGCCGCCGCGCTTCGCACGCACGGCTGAAACGAGCCCATTTTTTCCGATCCCTCTGCTTCAACGCGTACTATGTCATCCGTGAACAGTTTACCCTCGCTCCCGCTGGAACAAGCTCAACAGATGACGACGTGCCGACCTGAACGCCCCGAAGGCTGGCAACGACGTGCGCCGCGGAAACGGGGCAAAAGCCAGCCACGGAAACGCGCGCACGGCCGAAACGCGGCCATGCATTTTCTGCTCGGGCCCCAACCGGCTGCGTGCACGCACGCCCACCACTCGGCTCATGCGGCGCGCGCAAAACTAAACAAAACGAGCCAGCGGCGCATCAATCATGTGGTGGGGCTGTGGGCCTGTGGCCGACCGGCTAAAAATATGGTGATGCCAACGCACAACCAACGCCCACGCGCGGCTGGCCTGCGCGGCGGGCGCTTCCCACGTTTTCTCCGTGACAGCCCCATTTGCTTTGCAGCTTATATAAACCCATGCATCGAGCCGCCCGAACGCATATCCTCCGATCCTCCTGCCCTAGCTGGCTACCTACATACAGAAAATTAAACGAAACGTTGGTAAGCTTATTGGCCTGTGGTAGTAGCGAAATATGGCTACGGATTGCAATGGCCGTAGGAGATTTGCGTTGGCCTGCGGCGTGCTCAGCCGGTGCGTCAGGGCCAAGGCCGCCGCCGGGGTGGCGGCGGCGGCTCATGCCCGCCCCGCCACCACGCCGACGGCGGCCTCGACGATGCTCCTGTTGCCGGGAGCCGACGTCGCCCCCGACGTCAGGGAGGAAGCCGAGGCGTCCACGCCGACGCCGGCGCCGGCGCAGCTGACGATCATGTATGGCGGGCGCGTGCTGGTGTTCGACGACGTCCCGGCGGACAGCGCGGCCGAGCTGCTACGCCTCGCCGCCGGTGGGGCGAAGGACATCCCTGTGGCGAGGAAGGCGTCGCTGCAGCGGTTCATGGAGAAGAGGCGGGACAGGCTCGCCGCCCAGACGCCGTACGACGCTGCCAGCCGGCCGACGACGGCGGCGTCCAAGAAGAGGCAGCAGGAAGGACATGCCGGCGCGTGGCTTGGGCTTGGTAGTCCCGGAGGATGCGTACGCTGATTCTTAGTCATCTCGATCGCTGCCGGCGCCGCAGACTGACTACCTAATCGTTGGCGAGCATATATAATTGAATTTTCAGCTTAGATGTTGATAACTTACGAGCGCGTGTTGGGAAAAATACGATGGCGTTTATTTGCTCTTTCCTGTCTCTCCGATCCTGGAACTTGTACGTCTCAAATAGGGATGCAAGCGGCGCGGGCCACTGGGCCAAGCAGCGCCGCTAGCCCACGTAAACTCGCATTCCAGCCCACTTCGCCCTGACACCCTCCTAGTTCCCCGCATCGAGCGTCTCGGTCACAGTCCGCCCACGCCGCCATGGGACGCTAGCTCCGTCCCCCGGCGTCGCCGCTTTCGGTTGCTACTTTTGCTCCGCGTGTGCCGCCTCTATTATCTATCGTCGCCTCCTGCATCAGGAAGGAATCCTTCGTCGCATCACCGGCGCCCGTGCCCGCATCTGGCACGAGGACATAGTCACAGCCGCCGTCCGCCGGTCCTCCTCCACCGTTGAGATCTAGGCTCATGGCCATGAGCTCATCTCTAGACACTAGCTTTGTTCTTTCTGATGTCAAGCGGCGTCTGCAGTAGGCTGGCCGTAGGCGTGCGTGCAGGCATGCAGCTGAGCCTGCCACATGAGCCCGCAACAGCACGCGGCGGAATGCGGGCTGCCGCGTCAGCCCGCAAGATGCTTGCGGCGTACGCGAATAGCTGGCGGGTACCCGCAGGCCACCCCACTTGCATCCCTAGTCTCAAATTGTCAACGGTGGAGTCAGGATTCTGCCAAAACCTTGCGTTAAATTACTCAACAAATCAAAGGTGAAAAAATTTCTTAAAATATTCTTAAAAAAATCAAGGTTGAAAATTTTCTTGCAATGTTCATGTCTAAGAAAATAATGTTCATAGCTTAGTTAATTAGTTTCATTATGGTGGAACATACTGTTGGCGCTAAAACTCAGCCGATTGACTCTCAGCGTCGGACACACGACCCGGGAGAATCTGCTTAGCTCTTGTTTGGGTAATCGCCCTGGTGCAGTTCGCGCGGCGTGCCAGCCAATCCGACCTATTGATTGGCAAGGAGAAAACGTGTCAAATTCCAGGGGCTGCGATCGGCTAAGTTCCGATCTCGAGGAAGCGTATCAGCGAATCGGCTGATTTGCTATAACACGGCAATCAGCTATGGTACAGCCGACAACTAGGCAGCGATTATGAAGAAAACTACTGGAGCAAACTAGATAAAGCTAGAGGAGCAACACTTGAAATAGATCTAATCGGCTACGCCAAAAATAATAGATGAAAATAACGATAAACAAGCCGAAAGTTCTAATCTCAAGCTGGATAACTGGTGATAAAACTAGAACAACAGGTAAAACCTAGAATTCTAGTAAATATCGATAACTGGTGAATAAATCTAAACGAAACGATAGCGATGCGCTCGAAGTTAAAGCCTAGATATTACTCGATAAACGGAACTTACAGAATCGGCCGGAGATCGTGTCGATGCAGCCCTGCCAACCCGTACGAACTCGTGAAAGAAGAAGAGTATTGGCGAAGTCGCCGACTTGAAAGTAAAGTACGAGGAAATAGTAGATTGTTGTATTGATTTGATGTGTTCTTTACATATCTCTAAAGGTGGCTATTTATAGCCTGTTACAACCAACTTCTTAACCGACTAGGATCTATCTCTAATTTTAAACGAAAATAAATATTTATAAGTACAACTCGCATCGGATTTGATCATTGCACTCCCACGGGCCAATCCCCCTTCATCTTTTCTTTCTGATCCACTTTAAGCCCATATTGGCCCAACTGCTCCAACCTTCCAATCGGCCGATCCCTACCAACTCTATCTGTCAGAACTGTAGTGCTAAATCGGCCGATCTCCAACTGTAGCACCAATCGACCGATTCCCAATAGTGACTTCTCATCCTGCCATATCAGCCAATCCTTTCCCTCTTGACGTCGATTCCCTACGTGTCAATATCTGGCGTCAACACATACTCATATAGAGTTTGAGTCATCGATTTACCATGAGTGCTTATATTTTTTTAAATTTATTCCCGAAATTAACGGCGAATTGTCTATGTAGTAGGTGACATTGCATCCTCCAATCTTAAGATCTGCAAGGTTCAAAGAAAAATAAAATGTTCTAAGATTATTTCAATTTTTTATCATAGAATGATGAATCTAAACTGTTGGATTTTAATCCAATGGTTACAAAAATTAGATTAATCTCATAATTGGAAATTTGGAATATGTCCACAGATAAATAGATAGTCCCATTAATTACAATTGGTGCAAGATTTATTTTGGAAAGAAGGTGCTAAGCTAATTTTAGCTAGCTATGAGCACCATGTGGATATGGATAGCATTCCTGCATAGCATTTCGAACTAAATTGTGGCTTCACAGCAAAATTGGCATAAAAAGAACTGTATGAGGTAAAAATAAGAGAAGTTGGCCTGTTTATACATGAGGTAAAAAAAAGAGAAGTTGGCCTGTTTATACATCTTTATCAAAGGTTAAGAAGATGTGGATGATTAAATACACCTAATGCGATGAAGCATTTTATGTGGAGATTTGCAAATAAGAGCCTGCTTACCTTGAGGATTAAGCTATAAAGAACAGAGGACGATGCAAGGATGAAGGATGAAGATACCAAGAAACGAATGAGGGGTCCCGGGTTGAATTAGGCTTCTAAATCATTCGCACGAGCTCGTTTTAATACTGTTGGCCATTCGAATGAGCGTTTTAATACCGTTGGCCATTAACTTGTACAGTCGGAGAAGCAAATAGCCAAGGGTGTACCGTCGGCCATCCATGGTCGGGCATTCTACCAATGGCCAACGGGTTGTCAGCCATTGAGTTTACCAACAGGAAAAGCCCAACAGTACACTGTTGGCTATTTTATAACCACGATAATAGGCATACGGCCGGTCATTCCATTTCCTGATGGTTTGAATACTCTCGGCCATTTATTTCCACATTTTTAAAATAAAACAGTTTTGATCCTTTTAATTTTATCTTGTACTTTATTTTATTTGTTTTGTAGTTTGAGCTATTTTTTTTGCAGCATTTATGTCGTGCTCCTGCCTATATTATGGAGATAGGGAAATAGAAAACTACAGTAATATAACACTGCTGGAATAAACTTCTCTTTTGTGTTTGATAAAGGTGGAATTTTCATACAATCAATCGGATTCTCATGCAAGTGAGAGAATCAGTACACAGTTAGGTAAGTACATTTCTCAAGGTAGTAGTATACAAAATCTACAGAAAAAATTCCATCTTTTTGGATGCTCCGACTCTTCCATGAATTGTACAATCCTTCATGCTATTATCGTGTCCATTTGAAACAGACTAATATGGATTTGGAGGAAAGTAACAGAGTTAGATTAGTCCTCAAACTGATCTGGATTCAGAAAAGTAATTGGAATAATAGAATGTCGGATGATAAAAGGTAGAAGAAACATTGAATTATGTAACCTTTTCCTGTAACGTAGAAGCCGGATTAACCAAATAAATCTAGTGGCGATCCAAAGAAATTCTGAATGCGTAACAAGAGTAAGATTAGAATAATATGGTGCATATGGAAGCTGCTCTCACCATTCAAGATACGTATGCCCTTGTCCCATCTATATACATGACACAGATCTCGAATGCCCGCCACATCCATCTGTGCATGACGAAGCTCTCGAATGCCCGTGTTCCATCTATCCGTGCATGATGCTGCTCTCGAACAAGCGAGGCTGTGAACTGGTAATTAACGAGGAAAGTGATGCAGATCAGGACTCCTAATTCCAGAAGCCGGAATGATACCTGCAGTGCTAGTGAAAGCGGTTGCGTCGTCCTTTCAACAATGGCGCCGACCAGTGCCCCTTTCAACGAAGATTGCGCCGACCAGTGTGCCCCCGGGAACGATGGCGCCGGCCGGGCTGATCTTCAACAAGCACGGGCAGCGTCGGCCAGGTCTGCCGCCGTGGCTCGGCTTGCGGCAGCTTTTAGATCTGTCATGTTACACCCTGTTTAGTTCCTTTAGTCCCTGGACTAAAGTAGGGACTAAATTTTAGTCTCTACCCTGTTTAGTTCTAGAGATTAAAGTCAATTAATGCAGATGAACAAAGACGATAATACTTCTCGTTGGGAACTCTAGGAACTCCAGTGCAGTCTCCTCCTAATCTAGCTAGGAACTCTAGCCTAGCTCACGTCGCTTCCACCAGACGCCACTAGGGACACCCTCCCTCTCACTGTCGCAGTAGAAAGGCACGACGTTGCGTTTCGTTAACGTCACCTCCGTGCGGGCGGGAGCCGCGCCAACCTTTAGCTCCTGAAGGCGGCGGGATCCGAGCTCCGGACCAGGGGGTGGTATGTCCCCGGTGTCAATATACATGCCTCCATGGATCCGGTCGCGGACCCCTCGTCGTCGTGGCGGCCGAGCTGTCACTGAAGGCGGGGGGAGGGGAACCTGCGGTTGCGGCTGCGGCGGAGGAGCTGATCTGGCGGGTGGAGGAGCTGGAGGTGATGGCGGTGCGGCTGCGGGGGGAGAAGGAGGCCGCGGAGGAGGCGGCGCGCCGGCTGTGGCAGGAGCTCGACGCGGAGGGAGGGCCGGTCGGGAGGGCGGCGGAAAGGAGGCCGGTGGGTGGGGGCGGCAGGCGGAGGGAGGCCGGTGGCGGTGGCGGCGGGGAGGGGAGCGAGCAAGGGGACAGCAGCGGAGGGAGGGTTTAGGATGGGTGGGATGGGCAATAAATAAGGAGCAGGGGGTCTTCCAGAGCTTTTAGTCCACTTTCGTCCACCCCTTGGACTAGAAGATTAAAGGGCCCAGTCTACATTTTAGTCCACATGTTTAGCACTTTAGGAACTAAAAGGGGTCAAAATAGATGGACTAAAATTTAGTCCAGAATAACCAAACAGGATGATATAATAGAGAGCCAGGATTTGTGTATGTACTTGTAACCACCTCCACATTTTAGTTGGGAACCAAGCATCAGTTCGAAACCGAAAGAAATCACACACCTATACTCTAATGATGGAACACAAACAACCAAGCATGAAGAAAAAGCTGAATTATTATGGAAATCCTTCAAAGACAGAATGGGTAGATCAGACTACACCTACATGTACCTAGATTTACAACAGCTACTACAAAGAGAGACGGACCTACAGTGTCTAGAGGACCCATTCTCAAAAGAAGAAATTGATAATGTAATAGAACAGCTGCCAAATGATAAGTCACCAGGACCGGATGGTTTTAATGGAGAGTTCCTTAAAAAAACATGAAATATTATCGGTCAGGACTTCTATAAATTAGTACAATGCTTCTTTCATGGGGACTTATGTTTACAGAGTATCAACTCCTCCTTCATTGCATTACTTCCGAATAAGGAAAGCCCCCTATATGTTGGAGACTTTAGACCAATATCCTTGCTTAACTCCACCATTAAATTAATAACAAAACTCCTAGCACAGAGACTGCAACAGGTCATAAGATCTCTTATTCATAAAAATCAATATGGATTCATCAAAACAAGGACTATCCAAGATTGTCTAGCATGGGTCTTTGAATTCTTGCATATACGCAAAAAGTTGAAGAAACAAATAGTGGTTCTCAAGCTGGACTTTGAAAAAGCCTTTGACAAGATTGAGCACAAAGCCATCCTAGAAATCTTAAAGCACAAGGATTTGGCACCAGATGGGTTCAGTGGATCCAACAAATTCTTTGTTCTGGGACATCATCAGTACTTTTGAATGGAGTGCCAGGGAAATTTTTTCACTGCAAAAGAGGAGTCAGGCAGGGAGATCCCCTATCACCTCTCCTCTTTGTACTCACAGCAGACTTATTACAGTCTATTCTTAATCATGAGAAAGAGTTAGGGAACCTGAAGCTACCTATCGAGGAAGGAGCAGGAACGGATTTCCCAATAGTCCAATATGCTGATGATACTTTCCTCTTCATGGAAGCCTGTCCTAGTCAGTTAAGGGTTCTGAAAGAAGTATTACACATCTTTGCTCTGTCAACCGGTCTCAAAGTTAATTACGCTAAGTCAGTGATGATACCCATCAATATTTCAGAAGCAAGACTTCAATCCCTGGCACAAACCTTTGAATGTCAGCAAGGATCGCTTCCATTCACCTATCTTGGTCTGCCACTTGGGTCAGTAAAACCAAAGATCGAACATTTCATGCCACTCATTCAAAGAATGGAAAAAAGGTTGAATTCGATGTCTATGTTTCTCAGTCAAGGAGGAAAGCTTGAGATGGTTAACTCGGTCTTGTCCTCGTCGGCGGTATTCTTTTGTTCGACCATTAAAATACACAAGGGAGTCATATCACAGATAGACAAATTCAAAAAACATTGTCTTTGAAGGGGGTCCGACCCAAACTCTAGAAAACCATCAAAGGCAGCCTGGCATATGGTTTGTCACTCCAAGGAAAATGGAGGACTAGGTGTAATAAACATAGCTACGCATAACGAAGCCATGTTATTGAAATTTCTACACAAATTCTACTCCAAAGAAGATACACCATGGGTGACGTTACTATGGAACAAATATTATCCAAATGGAAAGCTTCCAGGAGGGCAAGTTAGAGATTCCTTTTGGTGGAAGGACATAATTAAACTACAAGATAAGTACAAAGGAATTGCTTCAGTTACAATAGCAAATGGTTCAACTGTGTTATTTTGGAAAGATATGTGGCAAGGAGCAATTCCAGCGCAACTCTTCCCAGAATTGCTATCCTTTGCAAAGGATACAAATGCAACCCTCAAGGCAGTCAAAGAAAAACAAAATTTCATAGAAAATTTCAACACTCCTTTATCAATAGAGGCACATGCTCAGTTTATGACTTTGCAACAATGGACTTCTAAAATTCACTTGGAACTACATAATGATACCTGGTCCTATATCTGGGGATCACCTTCATTTTCTACAAAGAGGGCTTATAAATCAATCATGGGTACTAGGAATGTACATCAAGCATTCAGATGGCTATGGAAATCGAAATGTCAAAAGAAACACAAAATCTTCTTTTGGTTACTGCTCATGGACAGACTAAACACGAGAGACCTCCTAAGAAGAAGACAGATGGCCCTTGAGTCTTACCACTGCGAGCTTTGCATCAGACAAAAAAGAGAGACGACATATCACTTATTTTTCCGCTGCAACTTTGCAAAGGCTTGCTGGAGAAGTATTGGGATTACATATGTGCATACAAGGCCGATCTTGAACATACTAGAGCAACTAAAAGGGAAATTGGGAATATCGTTTTTTATGGAGATTATAATCTTGATGGCGTGGAGCATCTGGACAACAAGAAACAACTGGATGTTTAACAATATTGATCCTCTCAGCTTGTCTTGCAAACGAAATTTTGTCTCGGAACTTAAAGACCTCTCGCTTAGGATCAAATCAAGACATCGTCCTCGGCTCGAAGACTGGATTCAATCCCTTTAGGCTTTTCTTCTTTTTTGGATGTACCTGTTCGGCATCTCTTCTTTTACTTTTTTTTCTTTTTTCCGTTTTTTTTTCACCCTCTCTTACGCCTCTTCTTTGTCTTACTTTTGTTGCAACATTACTTATTTATATATATATTTAATCAGTAGGGGTTCTGAACCCCTCCTGTTTTTTTTCAAAAAAAAACCACCTCCACATTTTATCTTCTTGACGTGGGAATTGGGCTGATCGGGGAGTCTCGCTGAATAGTTACCGACGGGGAAACAGAAACTGTCAGGCACTTCTAACCATTACCGACTGTGATAATTAAAACAGTTGGTCATTATGGAAACTGTTGGCCATTCAATCGAATAGCCAAGGGTACTCCATCCCACCGTCGGTGACTACCAAGCCATCGGCAAATAATATTTTTCCCAAGGGGCGGCTGGGAAATTCTTACAACTCTCGGCTAAAGTTAAGATTCTAGCAGTGGAGTAAACAAACAAATGGCTAGCTACGTTCAGCTTGCTCAGTATCGATGGGAATTAAGCATGTGAGATTTCAGTCAATTTACATAGAAACTGTTTGATGTCTGCAAATTACATTTTACCTGTAGTCAATCAAACGTCAGGAAGCTGACGGAACAATTAGTACTATTCTTTTCATCTCAAATTATAAATTGTTTTAGCTTTTTAAATTTATAAATTTTACTATGCAGTTATATTATTATTTGCATGGAATGGAGGGACGGAGACGGTACTTGTCAATACACTTATTGTTCTGGGCTGGCTTCAGCTTCAGATAATGGCCTCGTGTTAATACACTGTTGTTTATATGGCTTATTATATATAAATAGATTTCCCATTGAACCCTCGTGTTACCCGCGAACAGATCCTGTAGTGCCTGCCAGCGTGCGCAATGCGTGATTCCCCGCGAGGAAGGCGGGCAGCCGAGTAGCTAGCCATGAGCCCATGAGCTGTCCGCACCGCGCGCGCAAACGAAGAAAACCTCACAGCCGAAAAGCCCCACGCGCACGTCCAAAACACGCCCATTTTCTCCTCTGCCGAAACCACCCGAATGCCTCCGTCCACGCGCGCTAGCTCACCGCTCCCAGCTCAAGCCGCGCGTGGGAATCCAAGAAAATCAAAGCACACGGGGCACGTCGGCGCACTATAAAAAAAAATTCGTAGAGGCGCTTCTTTTTTTTTCTCTAGGAGCGTGCGAAATTGCCACCCGCTTTTGTAAAGGAGTGGGACTACTGTAGCAACCGACCCACCCTGAAAAGTATTTCCAGGCACAGATGATGGAGTGACCCATCCCTATTAATCCCTAGAAATCACCGTTCAAAGGCGGGTTCCCGTTTCTAGAGGCGAGTGATGGCATCCCCGCTCCCAAAAATGATTTCCAGGACGGGTGATGACATGGCCCGTCCTTAGAAATGGCCCTGTAGAAATAAATTCAAAACTTTTTCATATAATTTTGGATGAAGATAAATTTTGAATCAAAATTGTATAGCTCGACGATACCTAAAACTTTGTAGTTGAAAAGTTTTTCATTTGAGATTATTTAGTACTTCAAAATATCCATTTAAAAACTTTTGAATTTTCAAATGACTTCGGCTATATAGAAGCTTAACATTAAACTTGTAGAGCTCGACGAGACTAAAACTTGGAAGTTGACAAGTTTTCAATTTAAAATTATTTAATATTTTAAAATATTATTATAAGTTCTCTAGTTTTGAAATATAAATTTTTTGAATTTTCAAATGAGGTCAACTATAGAGAAGCTCTATATGAAACTTGTAGAACTCGACGAGACCTAAAACTTAACAAGTTTTCAATTTGAAATTCTTTAATATTTCAAAATGTTATTATAAGTTCTCTAGTTTTGAAATATAAAATTTTTGAATTTTCAAATGAGGTCAACTATAGAGAAGCTCTATATGAAACTTGTAGAGCTCAACGAGACCTAAAACTTGACAAGTTTTCAATTTGAAATTCTTTAATATTTCAAAATGTTATTATAATTCTCTAGTTTTGAAATATAAATTTTTTGAATTTTCAAATGAGGTCGACTATAGAGAAGCTCTATCCGAAAATTGTAGAGCTCGATGAGACGAAGTTGGCATATTTTTCATTTGAAATTATTCAATACTCCAAAATATTATTATAAGTTCTCTAGTTTTAAAATCTACAAATTTTAAACTTTTCAAAGGACTTTGGTTACAGAGAAGCTCTATACGAAAGTTGTAACACTCGACAAGGTGTATATGCGTGAGTATATGTTAATGTATAAGAATATGTGAATATATAAGTATATGTGTGAGTACTGTGAGTGAGTTTATTGCATGTATTTTTTGAATACAATTTTTTTCATGTCATCCCAGATGAATATAAACTTTATATCAAAACTATAGAGCTCGACGAGACAAGAAAAACTTTCTAGTTGACAATTTTTACATTTGAGATTATTTAATAGCTTAAAAATTCATTTTAAAATCAAAATAAAAATAGAGAAATAATTGTAGGGGCGGGTGATGGCACCAACCGCTCCTAGAAATAATTTCTAGAGGCAGGTGATAGTGTCACCCGTAAGTGGAAATCATTTCTAGGTGCGGGTGATGGCATGACCCGCTCCTAAAAATGGTTATGCAAAAAAAAATCATAAATTTTTCATATGATCTTGGATTAAGATAAAATTTATATCAAAGGTTTAGAGATCGACGAGTTCTAAAACTTTGTAGTTGACAACTTTTTTATTCAAGATTGTTTGGTAGTCCAAAAAATTATTATAAGCTACTGAAAGAATCACATATTGCCACGTTAGCGATCCACACCTCCAAAATTGAAGCCTCCCATTGGCTGGACCTTCTCTCACAGACTCACACCATCCATACCAGCTCCGACCCTTTAACTTATCTCCTTCCAATTAACCTCCACCACCATCCATACTAGCACCGGCCCTTCAACTTATCTCCTTCCAATTAACCTCCACCGTCCACTCCCCCTCCCTCCTCTCTCTCTCAGCGGTGTGAAGGCCGGCCAGTGCGGCTCCTTGGTAGCAGCGCTAGATGCGCGGCGGTGCGGCCCCCTCGACCCTATCCCCAATGGCAGGCGGCGCGCTGAGGCCGGCGCGGCCCCCGGCGGCAGAGGTGGCAGGTGCCACGCGGCCCACTCAGTTTGTCTCCGGCAGCGGAGGCGTCCGGCGCCACGTGGCCCTTCGGTGCTGACCTCGGCGGTGGATAGTAACGACGGCGCGGCGCAGAGGCGGCGGTCTGATGGCACGGGAGCTCGATGGTCGGCGGCGCGGGAGCCCGACGGTGGGGGCCCGGCGGCCGGCAAGGCCGTGGGTCCCCAAGGCGCGGGGGCTCGACAGACGGCAGTGCCGTGGGACCCCGAGGCGCGGCGGCTGGGGGCACAGCTCTCCGTGGCGCGGGAGCTCAGCTGCCAGTAGCACCGTGGGTCCCCGAGGTGCAGGAGCTCGACGGCTGGCAGCTCCATGGGTCCTTGAGGCGCGGGAGCTCGACGCCCGGCGGCTTCGTGGGTCCCCGCAGCTTTTTTTTAATCGGTTACTAGGAGCGGGTGACGGGGTGACCCGCACCTGGAAATGTCATTTCTAGGGGTGGGTAACACCATCACCCGCGTGTGGAAATTATTTGCAGGGGTGGGTGATGCCATCATCTACCCCTAGAAATTGTTGCAAATAGCTATTTCTAGCTGCGAAAATTAGAACTACGAATGCCGTTTCAACCGTCACTGTAAACTGTTTTTTAACGTGGCACTCGATCGGCGTCCATCCACACCACACGGCCCCAACTCCCCGTGCAGGCATCAACCATTTTGGGCTTCTGGCCACACATTTTCTCCGTGCCGATAGAGCCGAATCACCATTCGGCCCCACGAGGACGCTTGCTTGCTTTGCCCTGGCAGCCTATTAAAGCCGTCGTGCGCGGTCGTCCCGGGCGGATGGAAAGCAACACCAACAATCCAACACCAACGTGCCTACAGAAGCTCGCATCAGATCAACTCGGGGAATTCTACTGGTGGATCGTGGTAGCGAGATGGCCCCGATGGCGGAAGCGGATTGCTGCAGCGGCCGGCGACGGTTCGCGGTGGCGTGCAGCGTTCTGAGCCGGTGCGTCAGGGCTGAGGCCGCCGCGGCTGGCAGGGTGGCGGCGGCGGCAGCACCTCATGGTCGTTCCGAGGCAGAGGCACAGGCCGCGTCGTCCACGATGCTGCTGATGCCGGGCGCCGACGTCGACGCCAGGGAGGAAGCTGCGGCAGCACCGGCGCCCGCGCAGCTGACGATTATGTACGGCGGGCGCGTGCTGGTGTTCGACGACGTCCCGGCGGGCTGGGCGGCGGAGGTGATGCGCGCCGCCGCTCGCCAGGACGTGCCGGATGGACCGGACGACCTGCAGGTGGCGAGGAAGGCGTCGCTACAGCGGCTTATGCAGAAGAGGCGGGACAGGACCGCCGCGCGCGTGCCGTACGCCGCCCCTGCCCGCCCGGTGGTGTTGGTGGCGCCCAAGGAGGGGCAGGAGGAAGGGGACGCTGGCAGCTGGCTTGGGCTGGGTATCCCACGAGGATGCGCGTGCTGACATGGCGTGCGTGTGAGCGTGTCGTCTCGACTCTCGACGTCGCCGTGGACTGATCTCTGTTTTTCTTTTCTGTCCTTTTGTGCGTGAACGACGTCGTCATCCTCTTTGCAAGTTTGCTCTACAACTTGCCGGGAAAAAAAAAAGAAATATCCAGCTTAGACAGAAATATACTGACGCAAACTGAAGTTGAAAAATCGATTTGTTGTCTCATTTCTTAAAACGACTGCGAGTTATTAAAGATGAATGAAGGCATGAAGCTTTACTATAAATTAAGGAAAAAGTCCAAAAACTCTGCTATGGTGTAGAGCTACAATCCTGATAATCTCATAAACTATTTTTGTTCAATTTACCCTACAAACTATACCGATTGATACAACTGACCGCTTATCTTTTTTTATTTTTTCATACACAAAGTGGAGTTTAAAACTTAATTTTGTAGGGTAATAGCAGATATCATAACATATGCTAAGAAAATACGGTATAATTTTTTTTATTATTTGGATAGGCTAGGATGTTTGATAACAAATGAATTTTGGATATGTATTGCACAAAAGAAATAAT
Organism: Setaria italica; assembly: GCF_000263155.2. Taxonomy (NCBI): domain Eukaryota; kingdom Viridiplantae; phylum Streptophyta; class Magnoliopsida; order Poales; family Poaceae; genus Setaria; species Setaria italica. The sequence goes on along the minus strand of NC_028458.1, from coordinate 20,203,802 downwards.
GAAAATTTCATAATGTATTATTTTAACATATTTTATGATGTCAATTTTAACTTAAAACTCTACTTGTGTATGGAGATAGCAAAAATGACAAATCTTGTTAAGAGTAAGTTAGGCCAATTGACATAGTTGTGCTGGTGAATTGAATATATCTTTACCTATTATTAAAGCAAGTAACGTTTCTGCCTGGATTTTTCGTCCGTCGGGCTATTTTTCAAAAAAACCCCTGACATTTCATGATATCAACCCGCAGTCCCGGGGTCGGATGCGCACGACCCCTTGAGGGTGGAACTCCGCCTCGCCCGACCCTTGGTCCCGGGGTCGGATGCGCCCGACCCTTGAGGGTGGAACTCCGCCTCGCTTGACCCTGAGTCCTGGGGTCGGGAGTGTCCGACCCCTAAGCGGAACGTTGGAGTAGTCCAAGGCTATTTTTCAAAAAAACCCCTGATATTTCATGATATCAACCCACAATCCAATTTTGAGTATACGCCCGACCCTTGGTCCCGGGGTCGGATGCGCCCGACCCCTTGAGGGTGGAACTCCGCCTCGCCCGACCCTTAGTCCCGGGGTCGGATGCGCCCGACCCCTTGAGGGTGGAACTCCGCCTCGCCCGACCCTTTTTCCCGGGGTCGGATGCGCCCGACCCCTTGGTCCCGGGGTCGGATGTGCCCGACCCCTTGAGGGTGGAACTCCACCTCGCCCGATCCCGAGTGAAGCTCCGCCTCGCCCGACCCTGAGTCCTGGGGTCAGGAGTGTCCGACCCCTGAGCGGAACGTTGGAGTAGTCCGAGGCGAAGTCGAATCCGACGCGTAGTCGAACTCGAACCGGTTGACTTTGAATGTCTCCTCCTCCTCCACTTCCAGGAGGAGGCTCCCGCCCGTCGAGAATGGCCACAGCCACGACGGCGCGGCCGTCACCTCCAGGAGGTCCTCATGTCCACCGACGACATCCCGCCGTCCTCCGACGTCGACGCCATCATCCTCCGATTCTTACGCCACTTCAGGGACCCGCACGACGCCATCCGTGTCGACCAGGTAATGGCCACCGCATCCTCGAGGCGGCAGCGAAGCGGGCAGCGATTGGAGTGGAGGCCAGACTGCCAGGAGAGCTCGCTTCCGAATTGGATCGGAATCGAAGCTGACTCGGGGCCAGACTGCCAAGAGAGTTCGCTACCAAACCGGATCGGAATCGAGGCCGACTCGGATAGAAATCGAGGTTGCGTTCTTGCCTGTATAAATAGCTGTGGGGTTGTGGCCAGGAGCCCAGGACCTCCTCGCCATCGAGAAACTGCTCAGCAACACGCGTATAGATCACCTCCATCAACGCCAACACGTGAGCAAGTAATGACCCGTAGCAACGCACGGGCATTTCTGCTAGTAATAAATAGTTTAGAGAGTTATCCGGAGTTTAGCCATGCCTAATACTTGAGAGGAGCAATTTGAACTTTTCCTTAAATTAAAAGAAAGTTTCAGGCTCCACAATAATATTAAATAAGAAAAAATACTAAATTAAAACTGGATACACTAAGTAATTTTGAATCCCAAACTCAACCTATGCTTAAAACTACCATCCAATCCTAAATTCCAAGTGCAAAAGGAGCTACAGTACCATCTATTCTTGTGTATATAACTAAATGGAAGGATCACAAAACTCTAGGAACTATATCACTTCCACGAAAAGAGGACGATGAACATGATATCTAAAGCATCTCATATATCTCCAAAGTCCACGAACCCTTAATCATTGCACGACCGACCACATGCTACCTGCATACCGTAAGCAAATAGTTGACAGTCTTTTCTCCGGACATGTTCCAAAAATCTGGAGTAAATCCACTAAATCCGAAATCACCGACGAGGCCAACATCGACAAACACTCTTCTAAGGGCAGCTCCAGAAAGATACCTACTCAAAAGATAGGGATTGAGGCCAAAAACTCAGCTCATGCAGAGACCCTACTCAGACCCCCTAGATTATGATCCCCCGATCCCTTTTTTTCCCATGGGTGGCTAGGCCAAAATCATGTTGCGTTGCCCAGGCATCGGATCTGCCACCGTGCTCGCGACTCGCTGGCCTAGACCCCCTCCTCCCTCCTTCGACGCTCGTGCTCCCATCCCCTCCGACTTCTGCACAGGAGTCGATTCCTCCTCCTTCCCCACATGTTTTGATAAGGAGCACCGTCGTCCCCTCCTACCACCTCCGCACGGGCCGACCACTGGCCAACGCAGCCGCGGGCTGCCTCTGCAGGCAAGCGGGTGTGGCGGTGGAGGGGCCAAGACGTCCCGCACCGCTCCCTTCCCTGCACCCCAACATCGTTCCCTGCCACCCCTCTGCCATGGAGCGTGATGGCAGAATTTTGGGCAGCCCCATTTCTACTGGCAGAGGGGCGAGCCACGGCCCCAAGCTCGGGAGTCAGGGCGGACAGAGAATGCGGGAGAGAGAGAAGAGAAAGAAGAGAGAGAGGAGGGATTTGGGATGAAATGAAAGGACACCAACATGTGGACTCTTTCTATTATATGTATCTATTGTAGGAGCTGGGAAGTATTACTGAAGTTGATGGTAACAAGACTTCAGAAAATTACCCTACTAGTCCACCTGCGTTGAGTGAAATTCCGTGGAATATTTACTACTCAAAATATAGAAAACATTTTGATGGTTCCAAAATTTCTTCGTATTACTGTGGTTAGCGTGGAAATGTATTTTCCTTGCAACCCATGTGTTACCCATGAACACCGGCCAGCATCGTCGCGCAAGCATAACAGTTCCAGATGCGCCGTGGCAACGTGCGTGAATCCTTTATCGCAGCGTCAAATGCCGGCGGCTGTCGCACGGCGGAAACAGGCCAAAATTAAACCTGCCGAAACGCCACGCGCGCACGGCAAAAACGAGCCCGTTTTCTCCTCCGCCGAAACCAGCCGGGGCTGCTGCGTGCGCGCAAAATACCGAACACCATTGCATGTCATGTCAAATGTGGCCGACTAAAATATGCCCTGTCCTCCGCTTTGCTGTCCCCGTCGTCGTGAGCGCCTCCTCGGAATCCCACGTTTTGGTCGTGGCAATCGAGCGAAACAAATCCTACCCGCCCTCTTTGGCGCTTTAATGCGGCCCCACGAGCACGAGGAGACGCAAATATATAAAGCCATTGAGGCATCCTGTGCTCCAGCCGAATCGATCGAAGCCAATACCAACGTGCGAACAAACTCCAGTGGAAAATTTTTATAGGATTCTCGGTCGCGAGATGGCAGCAGCAGATTGCAGCGGCCGGCGGCGGTTCGCGGTGGCATGCGGGGTGCTCAGCCGGTGCGTCAGAGCCGAGGCCGCGGCCGGGAAGATGGTGGCGGCGGAGTCTCACGCTCGTGCCGGGTCGGCGTCGACCATGCTTCTCATGCCGGGCGCCGACGTCGCGCTCGACGTTGTCGGGGAAGGGGCGGCCGAGGCAACGCCGGCGCCGACGCGGGCGCGGCTGACGATAATGCACGGCGGGCGCGTGCTGGTGTTCGACGACGTCACGGCTGACAGGGCAGCGGAGCTGGTGCGCGTCGCCGCCGGCCAGCAAGTCATCCTCGGTGGGAGTAGGACGACCGACGACGTCCCGGTGGCAAGGAAGGCGTCGCTGCGGCGGTTCATGGAGAAGAGGAGGGACAGGATCGCCACGCGGTCGCCGTACGCCGCCGCCGCTGCGTTCCCGACGGCGGCCGAGAACGGGAAGGAGGGGGAAGCTGACACCGCCGGCTGCTGCCTCGAGCTGGGTATTTCAGGTGGAAGCGCGTGCTGATGCAGCCGGCCTTATCGGTCTTTCATTATGTGATACCGCCGCTGTGGCATGTGGAGCATGTTGTTTCGTAGTACGACTAGGCAGTTCACTGACGTGTATAGCAAATGCAAATTTTCAGCTTTAGATTCGTTGCAAATACCCTCGCAAGTTGCCAATATGTGCTTTTCTTGTTTGAACTATCGTTTTGAGTTTGTTGGTGATCAACCAATCGTTTCGTGTTATTCACCTGAAAAGGTTCGATGCATCAGATACAAGCTGAAAAGAGAAATCGAATCTTCATTTGGTAGGAAAAAATATCAGGACAGCAGGAGCAAGTTGAACCCCGATGGTGGATTTGGCTTAATCGACGAGAAAGGAAGGTTAAGGTGCTCCCGCGAGTTGGGATGCTCTCGTGCTCCCAACCCGTGGATACACCCCTAATTATACTTAAAAATTATAAAATATAAATGGATGTATCTTATGCAAAATTGAGGAAGAATAAAAAATTATGTAAAAAGAAAAAATAAATATTTTTTTGCACGACAGAACCAACCGCTATTTCTCCATTTCTTACGAGGCATCGACCAACTAAAATACAACTAAAATATGAGTATATTACCCTTTCCTATTGGAATCCCACATTCCTCGTCAGTTTAGCCCCCACGAGGCCACGAGGGCACATCGAGTGATCGTGACATTCACCCGAACGGAGGGCAATCCCAACGCGCGTGCGCATATATATAGAGAAAAGAAAATCCAGCCGAAAGCTGAACTAGAATCCGGTGGCGAGATGGCAGCAGCCAGTCGTCAACGGTTCGCGCGGTGGCCTGCCGCGTGCTCAGCTGTTGTGTAAGGATGAGGCCGCAGCTATGTCCTGGATGGTGGCGCCGGCAACCGCTCATCCTCATCCTGCGGTGCAGATAGCTGCGTGCACGATGCTCCTGATGCCTGGGACCGATGTGGACTACCCGACTCTAGGGAAGATCATCCTGCAATACCGTCCCAGGCGCAGTTGACGATCATGCATCTACGGCGGGCGCGTGATGGTGTTTGACGATGTCTCAGAGGACAGGGCGATCGAGCTGGCGTGCGTCGCCGCCTGGTAGGCTGGCAGAGTGGGCTGGGTGGGGTGGTCGACCGTCGATGCACTGGTGGCGAGGAAGGCGTCGTTGCAGCGGTTCATGGAGAAGAAGAGGTGGGATGGGCTCGGCATCGGGCGCCGTATGCCAGGATGGAGACACCGCCAGTGGCGTTTAGGAAGGGGAAGCACGAAGGATGGAGGCGCCGCCGCCGGGTGCTGGCTGGCCAGCTGGGTATTCCTGGAGTAGCAGGATGCGCGCGCTCATGCTGCTGGCCAACAGTTTCTGTTGCCGATTTGCTATCACTATCATGGAATGAACTGCTTTATTCCACGTAAATAACCATCTTTTGGCATTGTAACAGCCCATGGGCAAGTTAGGCTAACAATTGAGTAACATGTACGAGGTATAGTAGCTCTAAGAACAGTTCCAAATGAGAAGTGGAGGGTGAGATGAGCCAACTTAAATAGCTAGCTCTATGAAGCATTGTAATCTTGATTTAACCCTTTTACGCAAATCGAGAATGAAAGCGTAAATAAGTTGCAGTGTAAGTGTGGTCCACTCAGTGTGCAGAGTGGGCATGAGCCGTTTTCTGTTACCGGGATGGTCATCGATTGTATTGTACGACAAGCCCGACTTGGGATTATAGCGGATTGGAGTATTACTTCCTTACAGAAGTATGTTGGCTCTTTTCAGTTGGGCCGAGATTGATCACAATCGTGACCTGATCCCTGTCACACTGGACTAGTTTCTCAGACCCAGGATGCTATCCCCTCGTCCTGGACCCGGTAGTCGTAGGCTCTCAACTCACAAAAGTATTCATCGATGGCGGCAGTGATCTCAACATTCTCTTCGCCAAGATTATGAGGAAAATGGGCCTCGACATTACGGATATGCTCACCCGATGAACTCTCCATTCTACGGGATTGTCCCAGGCAACGCGGCTGTACCCCTTGGTCATGTGGTTTCGTCAATTCCCTTTGGGACCAAAAAGTACTACCGGATAGAGTACATCCGATTTGAGGTAGCTGATTTTGAAACTTCGCATCACGCTATCTTCGGAAGACTTGCACTGGCTAAATTCATGGCCATCCCGCATTACGTGTACTTAGTACTCAAGATGCCAGGGCCCAAGGAAGTACTCTCCCTATGTGGAGATTTGAAAAGATCCTATGACTGCGATATAGAAACCGTGGAGTTGGCGGTGACTACTCAAATGCCAAATTCAATGATGCAAGTCTTCGCCGCCTCCAAAAAATTGTGCCCGGCGGAACTCGAGATCCTAGAGAAGAAGTCTGAGGCTACCAAGGTCAAGCTAGCAAGTGAAGTCGATGTCGAAGCCATTGACCTTGAGACTGGCGATAGCTCCAAGACAGCCCTGATCAGCTCAGGGCTGGACCCAAAATAGGAACACGCGCTCGTTAGTTTCCTCCGGGCCAACTGAGACATCTTCGCATGGAAGCCATCTGATATGCCGAGGGTACCTAGGGAGTTGATCGAACACTCACTAAATGTGGATCCCAAAGCTAAGCCAAAGCGACAACGACTACGTCGATTCGCCCAAGACAGAAGAGAAACCATCAAAAAAGAGTTGGACAAACTACTCACGGCTGCCTTCATATAAGAAATCTATCATCTAGAGTAGCTGGCCAATCCTATCTTAGCCTGAAAGAAGAACAACAACAAGTGGAGGATGTGTGTCAACTACATAGACGTCAACAAGCACTGTTCAAAGGATCCCTTCGGGCTCCCTAGGATTGATCAAGTCATCGACTCGACAGCTGGATGCGCTTTACTTTCTTTTCTTGATTGCTACTCGGGGTATCACCAGATAGCTCTCAAGGAAGAAGATCAAATGAAGACCGCGTTCATCACCCCAGATGGAGCATTCTGTTACACTACAATGTCCTTCGGGCTGAAGAACGCAGGCGCCACATATCAACGAGCCATCCAAGAGTGTTTCAAGAAACAATTACACCGTAACGTAGAGGCGTATCTGGATGACGTGGTCATAAAGACCAGAAATCTTGACGACTTGATTACGGATCTGGAAGAAACCTTTGCAAGCCTGCGAAGCTTCCGATGGAAACTGAACCCAACAAAATGCGTATTCGTTATACCCTCCGGAAAACTACTCGAGTTCATCATCAGTCATCGAGGAATCAAGGCTAATCCCGAGAAGATCGCTGCCATCACCAATTTGCACGTCCCATCGTCCATCAAGGACATCCAGAAGCTAACTGAATGCATGGCAACTCTCAACAGATTCATCTCAAGACTTGGAGAATGGGGATTACCCTTCTTCAAACTACTCAAGCGGCAAGATAAGTTCCAATGGACCGAGGAGGCAGATCAAGCCCTTTAACAGCTGAAGGACTTTTTATCAAAGCCACCGGTCCTCACGGCACCTACCCCCAATGAAGACATGTTGCTCTACATCACCGCGACTACTAATATCGTCAACACGGCGATCGTGGTCGAAAGACCAGAACCAGACCATATATACAGAGTACAGAGGCCCGTTTACTTCATTAGCAAGGTGTTATCGGATTCCAAATCCAGATACCCACCAATTCAAAAGCTACTATACGTAATACTACTCACCTCGCGGAAGCTACGACACTTTTTTCAGGAACACAACATCTCCGTCGTCACAAACTTCCCCTTGGGAAAATCCTCCACAATCGAGATGTGATTGGAAGAATCTCCAAGTGGGCAGTAGAACTCAGAGCCTTGTCCCTGGAATTCAAGTCAAGGACTGCCATCAAGTCGCAAGCACTAGTCAATTTTATGCTAGAGTGACGGGAAAATCAAGTACCAACACCGGCAGAACGCCCAGAGCATTGGGTCATGTACTTTGACGGATCACTCAAGCTCGAGGGCACTGGTGCAAGAGTACTCTTAATCTCTCCCAAAGGCGAACAATTCAAATATGTTCTACAAATCATATGGGAAGTATCCAACAATGAAGCTGAATACGAAGCGCTCCTGCACGGGCTCCGCCTGATAGTTTTGCTGGGAATCAAGCGGTTGTTGGTCTACAACAACTCACTGGTAGTCATCAATCAAGTCAATGACGAGTGGGATTGCCACAAACACAACATGGATGTGTACTGCCTTGAAGTACACAAGCTGGAGAACAAGTTCTCTTATCTGGAGTTCCATCACGTGGCTCGTGATAACAACATGTAACAACTCTGCCTTAATTAGATGTAATTAAACTTAAAAAAATCATTATTCACTAAGTAAAAGAGGTGAAATGTCCATTTTGCCCCTAAAAAGCTCTTTTTCGAGTTAAATATAAAACTTGAGTTTTTATATACAAACTTAAATTTTTGCTGAAATAAGAGTTGTAAAACTTTTAATTTCAAACAACTTTTGTTAATAACACTTGGGCTAATTCGGAGTAGGAGAAGGTCAAAAAAAAGAATCAAACCAGGAGTATAATAAAACCCTGCAAATGACCGAAGTCCTGGAATTCATGCTTTTGCTCAACTTTGCAGCCAGTTATCTCACAATTTTATATCTAACCTCAAGTCAGACCTTTAATAAAAGTTTTAGTCTCTTGAGTGTGTTCCAACTTGTTACACCGACCTAGGTCCAAATTGTAACCAAACCTACTCAAAAACTTGGTCAAAGTCGTGTAAAACAGTCAACTCAGCCTTGTTGGCATTCCAGCGCCAAGTTTGGAAACCATCCAGAGTGCGCCTCTTGGTGAGATTGTTCCTCCAAATTTTTGAACTAAACTCAAGAAAAATCCTTAATAGAGAATGAATTCTTAAGACCGAAGAACAATTCCTTCAATAGCACCTTGGTCTAATTCGACTCAGAAGCTGTCCAAATTTCATAGCAAAGGCAGCCAAATTCCTAAAATTTCCACCCAATCGGCTGAAATGTTCTAAGTCTGAAATCTCTAGTTTTTGGCAAACTTTGGCTTGAGTTATCTCCAAATCCGTTCAAAATCTAGACAAATATCTTTAGTAAAGTTTGAACTCTGACCATAGGACTACAAGTTTGTTAAAGGAATATTCGAACATTTAGTTTGAAATTTTTGAAAGGATGGCCCCCAAAGTCGACCTTGTTGCTACCTTGCTTTGCCTCGACGCCAGAGCGCCCTGGCATGTTCGCCCGCGCGCCGCCCGCCGCGTGCCCGCCGTCCACCGGCACGTTCGCCGTCGCCCTACCCACGCCCACGGCAAGATGAGACGAACGCCGTGCTGACCAATCGCCGCCGAGGCCATCTCCCTCCCCCTGCGCACGATCTGCTCCGCCTAACTGGCGCCCGCGCCATCTCCTCCGTGCACGCCATGCCACCACCGAGCACCAACCGTTCCGACGCCCCCAATACCGGCGCTTGACACAACAAGACGCGCGCTTGCCCTCGCCAATCCTTCCGCCCGACAAAACCGTGCCTGCCCGACCTTATCTCACACGCCCAATGCACTGAGGATCCTATCCCCGGAGCTCGGCTTCTCCGGCCAATGGCACCCTCGGCCAAATGCCACCTCGCCCGCGCACCAACCCTTCCTAGCCTTATCCTCTCGCGCCCATAGTCCCGCCTCGACCCTCTCTCCACCTCTACCCCATAAAAGGGCCAAGCACGCCGTCAGCGCCACCCTTCGCCACCTCCCGCACGCTGTGCCCCTGTTTCCACCGCATTGCCACCAAAGCTCCTGTGGAGGTCCCACCTCCGTGCCACCCCGTGCTCCGACGACCTCTCCGCCCGCTTTGCTACCCCTCTGCACATGTTCCCGAGCCACTTGTTGCCCTCCCGAAGCCGCCGACGCGTCGGAACGCCGCCCGGACTGCCACCCGACAAGCCAAGTCGTCGCCGCTGCGTTCCGACCCTCGCCGGCCATCTCCGCTGCCCCAACTTCACCAAGTCGAGCTCATGTGAGCCCGTACGCACCCCCAGCCACTTGTTGCCCGACCCCCGCCGACGAATCGCCGGGGATTCCACCCGCCGCCGTCGTGCGCACCTCGAGGACGACATTGCATCTCCCTCTTTCTTTCCAGGGGCCTATGCGCAAAATCCAAGGGCCCCTGCGCTAATAAACCTTAGACGTGAGGGGTAGTTTGCAAGTTTGACGCGGTTATTTGTTTAAAATCGGTAGGAAATGGTTTAAACTTTGTAAATGCCTAGTAAATCGTAGAAAAATCAGAAAAATGCCAAACCACTTTTGTTGGAATTCTTGTTCTGTCTAGTTTCTTACAAAAATAAGTTTGCCCATGTTACTGTTGTAAATAATATCCTATAGTTTTATTTCTTGCTTAGGCCTTTTAAATCATAGTAAATAGAAGAAAAATGCTAAAAAGGTAAATCCAACTCTGTGGTGTATGTTTCAGTGAGTAGAAGCTCGGAAAAATACTTAGTGCCCTGGAGTAGAACTTAAAGTCACTGTTTTAACCTTATATTTGAAATCTAGGGTTAAATCTTCCTTTTTGCATAAGTTTTAAGCCATAGGTGAGAAAAATGTGAAACCACTTGGCGTAGCTTAGTTTTGAGGGGTAGTTTACAGGAAAATTTTGGATTGTGGTTAGAATCAGAAAGAATCCCACCTTTCTTATAGAACATAATAAATAGGAGATAAATATGGGAATTAGATGTCCTTCTCCAAAAATCATGAAAACTTCACCAAAACCTCTATAACACACCTTCAACCTACTGTTTAATTTTCACCCTCAATTTGACTGTAGGTTTTGAGATAAAAATAGTTAAGTTCATGCTATCCTTGGTGGTAAAATGTGTTTAATTCTTTTTGTGGTAATCCAATGGCTCCCAAATTTTTACAGGAACTTAAAAATGACTTAAGTAAGATGCTGTAATTTTCTCAGTTCCTTTTGTTGCTGCTTGAGGAACCACTTTTTGGCTAGGAAATCGGTTTAAAGGAATAAAAGAAATATAAATGCTAATAAGCTAAATAGGTAATTTTTGGAAGAGATACAAAAAACATTCAGAAGTGAATAACTCTCCAAAGGCACCTGAACAACCCCAAAAATGACCCCACCTTCTTTATACAACTCTAAGTTGCAAGAATCTATATATGTACACAATCGCCATCCAAGTCAACCTCGAGTTTGACTGACCCCCACCTTACTTTATGAAGTAAATGAAAGTTAAAACCTTGTTTAGGTGAATCTAGCCTAAATACGACTCTATTTCTAGCATTAAGTCATGCCTTGCATCATTCGTGTAAAAGCATGGATAATTCTGAACTCTTGCATGTGAATGTCATGTAGAACCTAATATCGCCGATAGAACCTACGAGCTCCACCCTACATTGGAAGAATAAACCGTCGCGGAGCTACATCACGCTGAAGTTGAGCCTGAGCTAGATCAAGACCCCGAGGAACCGCTAACTTTTCCTGAAGGCAAGCCCCGGTGCATGCTTCCCTATTTTTAAATTATGCAATATGTTGATGCTTATGATTGTGCATTACGTTATAGGAGTTGAATGACACCTTAGATGCATGAATTTAGTACCCTTTGAATCTGAACACTAGTTGCTAAGATCGAGTAGTTGCTGTGCTATAGGACTCGGTAAAGTCGAGTGATTGCCTGTCACTCGCGAGTTATAGGAGTTGTTTGTTTACTCATGCTACAACCATAAGGATGACAGACAGGACCGGGAATGGTTCCGATGTGGTGGTTTGCCCCGTCTGTCTAGTAATGAACTTGCTAAGGTCGAAACGTGTCGTCGTTCGTGATCAAGTATTTGAAAGTACTAATCTCATACCTAGTATGGGATAGGGAAGCCTGGTACCTGATTGAACGGGGGCGTGGCATACCATCCGGTTGTCCTTGGAACGTCGTTCCCATGGTGCATCATGTGGGTGCAAGTGCGGTCATAGTACGGCAGAGGCTGAGATTATGGAGCATTGCATGCCGAAGGAAGTTGGCCCTGACACGTGCCTAAGGGATCCAGGGGGACAGCTGACAAATGAAGCGACCCTTCGTGGTGCCATGCATAGTTAATAAATTCGAATCGATTCGTTTGCCTCTCACAGTTTGGGACTACTGAGTAAAGAAGGAACATGAGGATATTAATCTTGATGCTTGTTCTTTAATTGTTTGGGAAACTATGCTTGCTTAGTATAAGTTGTTAATCTAGACTGGTTAATGAACTTAGAACTTGAGCTAAAATATTGAAAGTAAGGACCAACTATAGACGCTTTTGGCAAAACAAACCCAAAGCCAAAAAGCCTTGCATATCTAGGAGTTGGTGAAAGTAGTTATCACCTATCGGGTCAGTCTTGCATATCTATTGTAGCTTAACTTTTCAGGTAATGTCAATAGTGTGGTTGCTGGCACCACTTGGCCTACCCAGCTCCCTTCAGGCTGGACAGTCGAGTGGGATCCTTCCTCGGATGGCGAGGGCAGGGATCATTGATGTCATGATCGGCTTCGTCATGATATCGTGTATCGACGTTTAGCTTTCGCTTGATTTATTTTGTCTTGTTGAACCTTGCAAACTTGTTTGAATTTCGAAAACTCTGATGTAATAAATTGTTGAACCATGTTAACGTGATGGGAATGTTGTAACCTCTGTGCTACTCACCTTCGTGTGAGCAATGCTTCTCGATCCTGAGTATATGGTGTATCAGATGAAATTCGACGGACGACCAAGTTGACTTGCTTAAAGTGTATGATCGCGTGTCAAGCGACTTAAGTGCATTTTAGTCAGGTTAATTTGGGCGGTTCCGCCACACAACACGTAGCTGCAGACATTTTGTCCAATCTCGAATCTACTTGTGCCCAAGTTCCAACGGGGGTCTTCGTTCATGAGCTACACAAGCCATCCATAGTGGAGCCGGCACCATCAAAAACCACCGATCGAGGCAACAATGCACCAGACCGGGAGGTTATGATGATCGATGTAGATTGGAGAACCCTCTTCATCGAGTACATCAAGGACCACAAGTTGCCACCAGACAAGACAGATGCAGAGCAAGTCTCGCGCCGTGGCAAGAACTACGTTCTATTCGAGGACAAGCTTTATAGACAAGGCGCATCTTCAGGAATACTCATGAAGTGTGTCTCACGGCAGGATGACAAGGACATACTGGAGGAGATCCACAAGGACATCTGTGGCAACCATGCATCTTCAAGAACGATCGTGGGTAAGGCTTTCAAAGCAGGATTCTATTAGCCTACAGCTCTCACTGACGTTGAAGAACTAGTCTACCGATGCCAAGGTTGTTAATTTTTCACCAAGCAACAACATGTCCCTACATACAAGTTGATCACCATACCACCCTCTTGACCGTTTGCATGCGGGGGGCTAGACATGATTGGTCCTCTGCCTACGGTGCCTAGAGGCTTCAACCGAGTACTCGTGGTGATCGACAAGTTCACCAAGTGGATCGAGGTGAAGCTGGTTACTTGCCCAAAGGCAGACAAAGTACTCGACTTCCTCGATGAAATCATCCATCGCTACGGCTTCCCCAATTGCATCATCACGGACCTGGGCTCAAATTTTAACAATCACGAGTTCTGGGAGTACTGCGAGAATAGCGGGATCGACATCCGGTACGTCTCTGTCGCTCATCCGTGGGCAACCGACCAGGTTGAGCGCACCAATGGGATGTTACTTGAGGCTCTGAAGAAATGACTCCACAACATTGGAAACACTAATGGTGACAAGTGGTTCAGGGAGCTACCCAATGTCCTCTAGGGCTTCGCACCCAGCCGTGAAAGCCTACATAGTACTCACAATACTTCCTAGTCTACGAATCAGAAGCCGTCCTCCTCGTCGACATCATGTGGAAATGTCCAATAGTCGAGCAGTACGAGGAGGGTGCGGTAGAAGAAACAAGGCGTCTAGACTTAGACAGCCTCAAAGAAGCTCGCTGTGCAGCACTCGTCCAGTCAGCTAGATACCTTGAAGGAATTCATCGCTATCACGATCGCAACATCCAAGAATGTTCTTTCAACACAGGCGACATGGTCCTCAAGCATATCGAAGACAACAAGGGGCTACAAAAGCTAAATTCGCCTTGGGAGGGTCCTTTCATTATTTCGAAGGTCACTGGACCTGGATCGTATAGGCTCCAAACTCTCACTGGCGAAGAAATCGACAACTCGTGGAACATCGAACACCTGTGTCGATTCTACCCATAAGCTTACTTACTCATGTAAATCGGCCATCAGCTTTAGTTGTATAATTACAATTCAATAAAGTAGAGTTATTTTTTTCGTAAAACAACTAGTCTCTGACTAATTACGACTTGCACAGGCAAGTTCGCCGAGCTATTCAGCTCCCACAGGTACTATCACCCAAACTCGCGGCTTGTATTCACAAGACTGCACATGTATTTTTTGAGTTACTCAACTCGTTGGACAAAAATCGTCCACATGCGACTTGTAACAAGTCGCACACATATCTTTCAGGTTATTCAACTCATTGGATAAATGGCAACTTGCAAAAGCAAGCCGGCACTCACAAAAATAAGCCAATCAGCTCCTTGGACAAGTCTGTCCATCAACGGTCTTTGCAAAAAGAAGTCGTCAGTAACTTGGGAGTTATCTATACTATATGAGATCTTATCTAAACAATTCTATCTAGTCGCAGCTTGTAATAATAAGTCTGTAGTTCCAAGTCTTCCGAGCATAACGCCCCAATAACCCAGAGAGGTTGCAAAGGTAGGCTCTATCTAACGAGGTCTTGAAGAGTCTACTCGCCTAAAGAGTCCGACTACTCGGATACCTGAGTACTCATACTCCGCATAAAGGGGTCATGTCCTAAGAGTACTCTACAGTGTATATCCGAAGAGGCTCACAAGAAGCAGCCTTGTGCGCAGACACTCACGACTACCGCACGAGCAACTATCAGGATAGTTTGCGAGATGCACTAAACCTAAGAGTTCAAACAAGTTGACAAGCAAAATAAGACATATTAGTCGAGAAAGAGCCTATAAGAGAAGAAAATATCGAATTTCCTCTAGATGCTGCCTCAAGATATTTTTCATGTGCTCATTATTCTAGAAAATTAAGCAATGGAGAGGTACATAATAGAAAATAATTTGTTTATTCGAAGCATGTTGACAAATTTTTTTGTTTCTGCCGTAAGATCTTCAAGTCTAGCACTAGCAAGAGTCCTAATTCTTTAGCAGGTGATGGGTTTAGAAATTGGAGGCATATCAGTGAGAAGCTTAGAGAACATGAAAATAGTGTCGAGCATATTAGTAACATGAACAGTTGGAATGGATTGAGAGCTAGACTGTGGAAAAAGGAAACAATTGATAAAGAATTGCAGCAGCAAATCACAAAGGAGAAAGAACGGTTGAGGCAAGTTTTGTTAAGAATAATAGCCATTGTGAAATTTCTTGGTAAACACAATTTGACTTTCAGAGGAAGCAGTGAGCAGCTTTATAATGATAATAATGGTAATTTCTTAGCTTGTGATGAGATGATTGCAGAATTTGACTTGGTAATGCAATACCACCTTAGACTATTCTGAACAAAGAAATTCATTATCATTAACTCAGTCATAAATTTCAGAATGAGTCAATATCTCTTTTGGCTTCTGATATCACAAGTTCTATTATAAAGGTTGTTAAAGAGGTCAAGTATTTCTCCATTATCCTTAGATTGTACCTCTGATGTTAGTCATCAAGAACAAATGACTTTATTAGTTCAATGTGTTAATTTGTCTGATGGCAAGATAAAAATTGATGAGTTTTTTTCGGGGTTCTTGAAGGTGGATGACACATCTGGTTTGGGGTTTTTTAATGTATTGCTTGAATCTATGGAGTCCTTTGGCCTAAATATTAGTGACATAAGGGGTCAAGGCTACGATAATGGTTTTAATATGAAAGAAAAACACCAGAGGGTACAAAAATAGTTAATTGATATCAATCCAAGAGCATGTATATGCCATATGCGTGCAATAGTCTAAATGTTACTCTTTGTGATATGGCAAAATCTAGTGGGAAAGCTGTTTCATGTTTTGGAATTGTTCAACATATATATGTATTATTTGCTGATTCTACGAAAAGGTGGAATGTTTTGCTTAAACATGTTCCTAGTTTAACTGTTAAATCATTGTCCAATACTCGTTGGGAGAGTCGAATCAAAAGTGTTACTGCAATAAGATATCAACCTACTGAGTTAAGATTTGCTTTGTCTGAGTTACGTCATGCTTCTGACATTGAACCTAAGGATAAAAATGATGCAAAAAATTTATTTGATGCACTTGACAGCTTTGAGTTTCTACTTGGTATGGTTATCTGGCATGATATTTTATTTGCTATAAATAAAGTAAGCAAGAAGTTGCAATCATCAGCCATGTGCATTGACTCTACTTTGAAGCAAATACAAGGTATAACGCAATACTTTGAGAATTTCAAAAATGAGAGGTATTCTTCTAGTCTAATTATCACCACAGGTATTGCAACAGAAGTGGGTGTAGAGGCATCATTTCTAGAAAAACATCGTGCTATGAGGAAGAAATAGTTTGGTGAAAGTAATTGCCAAGAAGAAATTCTTGAAGCTGAGAAGGCTTTTGAAGTTAAATATTTTTTTATTTTGGTTGAGATGGTGATCACTTCTTTGAAGAACAGATTTGAAGAAATCATGGTGTTTAAAGATATATTCGGATTTTTATTGAGCTCAAGCACTTTGAAGTCATTAAATGATAATGAACTTAAAGAATGTTGCACTAAATTTGCAGAAACTTTTTCTTTTGATGGTTCATCTGAAGTTGAGGTATATGATCTTATTTCCGAATTAAAGATTATGAAATTCACTTTGCCAGATGGCGTAATGTCTGCTATGAAAATTTTTGAGCATGTCAGAGATGTGGATTGTTATCCTAATATCTCCATTACTTACCGACTCTTATTTACTGTGCATGTGCCTGTCGCATCGGCTAAATGAAGCTTTTCAAAGTTGAAGTTATTGAAGAACTTGAGGTCAACAATGACTCGGGAGAGGTTAAATGTTTCGGCAACGTTATGCATCGAGAAAAAATTATTGGATAAAATTGACATCAACACTATCATAAGTGACTTTGCATCGAGGAATGTTAGAAGAAACCTTTAAAGTAATATGTATAAATAATTTGATATGAATATTGTTTTTAGATACATTTAAGTATTTATTGGTAACATTTATATATATTTGTTATAATGTTTATATTAAAGGACCTTGAGTTTTACTTTGGTCCCGGACCTCCCAAATCTCAGGACCGGATCTGGCAGCATGTTGAGGTCGAACCCCACGCCGACCGCCGGGGAGGCGTCCACCACGGATGACGACGACCCGGTGTCGCTCTCCTCGTCTTCACGGTAGGATGCCTTCTTGTTGGTGCTGGCGACGACGGCCAGCCGGCAGGGCATCGGCGCCGACACGGTCACGGTCACCGCGAGCATCGGGTCCATGAACATGAACGGCTGGCCGGCCACCATGGGGCATGCCGAGGCTTAGGTCCAGCGACGGCGCGGGCAGCGCCGCCGTGGCGGGGGATGCGGCTGGCGAGTCCCGGGAGGAGGACTCCACGGTGCTGCTGCTGGGGTTGACGGCTAGCATCTTAGGCAGCGGCGGGAGCAGGTGCGCACCCGCGGTGAAGGTGACGGGGAAGTTGGTCTTGGCCTTGGGCCCGCAGAAGTGGAGCGTGGCGGCGTCGTAGGCGCGCGCCGCAAACTCAGCGGCGTCGAAGGTGCCGAGCCACATGCGGGCCTTTCGGGCAGGGTCCTGGATCTCCACCGCGTACCGGCCCTAGGAGCGCTTTCGGACGCCGCGGAACCTCGGCTCCATCATGTCGTCGATCGCCGTGCTGGCAGGAGGCAGAGTGCTGTTTGTGGGCACCATGGAGGGATCGCGAGCGAGGACGGTGAACGAAACGTGTGGTAGGCGAGTGGGCGCCAAGTGTTCGGGCGCGAGCGGGCGGTGGCGGTTGTTGTTGTTGTTGTGCTAGTGCGCTGGGACGGTGGCTGGAGTGCGGGGAGCCAGGGAGGAAAGGGAGGTGGGTGCGGTGTATTAATAGGGGAGGTCGGAGGTGAGGAGGAGCCAGCGGGAGGGGACCGCTGAGGTTTGACCCACACAGGGTGAGCGACGGAGGTGGGGGCGGCCACCCCCGCGTTGGGCTCCGCCTCCGCCGCTTGCTCCCGCTGTCTCCTCTCTTTTGGTGGTGCGGCAGCTTGCTCGGTCAATCAGTGAGAGAGTGTTCTTTCTCTGGCTGTACGGCGCGTGCCCGTGTGCGTGGTGTGTCCGGCACTGTACTTCCGTTCATGCCTTTTGTCCTTGATCATCCCCGTGGTCCTTTTGTGATGCACGGTGAATTTTAGTTCTCTCCGAATTTTCAGTCAAGTGGGGGTCTATGCAACGCGGTGTCTGCTTCAAGCTTCGGATAGCTGGGCTAGTCACCCTTCATCCAGCTGCCTGTCTGCCTGCCTAGTGCCTAACGTTGCCATCCTCAGGCGGTAACTAAAATTCCGTTAAAACCTTATTCAGTTAATCCACTTCCTGGAATGGATCAATCCCACAAGAACGGTTCCCCTGTCGGCTGCCGGTAAAGCTACAGGAACTTTACCCGGCAGCGTGTCTTCGCGTCAATTGCTGCTCCACACGCCTGAAGCATGAAGCGGAGTGGACGGTACCTACGAGCACAACCTGGCCGGTTCCGTGTAGCACACCAACGGCCTGGACTGTGGATAGTGAGGAACGAGCTGCGAGTGAACCTGCCCAACGGTGTGCCGTGCCGACGCCCACCCACCCGGTTGGCGGTCGCCTTCGGCCCCACCCCACGACGTCCGCCCCCGCCCGCGCGCCGCAGCCGAACGAATGGGCGGACATCGCAATTTCCAGAAACGCGCGGGCACGACGCGTCGCGCTTACACGCTCCGCGGCGGCACCGCCTTCCTTGTCCTGCCCCGCACCGCACAAACGAGCCAGCGAGCGAGCGGCGAACGAGTAGGAGGTCCCACGGGGCGCTTGGCGGTGGGGCCCAGCGTGGCGGTGGCGCCAGCCCCGTCGTTGGTCGCCAGCCGCGTGGCCTGCGGTGCGGTGTGCCGCAACGTTGTGACCGTGACGTGATGGATAGGAGGAGGGGAGGGCTGGAGGCGAGCTAGCGCGGTGGGCGGAGGGGAAACAAGTGTTTTTTCCCTCGCGGCAGTGGGGGCCACCGGGTGAGGGGACGGCCCGCGGCCGCATCTGCCCGGCTGCCCCGCGTCTTCCTTGGCTGGCACGGCGGCGGCGGCGCGCAGACAACAGGGCGCGGATCGGATCTGTGCAGGGATTTGGGTATTACGTACGTGCAGCGCGGAGGGGCCCTGCTAGTCACCAGCGTCGGATTTGGGCAGGGGAAAACGGTAGGAAAGCCAGAAGCCACCGCTCGTTTTTGCGGGTGAGAGCGTGTCTGGCTCTGGCGCAGCTGTAACCTTTGAAATCTATGCATGGTTTAGACGTTCTCATGTAGGTTGACCATTTAATAGAACAAGTATCATAAGTATTATGGTATGTCATATTCGAGACGGTCCCAGCATGCATTGTACGTAATTTCAAAACTATCTTACAATTAGCGTTGATAGTTTTATTCCTTCTGTTCCAAAATGCAAGGTATTTTGACTTAGGACAACCTTATATTTCAAGATGAATGAGGGGTAGGTTGCTTTCTTGGTAACTCTACGGTCTCTTATTTTATACATAAAAAAATAAATTATATAGGTTGTATCATGTAATGGTGTGAGAATGATCTTATATTATGGTTTTAAAAATTAGCTTCATGGAACGGCATTTTCCTCTCACTTCTCTGTTATTTAAAAATTATACTAATATCGCATGACATGATATACGAGACTATTGGCATCTACTTACGTTTTCCGACTTTTATGAAGTCAGTGTGCTAGGTTCCGACAGCGCCAGCTTTCACCAACGATCGGGCCAGGTTTAGGCGTTTAGCTCGCGTCTAGTGCCAATTTGGCTCACGAAATTATTTACCATGGTAAATTTAACAGGCACGACTAGTTTTTTTTCTAAAAAAAAAGGAAAAAGAACGACGACGCAGACACGCGATGCTTCGAAGATGCGGGATGCGTGGGTGCGACACGGAGCCGACAGCCGAGTGTTCGGCGCTTCGTCCCCCTACTCGGCGGTATAACCCACGCAGCACGTTGACGGTGACGAGCGAGGGCGCCAAACTGTATCGGATCAAAGCATAACGGCACCGCGCGCGCGGGCGACGCGGGTGCAAGGAAACCGGGGTGCCGATCGAGGGCGCGGCGCCGGCGCGGGAGCCAGACAGACAGGCGGTGGGAGCGTCACGTTGGCCAGAGGGGCAACACGTAGGCGCGCACGCGCAGGTGGCGTGCCCGCGCGCGCTTTCCCTCGACAGCTCCCGCGGGCTGGCACTACCAAGTGCCGCGGGGTGGCCTCTGATTCTGAACCCGGGCGGCTGCCTGCCTCCTTGCTTGGCGCGGCGGCGGCAGCGCCGGCGCGCACACAGATCCGCGCGGGGATTTGGGTGTTGCTTGCGTGCGGCGCGGAGGGGCCGGCCGGTCACCAGCGTTGGCCGTTGGGCGGTGGAAAACCCAACCCCTGGTCGGAAAGCCAGTAAGCCACCGCCTGTTTTCTCTCTCGATCCCTTGCTCTTGGCCGGGTGTAACGTATCAACGAGCATTTGTGTTGAGGGGACTACAGCTAGCTCAGAACCAACAACGCTGCTGTGAGGTGGGCCCACGGGTCAAGTGGCCGACGGGCGGGGCCAGCCCCAGAGCCCCTGTGGGCTGTGGCCGCCTCGCGAGATTTCTCCATTCCACACGCACCATAGAGGCCAGTGGACGCTCGACGCTCTTTGTCTGTCGCCGATCGTCGGCCGGTGCGTCGCACGCGGGGTTGGTTTCTCTTCTTCTCTCTATTGTCAGAATTGCACCGACGGTTTCTCCATGGCTACGTGCTCTATCAGCCACCAGTCAGTCTGCAAGGTCCTAACTTCTAACAGAGACGGTGTTCCCCAACAATTGGACGAGTACATGACCAGCTCGCGCCTAGCCATTTGGCCAACGAGCGCACGCGTAACAGTCCCCCCCCCCCCCCCCCACACTGCATAGACGCAACAACACGCAGCCTGTTCGCTTCAGCTTATTCAGCCAGCTTATCAGCCACAAAACAGTGTTTTCCTCTCACAACAAATCAGCCGTTTCAGCTGTTCAGCCGGCTTATAAGTTGAAGCGAACAGGCCCACGGTGCCGAGCGTCCAGCGCTTCGTCTCCCCTACTCGGTAGTCGGTACGACCTAACGCCACAGCACGCTGACAAACCATAGTGCCAAACTATTCGATCACGCGTAACGCCGGTGTCGCAGGAGACGTAAAGAAACCGAGGGGAACCGAGGGCGCGCGAATCTGGTGCGTCACGTTGCCCACGGAGTGGCAAAGCAACCAAGCCGGGCAGGGGCGCGGGGCTCCTGACGGCTTCCACGCTGCCACGCGAAGCTGAGCGATCCCTTACGCGCTACGAGGTGCGGACCGAAACTGTAGAGACGAGACCTCTGAAACCGGAAGAGGAAACCTGTAAGCAACCGCTCCGGAGCCCATTCGCTGAAACATGCACAAAATTTACACGCCTGGCCCTACCGAGTACCGGCAGGGTTTACTTTGCTGCTCGAACTCCAGAAAGATGTCTGGCTCAGCTCGAATGCTCCTCGTCCTCGATCTGGTAATCGGCATCGTCCCCTGCAGATGGATCATCCCCTCCGTCCATGGAATAATTAGTTCATAATTTGACAACGTGTTGCTACAGTAAATATTTGATAATGATAGATTAATTACCAGGAACCTAACCTGCAAAAGGAACTTTTCAGAACCTGTTATGGGCTATCCCTAGTCAATGCGTACCATAGCCGCACTCGTAGAGACAGTTTAAGTTCATTGTCTCAAAATAAAAGAAACGGTTTAAGCTGAATAGCTTGAAGACATTGCACTGCAGTCCAGCTAACAAAGGGTGCAACGGAGCATCACAAAGTGGATGCGTGATTTTTGCCAGGTTCAATATATTTCAGAAGAGATGAAATGTTGTCTAGCATTCACATGCATGTGGGCAGGGGCGGACCTGCGCCTAGGGCCACCCGGGCCGTGGCCCTAGTCGTGGCCCAGTTAACCTCTAGTACCCCACTCCTTAGGTTTGGCCCAGAAACAAGAGGCCAGTCCACAGGGCACAGGTCTTTCCACTAGTCGTCCTCCCTGTCGCTTCGCCTCGCCTCTGTCTCGCGACAGCTCCACGCACCGACTAGTGCCGGCGCCACCGCCTGGTGTGCCTGCCGCCGGCTGTTGGAGCCTGCGCGAATAGGCCGGCGGCGCCAAGCAGCTGCCGCTGTTATCGCTCAGTCTCTCTCTGTGTCTCTCAGCTACTCGACCTTTCGGTGGCTCAGCCCCTCGGCTCTCGGCTCTCTGCCGCTGATCTGGCCGTCGGCGCTAGCTTGGCTTGCCTGTCGACTACGGGCTCCTTGCTTCCACGGCTGCTAGCGGCGATGAGATTTAGGTGTATTGGGATTTTGGTTTTAGTGGTAGCAAGCGGTCATGGATGTGATCCATTCGGACTCGTTTTTGTCTGTTCTCATTTGCAAGCATCTCTGACAAAGGAGATGAACAAATTCAGACAAGGACTACTACGCTCCCTGGTATATGTCATTGGTAATTTGTTATTTTATTTGTTATCCTTCATTTCGGCCTTATTGTGTGCTTATTTTCATTTTTTCGACTAGACCTGCAGATGAATGGTGGTTTGTCATGGCTGCAGTGCTTCACATTTGTAGAAGTTTTCAGTTCATGTCTTGAGCCAGACTTGTAGTGCATCTGGATGAGAGAAATTGGAGTTTATTTTAGCACATGCACTCCAAAAAAATGAAACAGACTTGAGCATCAAATAAAGGATGAATGATATTGTCTATGTCCATTGCAATCAAAGGCTTCAGCAAAGGTGCATTTCTTTTTGTTCCTGTCTTTGTTTCTTCTTTCTTTACTTCATACTGCTACTTCTGTGTTACATATGTGGTAGAAATCTTGCACATTTTACATACAAGACCATGATAAAAGCTTGTATGTGGTAGTTTTGACGCTGAATTTTGGCCTAGTCTTGACCAAAAGCTGGGTCCGCCACTGCATGTGTGTTAAACACTTCATCATCTTTCGACATTACAAGTTTTTCTTAGGAAAGCAAATTATAAAGTATCATGTTTCAGGGCAGGATTTTAACATTATCGTAGGGCCCGTCGGACCCAGATGCAACAGAACTAGAATTAAATTATTCTGTTTCCTGTTGAAACTTAAAACTCAGAATAAGTATACCTTCATTTATCACTGTTTCTACAGTGTAGATCATACAATGTTATTTGTAACTACTTAGCCATACAGACTTAGCAATTGCAGCCTAGTGATCAACCTATGAGATCCGGATAGCATAAATCTAACACCGTATTTTCTTTTATACGGATGAAATGCTAACCCCAGCAAGGTTTTAGAGGTAGGTTTCACAATAACTTCTCCCTAGCAATTACTAGGGCCTACAGATGTATGCAGGGCAGGATGCAAACTCTGTTATTACCTGCCGTGCCAGTTTGCAACATTTGCTTCTTCCAACAGCCAATGAGGGCTCCTTCACACCCTGCAAATGAATGTCATTGACGAATCAAGCAACCCCAGCTTTCCTGTCTATAATGAGCTAAATGGACAGCTGTAATGTGCTAACATTAGGGACGATGTGTGATGAGGACATGCTGGGCATCTTTTGCTCCAAGGACAAAAATTTCTTCTCCCAAGCTTCATTTAACCCTTGCAGGGCTTGATTAATCATCTCTTGCACCTGTTCTTTTGTGAACATTGGCTGTTGTCCCTGTTTGCTCAAACAAACTGGGGAGGATTTAGATGATGACTCGTGCTGGGACTTCTTGCTGACACCGATGGCACCACAGTAGCTCCCACGCTTCCCACTTCCCACCTGTCTCTGCACAGAATGGGAGCCTAGTTGAGTGCACTGTGCCTCCTTATTAGGTTGATCTCTGGTATCCTAAAAAACAGAAGGCATGTCAAAACAGTTCATCTAGTTGGCACATATAATCAATACCACCACTTAACTACTGCCGTCTTAAGGATTGTAATTAAAACAGTACATTAAAAAAGGTAGGTACCTTAGTTTGACATGCCCTGTGGTCATCAGACTCCCTCAATACCATGGTGGGTGAATGTGAATCAATGTCAATCGCCAGCTTTCCACCATTATCCAAGCCCTATTTAACCATGCGAGGATCATCAAATTATGATGAAATAAATGTCAACAAGCAGGATTTGCATTCTTAGTTCTTACCATGACCTGCTCATGCAGTGTTATCTTCTGTGAACCTGCAGCATTACATGTGTGTTTTCCTGAATACCTATTCTTCCTTTGTTGGTAAGACTGCATGACTTCATCTTTGGCCCAGTGGTCACACAACATTTCCCATCATTTTGGTTTCATCCATAGAGGGACGAATGGTTTCCATTTCAGCGGATCTTCATGCTCGAGAACCACCATTGACTCATCTCGTTGCTCTTTGTCTGAATCTTCTCTAACATCATCCTCTTCTAGCTCCATTTCTCCACGGGCCCTAGGAGCTGGTGAAGATTTCTTGTCCTTTTTTGCTGCTAACACCTGTCTAATCCTTTGCCTCTCGTGGCAAAAGAGATTAACTAACTGTCTGACTGCCTTTCGGTTAAATATCTTTTGACACTCCTCTTCATGGCCAGGGGACCACTTGTAGCATTTCAGCAGTATTCAGATAACATGCACTCACCATTTGCAAATCTTGCAGTGAACAAAATATAGTACAAAACATGTCCTGATAGTTACTCACAAGGAATTCATCCAATATAGTAGCCCTTGTATCTGGTGGGCATTGGTGCCAGTGGTAAACCACATGTTCACAGGATTGGCCATTTCCACTGGTATCATCTGATACATAGATCCCAGGATAGTTCTGCTTGATGAGAAGGGAGAGGGTAGTTGCAACTTTAGGACATGGCGGGTGCACATTCCAGCTGCTGGTTCATGTCAGTTTGTCATAAAATGAGTCAACGAAGCTCTGAATGTAGACGTTCTTCAAATACCAATAAACATAGATAAACATGGACAATACTCGTACCACTGGGTGTTAACACAGGCCTATCAGCTTCTTTGTGTGGTTCCATTAATTTTTCAGGGGCACGCCCCCGGCGCTTTTTCGAAGAGTTACTAATAGGTCCCGGCAGCACATCACCACATGGTGCATCCTGAAACAGCTTTATATCAGTATCAGAAATCTCATTGCTCCTACAGTAATAAAATCATGCAGATGCATATGATATAGTACAACCCATGCAAAAGGTACATGGCAGATGTTTGTGGCTTAGGAAAATATAGAAATATGCTAGAAATTCTAAACATAAAAGACAATGCAGGTAAAATTGAAGTTCCATGAAATTGATTCTCAAAAGTGCAGTTTTGTAATATGGAGTGACAATGAAAGAGTAGTTTTGTGAAATTATCCTTAAAAAGTGTAGTTGTGTGATAGTTTTTACAATCTTATTGTAACTCTGTGAAATTTACTCTATTATATTTCTAGTCGTAGAACTAAAACCTAACACAAACATTTTTCAAACCAAGACGCAGTTATGGATGGGAGGAAGGTACCTGTGAGTAGAGGGGGGATGGTGGTTGTTGTTGAAGCAATGTTGGAGTGCTGCAGTTAAGTGGTAGATCTGCAAGGTTAAGAAGCAAATGTTAATGATAGAGAGGTTTCAATAGATACAGCTGCGTGGCTTTGAAAGTGCAGGAGACTTTCACGTGAAGAAGGCGGTGTCGTTGTCGGCAATGCAGTGGCAGCCGGTGATGGCAGCAAAGCAACGAGGCGGCTGCATGAAGCAGACAAGTTCTGGTGGCAGGTTTCAGAGAAGGACCACTCTTCAGGGTGCATCCCACCATTTGAAGAAGAGCCATTGAAACCATTCCTTTTTTGCCTTCCATGCTCTGAAAGGTTTCATTGTGAGGCTTGAGTTGTATCTGTCCCAAATGGTTCTTGTCGCTGCAAGTTTCCTGTGCCAGTTGCCATGCATATCCTGATTTTGCATCTCTGCTGGAGAACACACTTCTGCATAACCTCTATCAAGTTGGCCAACCCCACTAAAACTCTCCTGAAGTATCTCACAGTCATGCCATGAATTTGAGCTTGCAACTGGAAGTGCCCACCTAGTCTCTGGAGAGTACATCTGGGTACGCGGGAACTGATCATCTTGTTGTGTACCATGATTCAAAGCAGGTGGTGTAGTTGCATCAACACCATCCCGCTCATTAGAGCCACCATGAGGAAATCGGTCCTGAGCAGGAGAACTAGGGTCAGAATCTGCCAAAGTTTTTTCAATCTCTGGAGCTTCAGATAGGTTTTGATTAGGGGAAGTATCTATTTTCTCAATAGGATCAACGTCAACTAGGTTGTGTGATTCCTTTACCAACCGCTTACTGCGCCTGAGATGAGGCAATGCATTTGAAGAATTCGTTAAAATCTTGATTTTCCTTTTTGTATTTCCTCTACTATCTTTGGCACTCTTTTTACCGTTTCCTGCTTCACTGGCAAAATCCACTTGCACCTTGTCTGCATGAACCATATTATTGGGAATTTCACCTGCCGGCTGCTGATCATCCACAGCTTGATTCAGAGACTTTGTCCGCTCCTGTTCGATTATACTAGGTACAAACACATTTCCATCTTTCTGCTTGCTGTGTACTGCAACTGTGCCATTGGTAAACCTATCGTCCACCTTGTCTGTATGAACTGAAGACTTTGAATGAACTCTTTGTGCCTCTGATGCATACACAGCTTGATTATGATGCTCTATATGCACCTTCCTTGCAGGATAAGAATCAGGGCCAGCTACAAATCTAGATTTCTTCTTGCTGGGTCTGGAAATAGTCTCATCAAGTGGCTCAACATGTGACTCCTCTCTATGTGATGAAGGGTTAGCAGGCTCATTTTGTAGCCTTCCCACTACAGGAATTTCTGTTCCAGTGTCAGCTCTGGATGAAGTAAATGGCTCCTCTAATGGAATGTCTTGGACGCTGTCCATGTGTCTGCTCCGAGTGAATGGGCTTTTGAACGTGGCCTACATGAGTTGATTGACTTGAACGCCCAGGATGCACCTGCTCCATAGAAGAGACAAAACTCTTACCGGTCTTGACCAGCTTACTCAAGAACTTTATGTAGGTTCAGAAAATTTATAAATATTGATGGTCATGGATGAATCACAAAATTTTTGGGAAGTAATGAAAAGTGGCACTCATATAATTATATTGTGACCAGAGGTATCGTATGCTTTTCAAAAGGAAAATGGGAATGATTATTAAAAGTATCCAAATACCATATTCCAGAAAAACAATGGTATAGTAAAATCAAATTTTGTGTGACCTTGTTTAAACATTGATCAATTAAACTTATTAGAGCTCTGTACTTCCTCCACTTCTAACACTATCTCAAACATTCTCCTTGTTTATCAAGCAATAATTAATATTAGTATATAACATAAGATGTCTTCTATCACCAGTCACCAGCGCTATACCCACCGTCAAAGAACTTGATTGTTCATTTACCAATAAAATACTGATCCCTCATTTCCATTATGGAAACTGGAGTCAAATGCTGGTTGATTGGACTAATCACAACCAAACCAGTGTAAAACTCTTACTGCGAATGACTTTTGTTTCAGTACAAACAAGATATGTGATAATTGTATGATTCTGTTGGTGGTGTTTCACAGTTTAACCTCACGAATCACAATGCTGTTATTAGAAGAAGAGAAGAATGCCAGTGTCGAAAACTAATGCAAAAACCCACACTAGCTACTCGCTAAACCAGATGTATTCGTAGTAAATTCATGCATCACATTATACATTCGCCGAAATTATTTACCTCGCTGCCTAAAATTACAGGACAAAGAGTTAGAGATGATATTGCAAGGGCACAATGCAAGCATCGTATCTTATAACAATGCTAATGTCACCAGTGCTATTAGTAGAATCTTCCAGCTAGTTTAACCAAACGAAATAGTGCTCCCAGAAAATGGAACACATCTCCATCTAAGTCACTGGCATTGGTTAGTTATTCATGTCAGGGCTGTCTTTGAGGCGTTTAGGGCCCCTTTGGTTGGGCTTTCCAACCTGCTTTTGCTTTTGCAAAAGCCAAAAGCCAACCAAAGGGCCCAAAAGCTCTAAGTGCTTTTGCCCAAAAGCTACTTTTTCTCTAGTACAAAATCAAAAGCACCTTCCCCCCTACTTTCAAGTGCTTTTGGGGTAAAAAATTACCCACCTGCCACTGGTTATGATGTACCCTTTCATCTATTTTTTCTCTCCCGCACGCACAGAACGCATCTCGCCTCTCGCCTCCCCTGGCCGCCGGGCTTCTTCTCCTTGCCGCCGGCCGGCCGTGCGCCTCCCCTTGCCGCCGGCCGGCCGTGCGCCTCCCCTTGCCGCCGGCGGGCCTCGCGCCGCCGCCCCCATCGCCCGACGGCTCGCGCCGCCGCCCCATCGCCCCCGACGGCCGCCGCCTCCCTGGAGCGCCGCCGCCGGCCCCACCGCCCGCCGCCGGCCCTTGAACGCCCGCCCGCCGCCGGCCCTTGAACGTCCGCCCGCCGCCGGCGCTTGAACACCCGCCCGCCGCCGCCCCTTGAACGCCCGCCGGCCGCCGCCCCTTGAACTCCCGCCGCCGGCGCCCTTCACCGCCCGCCGGCCGTCCGCCGCCCCCTTCACCGCCCGCCGCCGCCGGCTTCACCGCCCGCCGCCGCCGCCCCTTCACCGCCCGCTGCCGCCGGCTTCACCGCCCGCCGCCGCCGCCCCTTCACCGCCCGCCGGCCGCCGACCCTTGGCCGCCCGCCGCCGGCGCCCTTCACCGCCCGCCGGCCGTCCGCCGCCCCCTTCACCGCCCGCCGCCGCCGCCCTTCAGTGGCCCCCGGCCGTCCGCCGCCCCCTTGGGAGGGCGCCCCATCGCTGGCGCCCCCCAACGCCGGTTGCTGTCCTGCTCCTGGTCATTCACCAGGAGCATATAAGGTATGTTTTTTTTTTAATTTGTAACACTTTTTTTTATAATACTGGTATGCTTATAGATGAATTCATAGTTACTGATAGATGTAAAAAAAAAATTTATAATACTGGTATGCATATAAGGTATGAACTTTTCAGTAACTATGAATTCAATTACTTATACTAATTCAATTATAAAAGCACCATAATTATTTATACTAATTCAATTATTTTATGTTGTCAGGTACAATTACAACACAAAATCAAATAGGAAGCTACGTGCGAAAAGGAATTTCTTGAGGTATGAACAATCAATTGTACTGGTATGAGATAAATCACTTTTGTACTATCAGTATGGTTAAATGCAAAATGATAATTCAAAATGATTCTTTCAACAAATTACCTGAATTTGTATTAAAATGTACCTTACTAACTTGATTTTGTAGGAAAGTATTATCTCGTGGACTCAGGTTACCCAAACCGAATTGGGTATCTTGCGCCTTTCAAAGGAAGCACATACCATATACCAGAATTTCAGCATCGTTCGGGGCCTCCTCAAGGAAAGTACGAGATGTTCAATTTTTTGCATTCATCTCTTCGTAATGTCATTGAAAGGTCTTTTGGAGTCTTAAAGCAGAAGTGGCGTATTTTGAAGGACATGCCAAGTTTCTCACCTCGTACTCAGAAACATATTATTATGGCTTGTCTTGCATTGCATAATTTTATTCGTGATAGCAATTTATCTGATAAGGAGTTCAAGAGATGTGATGATGATGAGGATTACTTGGTACAACATACATGTGGTATGAGACAAACACAAGGAGATGATAGTGACGATGTGGACAATGAGGATACCATGAATACCATTCGCACTAGGATAGCTGATGCTTTGGTTAGTGCGAGAGGAGGAGAGTAATGTTGAGGGTTGGCATCCTTGTATAGAACTTTTTGATCGATATAGTTCTATTTATGTGGACCAATTACTTTAATGGATGAAAAACATTTAAAATTTATTTTTTGTTTCTTCCTAAAATAGTGGTTTACATTTGAATTAGTGAACGCATTATTTTGTTACGAGCAATTTGCATATAAACACACTCACATACCTTTAGGGGCATTACAGGTATTTCTTACACAGCCTACAGTTTCACAGCTCCTCTAACCAAACGGTCTTCTGCTTTTCCCACAGCTGCTTTCTCACCGCTGCTTTTCCACAGCCCACAGCTCACAGCAGCTTTTCCAAAAATCACAGCCCAACCAAACACACCCTTAGTGCATAATAGTGCACTGCAGCAGAAACCCTGGGAGAAGGAGGAGTGAAGGACAACAAATAGCCGTACCTCAGAGGGCTGTAGCGGTCTGCTGGGAGTGATTGGGATGGCTGCGGGCGGCGAGACGACCGAAACGGCAGCAGCCGTGGAGGCCGCAAGCTCGGAGCCGCAGAGCGGGCAGGCGAACCGCCCCTGACCGTGCGGGTGCGGCACGCTTAGAACGGCGTCGCATCCCCAGCACGCGATGCGGGACGGCGCGGCGGGCAGCCGCCCGGGTATCGGGAGCGCACGGCGGGGGCGCCGCGGCATGAGCTCCGGCGGGAGCGCCTGTTGGGTCCCGCAGTCGGGGCAGGCGAATTCAGTAAGGCCCGGCTCCACCTCCAGCGTCTCCCCGCCGCCCGCGCACCGCACCTCAACGATCCCCGGCGGCGGCGCCATGGGAGTGGCAGTGGGGAAGCGATGAGGTAGATTTTGGTGGGCTTTTTCCCCCGTTCGCGTTGGCTTTTTCCCAGTTTGGCGCTCGGGAAAAGAGGTTAAGGACGGAGAGTGTCGTCTTCTCTGCTACGCCGGATGATTATCCCGACAGCTATTGCGTATTGTAAGCCTCTTGCCACTGAGCATTGTATTTTTACTTGTTCTTTAATGATAAATTAAATATATATTATTTGTAGATGAAAGCATTTCAAAATATAAATAGATATAATCTTATAGGTTAAACATAGTTCACCAAAACCAATGTGCACTTAACAACCATTTAGATCATTTTTTCTTATAAGTAGTCTGTTTGATGATGGCTAGAATTATATTTTTATATGACGGGAGTATACCATTTAACACTCTATCCTGGATCAGCTATACCCCTGACTGGTTTAGGGAGTTAGCTGCAGGGATTGTAATCATGGTTTAATTGAAGCTCTCGTATCCCAAAAGAAACATATACAAGACAAGGTGCAAAGATCAACAATGCCACGCAAACATAAAATAAATCATGCCATTTTCCTCCCTTTTTAATTCAATTTACTCCTATGATTTACTCTGTGCTAATATTTACCTCAGAGGACACTTTCTGAGTTTAGTTCTTCAACATAACAAAATACGACGAGCAAAAACAAGATTAGAAACAAACTTTGGCGTAAGTTTTTCCCTCCGTCAGGCAGCGCGATTTTGCATCGCCTGGCTGAAAACTGAAAACCGCGCGGAGCCTTTTTCCCTGACGGCCGCAGCGACCGGTTTCTAGGGACAGGCTCTGTAGGCGTCTCTCCTCCGTCCTAAACTCGTATATCGCCGCGCACTGATCTCACTCAAAATTGCTCCGTTCCCCAAGTGCCCGAGAGTGAAAAGGGGAACCCTAGCCATTGCTCCCGCCGTCATGGAGCCGGCGGCGGCGCCGCCGGAGTTCGTCGAGGTGCGGTGCGCGGGGTGCGGCGAGACTCTGGAGGTGGAGCCGGCGCTCACCGAGTTCGCCTGCCCCGACTGCGGGACCCAGCAGGCGCTCCCGCCGGAGCTCATGCCGCAGCCCCCGCCGCGCCCGCGCCGGGCGCTGCCCATCCCCGGCCGCGGGCCCGCCGCCGCCGCACCTGTGCCTGTGCCCGTGCTGGCACCGGCTCCCGCGCGTATGGCGTGCGGCGCCTGCGCCGCGCTGCTGAGCGTGCCGGCGGGCCTGGCGCGCTTCGCGTGCCCTCTTTGCGGCGTCGAGCTAACTGTCGACGGCGGGCGTCTCCGGGTATACTTCGCCTCCCCGCCCCGCGTCAGTGTCTCCGTCCTGGCGGCGCCCCCAGCCGGCATCACTTTGAGGCCATCCCCACACCGGCGTCCCGAGGTGCGTATCTAGTGTTTTAGGACTGTTACCCACACTTGCTTAAAGTTCATTTTCACTATATGGATTAATTCACGCTCTGTATAAACCAGTTTAACTTGCTGCCTTGTCCCAATGAAACGTCACATTAACTCAACAATATTCCTGTTACCCTGTCGCTAGAATCCGGAAGTTTATTTGTCTTCTATATATAGTTTTCATCGTTCAATTGAGCAAGAATAGGTCCACCTGCGTTTTGGGTTTGTAAGCTGTAGAATTTCTGGTTTACTAGCAACACGATGGTTGTATTTTAGTTTGTATATGCTTTTTGGACCACTCAAAGGTTCTGTATTGTACTTTAGAAAACTATGAGTCTGACTCTGCTTTGTTGCGTGCTAGTCACAATTTTGCTGATGAGAGATATGTGTTACAAATTTTGACTAGAGATTTGGTGAAGAAGGTTTGATAGAGAGGAGGAAAGTAGGTAAATTTTCCAGGACACAGAAGACAAAATTGATAGATAGATTACACCATTCAAATGTCCTGATTTGCCAATATCAGTGACATCCATACAGTTATATTTCTGCAGAATATCTTATATCAGGATTCTCCTTTTCTTTACTCTTCTATGCATAAATGTCCTGATTTTTTATTTTCTTACTTCCTTTGTATTCTTTTGTTTGGAGCAGGGTCAAGTAGAAAGGCATAATCACCCGACTTGTTCAATTCACAGAGAGGAGAGATTCAGCTCTTCCAAAACAGGAGCAATCCACACCATGTTAGCACAAAAAGAGCCTAGTATCCATTCAGCTCGTAGGGAGGAGTCACGTATCAAGCCACTCAATAAGACCATTGCCAAGTCTAGTGCAAGGAAAACTAAATTTCCAGCTTGTTCTGAATCTACAGGTGTGGAAAAAGTACGACAAGAACCTCCCATACATGCAAGCTCTGCCTCTTCGTCACAAGTTTGTCCTTCGAATTTTTCAGTTCGTGCACATGGACAGCAACCTGTAGAGGACATTGCAAGTCATGGACAGGAGATAAATGAATATCGAGCTGGATCAAGTACCATCCAGCATGAAATGATAGAGACCCCAAATCAAGTCAATTGTGTTGAACAGGCACAAGGTGAGTATCACAGCAATGCAACTGGATGGAATCTGAAGAGGAAAAGAAGCGGCAATAGTGCAAATGTTCAGAAGGGGAAGGGCTTGAGTAGTTATCCAAATGGAGGGTTCCATCTTAGGCGTAGCTCACGTTTGTCAAAGCAGCCAGAAAATCCTATCAACAATGAGCCTGTCCAGCAGCCAGCTGCTTTAAATCAATGTAATTCAGATACTCTGAACATTGATAAGATCATTTCCAATCTGTGTGCCAGTCCATTGCCTCAGCACCAAATGCCTCAATCAAGCTCAAGCCAGTCAGGCCAAGTTGATGCAGCCACTGGACCACCACAATCAAATCATGGTGCATCTCGAGATGGGAAATTCCCACTCTGCTACAGTCAATTGTACCCTCCGGAGGTCCCGGGTGAACACTCGCTTGATAGAATTGGTGACGAGCAGCCACATTCACCAGAGGCCCAATTTCATGTTATGCATGTGCAACAGGTATGAGAACCTTCAGGTTGTACCACTGACTCAGAGGTGCAATGCTCTCTGTGTTCCTGCCATGACTGTCTATTGAAGGCCATGGCAAGGATACACCTCTCTCCAAAACTGGTCCTCAGGCTTGCACTGTCAGATGACCATTTCTGCTAGGCTGCGAGCAATCACCGTGGCACCTCACTGTCAGTTTGCCACTGCTAAATACCACCCTAATGCCAACTGCATCTTTTCCTTCTGCAGTGACAAGTTAGTCTGTATCATTTAACTTGTCTAGTACTCGCATCAACCTTCCACTATACACTGTGATACATGTTTATATAAAAGTAAATTACCCCGTAATATTCTGTGAATTTTCTAACTGAAGGGGTGTGCTTTGAATTTCTGCATGTACAAATGTTGAATTTATCTGCATCGTTTGAATGCTTATTTCATTGAGAATCACTCGTTCAGGAGGATGCACAGAGGGGCCACTCCCTGTTAGGATCTGCTGTGAAATCGTCAGGGAAGCGTAGAGGACGTGGACCTCAACCTACAAGACTAATCCAACCACGAAGGGAAGTTGACAGGCCTGTCTTGACACCCAATATTATTGAGTATGTGTATAGATAAATTGACAAGTTATTTCTTAAGATATTCTTTATGTTCATGGGTCATGATGAGTCGACTTACTTGGCAGCAAATGGGATGTCAACCCACCTTGCCCTAAGGTGGCCTCTACCATCACTATTCTTTTGAAGCAGAAGTACCCTGGGTCTACCTATCTGCCAGCTGGTCAGCGAAGAGAAGTTCCACCCAATGGAGAAGTGGTTCTCCACTGGCAACAGTATCCTCCAGAAACAAGGGATGCTATTTTGAATGAATTTCTTGTAAGTAGCCAAATACATTTGTTTTATGGAGTACGATTGAAGATATTTAACCATTGACCTTATATTCCAATTGTGCTAGCAACGCTACAAGTGGGCCCCTGGCCGAGAAGCAGAGTGTCTGAAGCTATTTGAGCGCAGAGCAGCAAGACAATTTGCCGGTATCCTAAGTGAAGAGAAGCGAAAGGTTAGAGTAAAGTTTGCTGCAGTAGACAAATCCACTGAAGCTACAGGCACACACAGGTCCAACGGACATGCAGAGTCAGAAGATGAAGATCAAGAAGAAGAGCCAGAGGACCAGCAAGCATTGGAGAGACATGACGACGAGGACCCATTACTGTGGAAACCTTCCCCCCCTGCATGGATGTACCCAAGTTGGTGGGAGAGGCTATGCGAACACTGGGCCAAAGAAGAAGTCTTAAAGATGTCTTCCCAGAACAGGAAGAACCGGTACATTGGGGGTCGTGCTCATCACACATCGGGTTCACGGAGCATTGCGATGCATAGGCAGATTATGGTAAGACATAAAGACAAATCTCCTTAGTTAACTCATTTGAACACCAATTCCTGATTCTGTTTGAATTTAATAGGTTATAGAAAATGGTGGGATGCCAGTGTCAGAACTAGAGGTGTTCAACAAGACCCATAGGCGTAATGCTGGCACAGGGGAATTTGTCAGTGAGAGAGCAAAGCGAACTGTGGTAAGTGCTTGCTGTGCAGGTTATTTCCATCATTTAGAAATTAGTCGTGGTGCAGCATGCAAAGCATTTGGAGAGTTTATCAAAAGGTCGCTAAACTGTGTTTTGCATCCACTTCATTTTTCAGGAGGGCTTCAAGAAACGTATGGAGGAGGCTGGTGATAAGATACACCCCCACCTTGCATGGGTGCAGGAAGTAGGGGGTCGGAACCGTGGAAGGTACTATGGGCTCACTGGTATCATTGACAAGAACAAGGTTGATGAGTTAGCAAAGTCCACACCAAATTGTTTTGCTATAAAAGGGCACCGGCAGAAGTTCACGCAGGAGCAGGTGCAGCAGATGATTAATCAGGCCCTGCAGGGGTTAAATGAAACCTGGGAGAAGAAGTTTAAGTCCTTGGAGCAAAGTGTGTGTGGAGGTATTGATCCTGAGGTACATGAAGGATAACTGAGTATCGCATTTCTCATCTAAATTAGAACTGGTTTAGAGGCTCATCTGATGTATCTTTCTGTAGCATGCCCCTGGATCTTCTGCAGCTAGAGAGGGAGGCCAGGAGGATCAGTCAGGACGTCATCAGGTAAGTGATCAAGTCATGAAACTTATAGCCTTTTAGAACAAGGAATACATAAAAAAAAAATTTGGTACCAAGATTTGTGCAGTGATGATCTTCGAATCGCAGTGTAAGTGTTCTTGGTAGAAAAATAAGATCAGCTACAGAAATTAGAGTTGCAACGTGTTTATAGCTGCAGATCTGGTCATGGAAGAGAATGGTCACTGTTCTGTCAACAAGTAAAAAATGGGATTCCTTAAATCTAATAAATAGCTCGACCTGCATGCGTACCTAGTCAGAGTAACAGGACTTTTCCCTTCAGTCTGTTTAATTGGCGCGGACTGCGGATATGAAGTGATCTATTTTCCCCCGCTTTGCAGGATGCGTCAGATGCGCAGTCCGAGGAAAGCCGCGAGGACGACGATGAGGAAGTGGTGTCTACAAGCGTCTGAGTCGCATCACTGTGATTTTGTAGTTTGTGACAGATGCTTCTGTGCCCATTGTACTCCAGAGAAATGCTTAAATGCACGGTTTTTCTCCCTGGTGTTGTGTTGGCCTGTTCGGCTCGGCGACTTCTTCGACGCTTTGCCGTTTTTTTTTCCTTCACTCACTTGTTGGTAATTGGGATCCCGGGGTATATATGATACACGCATCTGTTAGGCGAATTGTTAAAAGTTTGGTGTAGCTCAAATTTGACACTGCTCCAGTTGGTGAGTTACGGATTGTGAAAAGTTTAGACAGAGGATAAGCACCCACATCTTCTTCTCTTGGACTTCCTTGGCAATCCTAACATGCAAGCTATGGCAAACAGATTGCACAAAACATGACCTATCCTAGTCTTCCACCATGCACACGGCCAGTCCAAAAGACCATGACAGATGGGGATCATAGCACTAGAGGTTCAGCTAGCACTAGAGGTTTCAGGATGGATTATC
Source organism: Setaria italica (assembly GCF_000263155.2). Classification (NCBI taxonomy): domain Eukaryota; kingdom Viridiplantae; phylum Streptophyta; class Magnoliopsida; order Poales; family Poaceae; genus Setaria; species Setaria italica. Next base: position 20,167,241 of record NC_028458.1, on the reverse strand, counting down.
TAATTTATGTACAGACCAGACTAAACAGTTTGTCAACCAACTTCTTAACCTACTTCTTGTCTAGCTTTTTAAATGTTTCAATTAATATTTTTGCCTTCCCTTTAGTTTTTTTCAAGCTTCTAGGCCATGTCATCTCGCTGCTACACTACTTGTTCGTACTTTCATTTGCCTGATTCCTGTAGTTCTTGAAAATTTCTTTCAACTGCTCTAAATCAGTCTGCAATACATCAAATAATAACTCAGGTCAAGTTCCAAGACTAGCAGCACATGAACTCATTAATTTAGATAGGTGGACAGGGAGACTTGGATGGACAAGATAGATCATACCAACAGTCAAATTGCATATGTAATTTTCAAACTCATGATGAGTGAAGGAATTCTAGTACAATGCCAAAGGACGAATTGCATATAAGTTGTTTGAGATAATAGATAATTATGTTAAGTTTCAACTCCCTTAATCCCTAACGTGTGGATTTTCCAAATCCACAATCAGTAAAATTATTCTACTACAGTGAGAAAGGACAAGCCACATATAGGTTGTTTCAGACAGGCATGTGAGGTTTCAAGTGCCTCCACCACTAACATGGTTATATGGAATTAGGGATTATATATTATCACAAAACGTAAATACTTCCTAGAACAAATATTTATTAGCCAAGATCAGCACACAAGAACCCCAAACATCATCGACTTTGAGCGCCTGGGGTTGGATAGAGCTGCCCAGTATCAAGGTTGCTTTGCAGACAAACACCACCGACTCTGTGTAACACCCATTGTTCCCGCAAATACAAAGATATAGATACATGAACCAACAGTAGTTCTCATCACATTCTAGTTTTGATATCCCACATACAAGTCATCATTCATTAGTACCAAGCTCATACATGAAGAAAGAAATGGACCTGGCAATACAATAACTCAAGAGGGCATCAACAAAAGTAGGATACACACTAGACAACGCATGCCAAAATACTTTAATCATTTAATTATAATTAGTTCAACAGGCACATAACACCATATGAATAAGAGAGTTTATTTTAGTTAATTTGCCCCCAGACCCACTGTCTAAGAGAGTTTATTTTAGCCTATTGCTAGTAACCGTATAGTTGAAATCATGCTATTATCCAATTTCTTCTCACTTACAGACTAACAGTTAACGCCTAGTCATGATTGGTGCATACATAGATAATAAAAATATATAAAAAAAAGTAAGAACCATACCATCCTATCGATGCAGTGGTCGCATTCTTCATCAATATCGTCATTTGACTCCTCTATGATAACTACATCGGCAGTGAGGGGCTTCGATGGCATCCCCACCTTGCTGACCTTCTTGGCCCGAGCAAACTGACCCCTAGCGTCATGCAGGTACGACATCCTTGGCCTGGGTGGTGCGGATCTTGGGGAAGGGATTTGGAAGGGATTTGTGAATGGGGGGATTTGTGGATGGGGAGCGGCCGGGACTGGGGAGCGAAGCGGTGCGGATCTTGGCGGAGGATGAGAAGAGACGGGTGGGACTGAGGAACGGGAGAGATGAGGCGGACGGGACTGAGGAACGAGAGGGGAGGAGGCGGAGGAACTGAGGAGTCTGTTTAGGTGAGGAGGCAGAGGAACGGGAGAGAGAAGCATTAAAAGGAATAAATTTCTTCTCACTTATTGAAATCAGGTGATATCTCAATGGTTTGTTCGCTGCTCTGGAATTTGTAGGCCGCAGTTCGATTTAGTGATGCATCACAAATTTTTTTACATTTATTTTCAGTTTATTCCTAAATTTTTGCCAGTTTTTTATTCCTAATTTTTTGCCAAGTCAAGTTTATATAATTCCAATATATATTTTCTTAAGTTCTAACACAATGTGCATGAGTGAATGCTATAGGTTTCAATCACAAATACAAAGATAAGTGTATCACGAGCTTTGTACATGACAATCCTATATGGTTTTCATCCCGCAATGGTTTAGTATCCTGGTGTCACGAACCCAAACCTTAGTAAAGATGTCATGCCACTGCAAAAAGAACAAGTAGCTCAATGGTTTGTGTGATAAATCCTATCCTTGAGGTGCTCGTTTACCAATTTGCACCGAAACATTGTCTTAGCTCCCACATGATATTACCTCAAGGCAAAGAAGGTGACATTGAACATGATATACCTATATTGTATGCCATATATATAGACATGATCAACCAAGAATTCAAGTTGTCTATTTATATGCCCCTGGTACCTTTGACACATTCGAAAAAGGTCATTTCATTGTAGAGTAAGTAAATAGTGAAGCAAATGCCAAAATGTTAGTACAAGGGGTCGAGAACACCATGGAAATAAAACCATGTGAAAGAACAAAGTTTTTTGAGAAATTAGAAAAAAGAATCACCTGATTTGGATAACAAATGCAAAATCTATACATGTTTAACGTTTTTACAATGAATCAAAATACAAAAAAATAAGATCACCATGAACCGAACTAGAAGAGCATAAGAACCCGACGCCGACAAGTGGGACCCGCATGTCAGTCGCACACCGGCCCAAAACTATGTATAAGAATGTTCAAAAGCAAGAAAAAAAACAAAACAACAAGTACATCAATCGTTTCTATGATAGTGATATTAGATGGATGTTCTAGGTTCAATCCCTACCCTCCACCCTTTTTCCACTTTTTTTTCCTGATTTTTTTATTTTTCTCAAAAATTGATTTGGCGCCAGCCAGCAGCCATTTACCGCCTAATGGCCTGCCCATCCTGCGAACAAATCGCATCTTAACCTCCCCACTTCCTCATTAACCTCCCCATCTCCTCTGTTCTTTCCTTTGCTTCCTCCATCTCGGTAGATTGGGTTCTCCTTTTTGCACCCGCCGCCACCGGTTCCCTTCGGTGTCCCGTCGCCATCAGAAGGGTGTAGTTGAGTGTGGCTTCGTCGCTGGTGCAGGATAGCCCGCACCCGGACGCCGCCGCGACGTGCCCTCCCACCGCGCATTCCCCTGAGGGTTCCTTCTCAGTCTCCATCATGTGGACCAGCTTCCCATCAAGGTCGAGGAGGTGCTAAAGCCTCAAGGACTTCCAGAATTCCTCTTCCTCAGAGTTACGGCAACGCCTCCAACTTCAAGGTGCTCAGACATTAGCATCCTGGACGTACGTAATGCGCCCCTCTCCTGATGATCCATCCTGTTTGATCCCACCTCTGTGTTTACTGATTCCACGTTGAATTATTTACTGTATTCCTGGATGCGGAAGTAGCAGAGAATTTGCCTACCTGCCTGCGATATGGCCCAGCTCCTCCCTCCTCTCCCTGGGCGCCAGCAGCGGAGATTCAGTAGTAATTTATATTTTTTAGTCATCTTGGTTTGGAATCTGGTATGAAGTTTCCCTACAATTGTGTTGTTTATGAAATTGCACACCTACTGTAAAAATTTGAGAGCAATTGTACAAGTAGTTTTAGATATATGAATTTTTCTTTGATGTGTTCCTTTTCCTTTTCAAAGATGTGTTCTACTGTACTAAAATTGTCTCCACAAAATTCCAGGTGGCTATGTGAATTTGATCACTTGATTCTCTCTTGACATTGATACCCTTCTTAGCTGATCACTTGATCTCCCAACACTTGAATCTTGTGCTCTCATTGCTCACTAAAATTGTCTCCACAAAATTTCAGGTGGCTATGTGAATTTGATCACTTGATTCTCTCTTGACATTGATACCCTTCTTAGCTGATCACTTGGTCTCCCAACACTTGAATCTTGTGCTCTCATTGCTCAGGTAATTAGGAGCCTGGGACGGCGTAAGGATGATCCATCCATGGGAGCAGCAAGCAAGTAAAAAATTTCCATTATGTAATTAGCCTTCTTTGATTACATTATGTAGTTTAGGAGATATGCCCAAAATACTATTGCTCAACTTGCTGAAATTCAATTCTGGACATTCAGTAGTAATTTAGATTTTTTAGTCATCTTGATTTGGAATCTGGTATGAAGTTTCCCTGCAATTGTGTTGTTTATGAAATTGCACACCTACTGTAAAAATTTGAGAGCAATTGGACAAGTAGTTTTAGAGATATGAATTTTTCTTTGAATCAGCTGAAATGGGCAGAATGTTGCACTTTAAGTTTTCCTTTTCAAAGATGCATGCTGCTGTACTAAAATTGTCTCCACAAAATTTCAGATGGCTATGTGATTTTGATCACTTGATTCTCTCTTGACATTGATACCCTTCTTAGCTGATCACTTGGTCTCCCAACACTTGAATCTTGCGCTCTCATTCTTGCTCAATCAAATATAAATAAATGAGAAGGATATATGTTAAAGATATTCTTGTTGTACACGTGACAATCTTGTTAAGGTTGATCACGATAGCCTTGGTTGTACATGAAGCTAGGATAGTTAGTTAGGATCTTGCTAATCTATGTTTGTACCTTGTACTCCAAGATGTATATGCCACACCTATGCTCTGAACTTACTGGTACCAATGCTCTTCTTACTTGCATCAGCTTGTAAGCTGGTATAACTCAATTAAACAAATTTAAATGGTTCTTCTGTCCCGGTATGGTGATATTTCCTGGAAATTACCTATTATGCTATTTCTATAATTATGCATTAGTGTATCAGTGTCTTGTAATTATTTTCTCTTGCAAGCTTTTGGTCACAAATCATAGCTTCTATCTTGCTTGCATGTCTTAGCAATAAAATTAGTATATGACAGATTTAGTTGGAATTACTTCCTGATATGGAATACAATGTCATTCTAAATTTCTAACTAGCTACATTTGTATCTTGATGGTTGACTAGAACTTATATGTATCTGTGCAGTCAAGGTGTTTCCTATTGCAATGCACATGAACAAGTAGCTAGTACATAGTTTGATCATTTATCATGTAAGCTTTTGTTCAGATTTCATAAATGGCAAGTGGTTTCTATCATAGTGAACCTGTTATGCACATCCATACTGCTGCCAATTTGTACTGCTGCCTTTTTGCCTTCTGAGAGATATTGCACTAAACTGTAAGTGTTGATCTTGATACCCCATGTATATGCAGAAGAAATCATGGTAAGACCACTTCTAAGGTTAAGGAACTTGAACCTTGAAGAAGAAGAGGATGCAAAACCTATTGAGAATGGGCAGGACAACTTAGCAGAGAATGAGAATGGGCATGGCAACCTAGCATAAAATGAGAACGATGATGACTTACAGGGTCCTCCTGATGTTGATGGATTATTAGCCCGCCTGCCACCACCCACAAACCTCCATTAAGATAATATGTAAGTTTCATGTTTCTTCCTTGCATATCCAAATGCAGTGTCAAATCAATCTATTTCATATATGTAGGGCCAAATGGAGAGGTGAGACAAGTTTTAGGGGATTTTAGAGTTTCAAATATAGAGGATTTAGATGGAGAAAGGTAATTGTAGGTACTGATGAAAATGGTGTCCCAAATGAAAGGTCAGCCTCCATTTTTGGTCAATACCTTGGACAGACAGCAGAAAAACCATCATTAGCTCCTTTACACATTGAAAGATGGTACAATGCTCTGTTCAATATTCACAAGCAACAAATAATAAAGGATGTGGAGGTAAAATTAATCTTACTAGTTCAAGCAAGTACCTCAATTTTCATCCATCCAGTAACATTTACCTCTACTCTTTATAGGAACACTTTCAGTTCCCCCGCCAAACGCTGAATCTTACAAGGGACTGGGTGCTAAGGACTGTTAACAATAGGTGGCGATCCTACAAATCAAAGTTGAAGAAACAATATTTCAATCGTGAAGAGAGATCTCTAGTTGAAATCATAAACGGGAAACCAAACAAAGTGAATGAACTTCAATGCAATGCTCTTGTTGGATTTTTGTGCCAAGAACAACATAAGGTGACATCCTTTTACTTAACATTTATATGCAATTTGAAAGCAACGAGTGTAACAGCGACTTCATCACTATTCTACCTTTGCAGAAAGTATGTGTGACAAATTCTAGAATCGCAAAAGAACAGAAGAATACACACACATTAGGGAGAAAAAGCCATGCTAGGATGAAAAAAGAGATGGTGAAATATATTCATCCGAAGTTATTTATTATATTCACTATCATCTAATTCAGATATGTAATGAGCCTCAAGTTACTCTGTTGTGCAAGAAGATAACCAGAAAAGGAAGGTTCATAGGCTAGAATTATGGGAGGCTGCTCATAAGAAAAAGAATGGCAGATACACTACCGACAAAGTGGATGCAGTAATGGTACATTTTCTAATCCTAAGCATTTATATTCGATCTGAAATTCTATTTACCATTCTGTGACCTTCCATTATTTTTATTTCTATAGAATGCGTCATATGAGGAATTAGAAAAAAGGCAACAAAACAACAATGGTAATCTTTCAGCTCAAGATTTTAATGAGGTGTTCAATGAGATAGTTACTAAGGAGTTAAAAGCACGTGGGTACTATGATGATAAGTACTGGAGTAAAGTTCAAGTGTCTCAAGGTCTAACTTTTGTCACTCAAACTAAGGAAGAAAGAAGGTACCAAGAGAAAGTAAATGAAATGGAGAATAAGATGCAATGCATGGGTGGTTTCATGAAGCACTGGCTTGGTTTTATGTTAAAAAGGTTTCCTGAAGAGGATTTCATCAAGAAAATTGTAGCAGATCTACATGATGATGAAGTAAGCATCTATTCGACATGTGTCATTTCATATTACAATGAACTGTATATATGCCTACCATCTGGAAGTAGACCATCCCTCTCTGAATTGTTTGTTTTTTCAAAGATGGACTTCTAGAACCAGAAAGTCATAGTGATCACAACCTTGCACACTCACTTGGTAATGTGCACTCTCCCACAAATGAAGTGCAGGTAATAGAGTAGATACTTTACTTCTAATGTACATAGCTACAACAATAATATTAAAGTTTTTGCTAATGTATTATGTAATATGGCTATTGACACTTTGCAGCAGGAGACATCCACCCAAGACCATACGTCTTTACCTAGTGAGCAAACAGTTGCCAAGGTATGCTTTTATTGTTCAAAGCATACAATTAGTTTGCATAGAATTTGTTTGCTGCAATTGGGTTAGTGTCAAAAATTGTTTCGTCAAATTTAGCAATGGTATTTTACCCCAGCTATCCTAGTGTATCCAAATGTACAACTGAAATCTGTTTCCTAGTTATTCAGTATTGGGTACGAGCTGTTGGTTTTGCCTTTTTCTTAGATGTAATTGGTAAAGGCAACATGTTGTGGTTGCAAGGTTATTTCTGTAACATGCTTGAACAAGTACAACAGTAATGTGGAATACGACAGGAGACCATCTGTTCTTTTGCAAGGTTCTTCATTAGAAACCATATGTATGCAGATGCAGCAAGACTCTTGCATGCCATATGTAAATATTTTATTTGTTCTCAACAAAAATCACTAGGTTTTTTGACTGTATACTTTGCTACTGTACTGAATCATGTTGAATGTTTGCAAAGTTGATCTGCTTGTGCTAGTTTGGGTTCATACAGAAAGCGAATTGGGCAATCAAACTTGCTAGGGCAGTATCTATCTTGTACATTCAATCCCATTCACATTCAGTCCCCTAGGTTATTATGGTGATGTTAGTAGGACGACTGCTTGCATATTTTTGTTCAATCTTTCTGCTTCTGCAGCTTTTCAGTTCATGCTACTCTTGTTGCAGTCATTAAATTTTGTTTCAGTTCAGATCAAACTTTATTTATGATACATCTACTTTGGCCATACCTAGTTATCTACAAACTCATACTGCTACCTACACTGTGGCTGCAGGAGGCACATATTCAGAGTTCTATTCATGAAGGTAATGGTAATGCAGCTACAAATTTTTCACAGAATCCCATTTTGACAAACATGGTATGTCTAAGCTAACATTGCAATATTGTTTATAATGAGTGAACTTGCTTTAGTGATGCTGTATTTTGACTAATACAATTCCTGCCTATTCTAGAGGACTCAAAGAGTTAAAGCCTCCAGTTTGAACCGGTCAGAATCGGTATGCTTCTATTTCGCTTGTTTATTTTATAGTTAAATTAGTTAAATGTACAAAACTCTTATCTTCATGTTTTGCAAAATGGTAGAGCCGTTATCCAGTCTATCTTCTTTCACTAAGATACAAAGGAAGAATTGTGGCCAAAGCGAAGTTAGGGACTACTGATGCCAAACGAAACATTGGAGGAAGCGTGCTTGGAAAGGAATATGTTGGGGTTTATGTTGAAGGTCTTGAAAATGTTGACAGTAGAAATAAAGGAGATAAGCTAATACCTAGACCTATTTTTGACATTCGTACACTAATAGATGATATTGGCTATATCATTCCATGGCCCCGTTCACATGTAAGTTTTTTTTCAAAGATTAAACCTACAATTTTGTAATATGTTCAAATTGTGATATTCATCTAACCCCATGCCTCGTTGCATGTGAAGAAAGCTACAAGTACAAATCTGAAACAACCTGGTGATGTAACTTTTCAAGGAATAAGTGAAGCTGCGATGGAGAGAGGGGCAGAACGGGTAATGAAGCGTAGGTGTTGTTGAGCTATGCTGCTGTTCGACCAAATGCTGGAAAGGTATAGTGTTGAGATTTTTTTTGCTAGACTGCTGGTTAAGGGGAGCTTTCCTTCATGATTAGTTCAATCCATACCAAATAAACACAAATATAATTAGTTCAATCTCTAGAGCTATAGGAAAGCAACATTTTAACAACTAGGATGGGGTGTGATCCGCATGCATGATTTTTGCGGATAAAATAAACACAAAGCTCTGAAATGTGATGTTCTCGATATCCAAAATTCCAAATGAAGAAGAACTGAAAATGGTGCGTGCTACTCTCACTTAAACTGTAGATCTATAGTGGTTGTAGAACCCATACCCATCCATATTCAGCATTTGCTCTAAAATTTTATGATGGCGTCTTTTCAATCATCCTACAATGTGCGCTTACAAAAGCAAACATGTTAGATATCCATACTGTAACATCCCTACTTTTGGTTTAGTCCTTAAAGAGTCTAACTAGAGTGTTTAAGGATCAATTAGCATCTAAGTTTCAAACTTTTTATTGTTTGAGCACGATCACATTTAAACACTCAAAGAAATGTCACATTAGGGGCTAAATTGATCATATCAAGTCAAACCCAAGGACTAAGTGGTAGAAATACTCACACTAGGTTTGTTTTGTGGTAAAAATGCCAAAAACCCCAAAGGACCAGGTTGAAATCTAATCAAGCACTTGAATGGACCTAAATGCCCTTAAAAAGGCTTAAATTGGGGACAATTCATAAATTTAGATTTTATTAAATAACTCAAAGTTTTGCCAATACAAAAGTTGTAGAACTTTTCAAAGCACACAACTTTTCTTATTTGAGATTTTGCTAGTTTGCAGTGGAACCCTTTCAAAAATCAAGTCAAAAATCAGCTCAATTTCAAACTCAATTCAAATTTCTCGAAGTCCTGAAAAACAGCTGTTTCTCCCTACTTTGTCTGTGGTTATCTTCAAATCCAAGATAGTTTTGAACCAAACCCTTTCTAAGAGTTGGAGTCTAAAGTATGGACAATAACTTCTACTTTTGGAATTTCTCAACTTTAGTTTAAACTTTTGGAGAAAATTTAGTTTGAAATTTGGCAAAATCCACAAAAACTGGTTTGAAGTCGCTAAGTCTGTAAAAACTGGCATTCTGTCAAAGTTTAGCCTAGTCTATCTCCAAATCTAGAAAAGTTTCAACCTTAGACCCTTTATAGAAGTTGTAGAGTTTGGTTTGGCCAGCAAGTTTTGTATTTGAACTTTTGAAAGTTTGAATTCAAATTTTTGCGCAAAATTGCTTCAAGCCACACAACTTCGCACGCCACGGCTTTTCCCGTGCGTGGTCACCACGCGCGGCGCGGCGCGCCGCATGGTGCCGCCCAACCGGTGCTCCCGCCGGCCAACCCCTGCCGCTGATGTGACGGGTCAGCCCGACCCTCCATCCAACCAGCTCGCAAGCGCATCCCTATCCTCTGCGCCGCATCTCCCGTCGCCAAACCACCCGCCGACGCTATCTTCCGCATCCCGCCCCTAGCCGCCGCACTCGCCACGTCGCCGTTGTAGCTTGGCCGTGCTGTCGCACCCAATGCCACCCTTGAGGCGACCACACGAGCTCAGCAACCGGCCAACTGCAGTCTGCAGCACAAAGCATCTTCCCGGCTCGCTATCTCACACCGCCAATCCGTCGGAGATCACACTCGAGTGATGCATCTTCGCCCGTCCAACCACCGACCTCGCTCACCGCCCGCCAGTGGCGTTCCACCTGTTTCTCTGCCTCCAATGCCCGCCTAGCCTTATCCTTCCGCCCGGAGCCTATCCTTACACCCCCGCATCTCTTCCCCAGGCTATAAAAGCCTTAAGCGCTCGTTGGAGCACCCCTTCCCTTGCCATCTCCCTCTGCCCAAGCGCCACCGCTCACCTCACCGCGGAGAAGCACATCCTGAGCCTTCATGCCGCCCACTAAGCTCGTCTGAGCACCACACACATCCACGCGCAACTCACCGAGCCGCCACTGAGCTCCCTCCGGCAACCACCTCGCCGGCGTAGGAGCCCGCCGCTGCCGGTTTCATCCCCACCGCGGACAGCCACCTCCGACCACCCTCCGCCCTCGATTCCTTCATCCTGTAGGCCCTAGGTGAGCTCCTCCCCGTGCCCGAGCCATCCTTTCCTCCTCTAGCACCACCGCTCGCCGGCGATTTCGCCAGAATCGCTGCCGGTGTGCGCAAGGACCACATTGCAAACCATAGTTTCTTTCTAGGGTCCTCTGCATGAGATTCCAGGACCTATCTACGGAGTTTTAAAACTTCCAAGGGCCCCCGCGTAAAATGTTCTATCCCTTTTTCTATTTTTAAATGGTTTAAATCAACTGAAACTTTGAAAATGCATAAGAAAGAGTAGAAATATGGGGAAAATGCAAAACCAACTTTATAAGAATCTGTGTGTTGAGTAGTTTTACAGAAAAATATTTTGTGTATGTCACTGTTGTAGTTTTTTTCTAGGTTTTATTTTATGCTTAGGAAAGTAAATGCCCTATAAATCACACAAAAATGCTAAAAATGTAAATCCACCTCTGTTAGCATTGTTATGCTAATCTTGTGTTGAATAAAATAGTCGTGACACAAGTTTAGATGTTTAACTCATTGTTTTAGTTTAAACCTTGAAATCCGAGGTGAAATCTTACTTTTTGCATAATAAATGGTTCAAGGTAGAGAAAAATATGAAATTATTGGGTCACAAATGCAATACACTTACTAGGAAAAATAATGGTTACTGCATGACGCCTAGTGAGACATGCTTAACTTTTGTGAAAGACTAAATGAAAGGAAAATATGAAAAATAGATGTCATTTGCTATAAATCTTGGACAAATCACAGAAGCCTCTGTCACACTACTGTAACCTCCTGTAAATTTATCAGAGCCAAATTGCTACTGGAACTTGAGTTAAAAATAGATCCCTACAATCTACCATAGGGTACTATTTTATTTTTAATTAATTTTATAGAAGTCCAATGCATCCCAAAATTTTACAGTAGCTCACTGATGTGATTAGAAGCCTGTGTAAAATTTTCAAAACCATATCTTGTCAGAAGCTACCAAAAACATTTATGGAAGTTAAACCAAGAAAAAGGAATAAAAACAAGGTAGTTAATGAGAAGGACAAAATGGTAAATACACACTGAGGTACAGAAAAATATTTAGAAATAGGATAACTTTCCAAATGAATCTTGAGCAACCCTAGAGTGACCCCACCTTTCTTTTGTGAAGTCTAAGTTGTAAAACCTTATATGTGTGCACAATCACCCAGGTTTTATATCACAACACACCTTACTTCATGAAGATAATGAAAGTTTAGAACCTTGTTTAGGTGAATTTGGTCGAAATGCAATTTACACTTCAGCAATAATTCATGTTTTGCATCCTGCATGCGAAAGCATGGAAACTTGAACTATTGCATATGCATCTCGTGTAGAAGCGAATCTCGCAGACGGAACGTACGAACTGCTCCCGACAACCGAGGAAGTACCTGCCAAGCTACATCACGTCGAGGTCGAGCAGGAGATCAGCGAAGCATCCAATGAGCTTCCCACTAACTTAGAACAGGAAGGTAAGCCCCGGATCATAACCTAGTTTTCTAAATACATGCAATGTCTATGATACTTATGCTTGTGCATTTACGTTCATAGGAGTTGATTGAAAACCTAGTTGCATAATCTTCGGTACCTATGGTTGAACACTAGTATGATAGGCCGAGTAGCTGCAATGCTAAATAGGACTCGATAAAAGTCAAGTGATTTTTCCTATCACTCGCGAGTTTATAGTTGTTGATTTCTTGCTTATGCTATAACCATAAGGATGACGGACGGGACCGGGATTGGTTCCGACTCGGTGGTTTTTGTCCCATCTGTCTAGTGCTGAAAATGCTAAGGCCGAAATGTGTCGGTGTTCGCAGTCAAGTGTTTGAAAGTATTAATCTCATACCTAGTATGGAATAGGGAAGTGTAGTACCTGATTGAATCGGGATGTGGGCATACTCCCCGATCTCTCTAGAACGGAGTTCTCCTGATGCATCATGTGGGTACAAGTGCAGTCACGGTACGGCGATGTTCCGGGACCGTGGGGCCTTGTATCCAAGGGAAGTGGACCCTGGCCACGTGCTTGGGAATTGATGGGGACGGCTGACATGTGTGGACCCATCATGGTACACAATATCGTGGGATTAGGTTCACCTTGCAAGGTTAATAAACTCGATTTAAATCGTCTGCCTCTCACAGCTTGAGGCTGCTTGACTACTGTGCTGCACTGAGTAACAAGTGGAACAAAGAATGATTATCTTAATGATGATGTTTGGAATATAATGTTTGCTCAACTTGCTTGCTTAGAACAGTTTGCTTACCTAGAATAAATAATCTACTAAAACCTACTGCTAAAACTTGAAAGTAAGGATCTACTTATATGCTTTTGGCAAAAAAAAACCCCTCCGCCAAAAGCCTTGCATGTCTAAAAGTCGGTGGAGTAGTTGCCACCCGACGGGGAAGTCTTGTTGAGTATTAGTATACTCAGCCTTACTTGTGGTTTTACTTTCAGGTAATTTGGATGTTAGTGCTTTTGCTGAAAGTGTGACTTGGCCAACCCAGCTCCCTCCGGGTTGGATGGTCGAGTGAGACCCATCCTCGGTGGATGAGGACCGTGGTAACTGACGTCATGGTTGGCTTCTCCATGATGTTTCTGCTTCGACATTTAGTCGCCATCCTTTTTCTGCTGCTTAAACTTTGAACATTTTACTTTATGCGCTTTTGAATTACTATGATGTAATAAATAAAGTGGGACCTATGTATTAAACTACTGGAATGTTGTAATCTCTAGACTCGCCTTCGTGTGAGATGTTTTTCGTTTCGATCCGAGACAAGTGGTTTATCAGGTATAACCCGATAGACTACCAAATTGGCTTGATTAAAGTGTCGGTTCGCATGTGAAGCGAAGATGAGAACATTTTAGCTAGGTTAATTTGGGTGGTTCTGTCACACATACCATTCATTGTCTCCAAAACATTTCTAGAGTAGTATAAGAGAAAACAAATATGCATGCCTTCACTCATTTCAGACTGAGAAATGTCCTTTTCATGGACTTTTGATCTGTGTTGCTTGACGGCAAGCTCATTTCTGATCTACTCATCTCTAACTATGGCTCTAATATTTCTTGAGTTTTGGTGTGTAGGTGTTGTTGCTATTGGTGTTCTTGTGCCCAACTCTTGTTGCAAGTGAAAAAAGCTACAAGTTCAAATTTTAAACAACCTAGTGATGTAACTTTTCAAGGTAGAATTGAAGCTGCGATGGAGAGAGGGGTCAAAACTGGCAATGAAGCGTAGGTTTTAGTTGTTATTAAAAAAATTTAGAAATAATTGTATGATATTGTCAGTTTGTCTGTGTTTCTTTATCAACGCAATTGTCTTGTTGACAGTACTTTAATTAATGTACTTTTTGGTTCTTGAATGAATTACTCAGTTGTTTTTGGTGAAGCAAAGAATTGATTGCCAATCCAATGTCATGGATAATTTATTTAGGCATTATATTAAACTATTCAAAAATAAAATGATATATTGAATTTATAAATGCAAATAAAAGAATCATTATGTATTAGTATACACAAAAATAGATGTACCTATAAATCGTCTCCACATTTCTTAATACACAATGTGGTGTTATTATAAAACATGCCTATATCCATACACGTGTAATAAAAATGTATCTACGATATTATTTCTACATTTGTTAACACGCAATTTGGTGTTACTATGATATGTGTCACCCACCACAACATTTGCCACGTCACCTGCCACATCATCCACCACGTCACCTACCACATCATTCGCCACGTCACGTGCCATGTCACATGTCATACTCTACTAAATCGTCTCTATATTGATTACTATGCAATAAGACATCGCTATAAACGCGTCTGTATTAGTAGGCATTTTTTTATACATATCTATAAATTGTATCTATATTTATTAATACAAAATGAAGCGTTACTATACTACGTAACTACACCACTAGAGATGTTTTATACATGTGTCTGCAAATTTGTATCAATATTTTTAGATATGCATCTAACGTGTTCATAAAATGTCTCTTTCTTTCATAGCAATGCTTAAAGGATTCATCTCTATAAGGTCTGACGCAGTACGTGCGAAGACGCTTCTAACACGCTTTATGGAAGCGTTCCTACATTGACATAGAGACGAAATAAAGCGTGTCTAACTCTAAATCTGACGTAGCTAAGGGGGGTTTTCTAGTAGTGCCATCGCATGTTGTATTTCCTCCTGCGACGCTCTCGCTCTCTTCCACGCGCGACACCACCGTCAAGAAGATCGACTCAACCAGTCTACCTCTGCACCAAAACCAAGTAAGCCTAATCACCCTAGATCATGCATAGAACCCTAGATTAGATCTCTGCCAGTGCTAATTAATCATGTTTTAGTGTTAATTACTCTCTATTAATGGAAAATGGCCAAGATTAGGGTCAAATTAATGCAAGCTAATAAGGTTCTAGCCCTAATTGCTCTCGGTAATCATGCTCATGTGGTCAATTAGTCTCGGGTAGATGCAATCTCTTGTCAAAATTGATGTTTTGGATCGGTTTAGTCCTAAATTGATGTAATCAATCAAGTTTAGTGATACCCTATGCCACTGTTAGGGTTAATCTCTCTCGATTCATCACAAATTCGACGCAAAACCCAACTCAAGTCGTCGAATCATGCAATTGTAGGCCCGGATAGCATGTAGAAGGAGGGAAAATTGAATCAATTGAAGAAACCTTAAAGAAATCCCGTGAAATTCCTCAATTTCCAAAACCCTAGATTTTTTTCCCTGGTAAAAATCCCCAAAGTCGAATACCCATGTCCCAAATTAAGAAAAAATATGGCACTTACAAGTGTGTTCCCTGATGAAATGCCGCCGACTGCGCACGAGCCTTGGGCTCATGCGCGCGTCGTGCGAATCTTGCCATTGACGCCTCTGGTCGCCTTCACGGCCAAGCCACCATGCACCGCCACTAACGCGTGCCACATGGGACCGATCGACGGAGCTGTGCGCGGCTCCGGCCGTACACGAGCTCTGGCGAGAGGACCCACGGCGGCGTGGGATCTTCACGCGCCTTGTAGCCGCCATCTCCCTCTCTCCCTCACGCGAGAAAAACGGGAAGGAATGACATAGGGTTTGGCGAGAGCCGGCCGTCCGGTTTTTTTCGATGAGGGTGAAAGCTGAACCGTTGGATCCGATGGACGGCTCAGATCGACGTGCAGGAGGGGTGGGTTTGGTTGTTGGGATAATGGGCCTCTTGGACATTTTTATTTTGGGCTCGGCATATTGGTTTGGCCGGCAAGAAAAGATGAAAGGGCAGCCAGGCCTGTGGGGTGAATTTTGGGCTGTTTCCGTCTCACGGGCCGAGATGAAGTTGCTGTTCACGAGTTTATCATTTTATTTTCAGTGTATTTCATTGTTTTAATGTATTTCTGATGTTTTTTCACATATTTTTGAGCACTATTAATGTTTTATTACGCATTTCAATGAATTTTACACTGAATAATTTATGATGAATGCCCAAAATAATGTTGAATATTTATGTGATTTATTCCACTGCATATGCTTTGTCTCTAATTAAAATGGAACCAATGGGAAATGTTAATTAGTGATTTTCATGTAATTTTATTTGAAATTATGATTAACTCATGTTTATATTTCTGTTCAAAGTTGATTTATAAATATGTGTTATTTATGGTGTATGTTTTTTAATTCATTTCTGCCCAACGGTCCTAATTTCTCTAGAACTAATGCTGCTCACCGTGTTAACTCAGGACATGAGGATGGCTGTCCGATAAGCATTGAGAAGGAGGGGATTGATCTGAATCAAGGAACTATAAAATCATTGAGGCGGCAGGGACAAGCAGCTTACGCATTTTGACGTTCGTTGGTGTCATCTGGTGTTGGCACGGTAGCACCATCGTCAACCCACGTTGGTTGTCCTCACGCTCACGGGCGGCATCAGGAACAATAGAAGCTAGGCTGCGCTCCATATTGACGTTGCAGGTTTGAGTTTACGAAGTGAACACTTCTATTTATTTGAATTGAATGTAAAGCAAGTGAATCTATGATATGCTGATGTCATTCTTTTTTCCTTCTTTTTTTGGACAATGTAAAAAAGTCCTATATGTCTGAGTTGTATAATTTAGAACTTTTCAGTTGAGATATGAGTTGTATATTCCTCAATTTTGTATGATATAGTGTAATCTAATATGAGTTGTATATTCCTTAATTTTGTGTGATATAGTGTAATCTAATAATAGAAGCCGAGCCCCTGTGCTACCTGTATTTGTAGAGCAGGAAGAGCAGAAATGTACAGAGGAAACATACATCGATACGTGTCGTTACTGAATGGAGCGCGAATTGTCAGCTGAAATCTGAATTCCTCGTGAGTGCATTTCATATATTTTCTCTGGAACGCAGTAACTTCATATGACTGGGTTCAGTTCTCGCACGATGCTGAAAACAATACTGCGTTCTAGTCTTCTACAGGTCCTATTTGTATCCGCTTTTCTGGAACTCGCTTATCTAACAAGCAGGCTTATCAGATAAACCTGCTGTCTTAAGAATCCACTGCAATCCTGATTATTTTGTGTTGATTGTCTATCTAGCTGGTAAATTGACCTGAATGCCCCTGAGGCTGATAATAGCTCATTTTTCTTGTGAATCTGAGGAGAAGACAATAATTCTAATGTCTTTGGAGTTTGTTAAATAAAAATTGCATTACAATGATATGAAACTCATATGATAGATCGGTCTAGTATGGAAACATCCATCATGGGTACAACAACAAAGTATTTTTCTAACTAGTTCTAACACGAGTCTGAGTTTTCTATAAATAAAAATGTATATGAATGATGATTTCTGAAAAATACTGGACCCAGCAGAAGCAGCAACAAATCTCCAGTAAAGCCTACCTATGCTACTGTTACTAGCCTAGACCTGAGTTTTCCTTTTCCCTTTGGAATCTTCGTAAAGATGAATTTTAGGATGCCCACCACATATATCACAGATGTCATATGAAAATTATAAATGATTAGATTCTAATTCTTAAATGGTTGCAAGCCCCATGAGCTAGGATTGAAATCCAGTAGTGAACTGTGAACTTGGTCAGCTTCTTTGTGATGTGAAACATCCAACCTTGCATCTGGGACCATCACTACATGCCTGCAAAAAGAATAAAATGTAAATCTGCCATCAAAAGGTGCAGAATATGCATGACAAAAACAAAAACTTACATTCCAGCAGTTTTTGCTGCTGCAACACCCAATGATGCATCTTCAAAAACCAAGCAATTATTGGGTTCTACATCACACTTACAGAGCACAATGGAATTGCATCAGGGCTTAAAGACAATCACTTGATGGAACATCCAAATGGAACAATGAAATTATAGTTTTTTCAGTTCGGTTAACATGCATACCTCAAATCTCCTCATGGCAGCCAGGAAAATATCAGCAAATCAAATCATAGAGAACATTGATTCTCCTTCACATGGATTCGCCTAATCATCAGCAAATCAAATCAGTTTCGCACGGATTCGCCTTCACAAAGAATAGGAACATTGATTGTAGAGATAGATTAGGAAGGAACAGAAATTTTACCTGAACAGGGAGGCGGGCTGGGGCGGCCAGCAGGGGGCCAAGCCCAGGGGTGCGGTGGCCAAGCCCAGGGGCGCGGCGACGGTTGGAGGAAGGTGGGCAGGGGCGACCGGCAGTGAGGGCCAAGCCTGGCTGCGGCAGGGAGGCGGGCACGGTGAACCGAGCGGCAGCAGCAGGATCTGCAGGACACAGGTAGGGCGAACCGAGCGGCGGCAGCGGGATCTGCAGGACACAGACGGGAGCCGGCGACGGGATCTGCGGACGGCGGACGGGAGCCGGCGGCACCATCGCGGGATCCAGGCGCGGGGGCGGACGGTGGAGGTGTCGGTGGGTGAGAGGGTAGCGGAGGAAAAACGGTTCGCTTGCCCCAGAAGCGACTCCCATTCCGTGTACACGATAAGCCCGACGCTAGTTATTTTCAGGATTGTGGACTAAACGGCTTACGTGGTAAGCGAGAAATAAGGAAGATGTTTAGGTGGACTTATGGCTTATTTCCACCAATAAGCAGGAAATAAGCGGATACAAACAGGCTATAGACGACTCGGTCTCAGCTCTCAATGTCAGAGAATAGTACTGCTTGCTAGCTCAAACCATCAGCAACACCTGTTGTGGAAACGTCGTCCTGGTCTACATCAAGATACCCACGAGATTGCTTACTTTTTTGAAAGGAAAAGGGCACGAGATTGTGCCTATTTCATTGATAAAGATGCGAGATTGCTTACGCTTACAACACGCTGAGTTCCTGTTCGCCAAGCGTGCCACCGGAAGGCCGGCACGTCCCGTGCCCTACCGGCGTTCTCGCTGACCCCTTCCTGATCGATCTAGACGACAAGACGTTCCGGACGATCTAGAAAGGAAAATGAAGCCGGCGAACTTTCAAAGTCTCAATCCGGCGACTGGGCGTCTTCAGCAAAATTCAGCAGGCTCTACAGAAGCACTAGTCGGCCAGGAGGCTGTAGCAGTTTATATATGCACAGACGTGGACAGTGCTCAGAAGTTGCATCGGCTTGCTTTGCTTGCCACCGTGGAGCTCGATTCGATGGGGGCAAGCACACGCGGAGGAATCATGTGCCCCCTGACGCCATCTCTTCATTCAGAGCTTACAGGAATTGTGCCAGAACTTCACAGGATTCAGGGCAAAATTCCACGTTCTAAAAAGATATATGCTTCAGCCCTCAACTCCCAAGTCTACTAGCTAAAAGTATTTCAGAAACCTGATACGAAACTTCATGGTCTCCATCAGAATTCAGCGCCTTTTGGCTTTCGCTTACCACGCCGGCTTGCCGGAATTTTCCGGTGCACGGCCGCATGCTTAATTCTGGTTTACGTGCAATTCAGAATACTTTCGCGACGAATCCTAGTTTGTCTCCTGAAGGCCAGCACATGGTGTGTTGGACTCGCAGCATTGGCATTGAATTATTCTGGTCCTAGTTTACACGTGCTGCCATGAAAATATGAAAATGACATTCGACCCACTAACTTTGGATCAATCGGGTGGTTGCTCCGTGGATACATCGTCAAATTTATCGACAAATATATTAATATCTACAACATCAAATAAATGGTAAATCAATATGTATTTTTTTGCGAATAAAAATCAATATGTATTACATGATGTAATAATGCAACTAGTTTAGTCTTATAGATATTTGTACATTTTTCTATAAATTTAGTCAAATCTAGAGAAATTTGACTTATGATAAATGAAAATGACTTTAATTTGAAAAGGAGGGACCAGCTACCAGGCAGTCGGGGGACTTTCTGCCTTGCCCCAGTTGTTTAATAGTTTTGCTAGGTGGCTGGATGCAATATTTGGGGAAATGGTACATTCATCCCTGTCCTGGCGTACTTTGTTGTGAAAGAAATTAGTAAAAAAATGCTAAAGCTTAGATGAATATGTGTTAGAGGACAAAATTTGTCATAAAGTGCAAATATACATGAATTTTGTTATCTGTTCGTATGAATTTTTTGGGGAAGTCCCAACTTGTTTTTTATATAATTTTTATTTAAGACCTGTTTAATTCGCTCCCACAGGAAGTCGCATCCAGACATGTTAGATACTACTCAGGTATTGTAACCATCCCACAGGAAATCGCATCCAGACCTATTAGATATTACTCAGGTATTGTAACCATCCCACAGGAAGTCGCATCCAGACCTGTTAGATACTACTCAGGTATTGTAACCACTAGGCTAGAGACTCTTTCACACCTTTTCTTATGAATTAACCTAGCACCATTTTGAAATATGGTTGTGCCAAGTTTTATTTTCTTTGAAAGTACAAACTGTGTTTTGGGTGAAATTTTACCATTTTGTATATCAGAGCCATATTAACGTGTAGCTTGCTTCTGGTAATATTACATTTTCAACTTGAAACTTTTTTTTTGGCAGATTAACTACATGAAATTGGATACGCCATTCTCCAAAAGGTTTGCTGGTCTCCGTCGATCTTACCAACCGTGCTAAGCTAAGAGCATCTGCGCCCGTTAGATTTGTGATCCAACGGTTCTGGACCGGGAGGCGGGCTGCAGGCACGTGCGCGGACCAATTCAGATGGGAAGCACGACGTGCGTACGTGGGCAGTCGCCGACCCACACCGCTCGCCTCTCTAAACAAAGACAACCCGCGCGCGATTCCTGGCAGGTCCCCGGCCACCTCACCCCACAACGTCACGTCTCCTACTTGCGCATGGCGCCGTCAACCGGCTGGCGGTGGTTGCGCTCCCACCTCGCTGACCCCGCAACCGCGATTCTTCACGTGTTCAACGTGCGCCGCGCGCTCCACACTCCTCGGCAACGTGTTGTTTCGTTCCTCCCACGGAAAACACCTATAAAAACCAAGACCTCCCAGCGAACCCACAAGAGAGCCCAAGCCAGAACAAATTACGAGTTCCCTTTGATCAATCCTCCTCCTCACGCGACAAAGAGCATCGCCGGCGATGGCGGCGGCAGAAGCGACCACAACGGCGACGACCAGCCGGTTCGCGGCGGCGTGCGGCGCGCTCAGCCAGTTCGTCAGGGCGGCCGAGGCCGAGAGGGAGCGCGGCGGCGCGTGGCATCCCGCCGTGCCGGTGCGGCCACTCCCCCTCATGCCGGGCGCCGACGTCGACGAAGAGCCCGAGGCTGGGCCCGCGCCCACGGCGCAGCTGACCATTGTGTACGGGGGGCGGGCGCTGGTGCTTGACGACGTCCCAGAGGACAGGGCGGCAGACTTGCTGCGCCTCGCGGCGGCGGCGGCGGCGCGAGGAGTCACGGGGCAGCTCTCCTCGGCCGACGACCTGCCGGTGGCGAGGAAGGCGTCGCTGCAGCGGTTCATGGAGAAGCGGAAAGGGAGGGCCGCCGCGCGCGCCGCGCCGTACCGCCGGCCCGGTGCCGCTGAGCGACATGATGGCCTCACGCTCGCGCTGTGAATCTGGGCTGCTAGATAGCTGGTAGCCTGTTAGTAGACTGTTTGGCTTGGTAGTATTGCAATCGTATTTGTTAGGTTGTTGACTTGTATAGATACAGGGGACTGTTCTTGTCTGGTGATTGTTGAAGCAAACAGAGCAATGTATAGATGAATGATATGGTTATTGAACACTGAATTCCGATGGAATTTCAAGAATCTTGAACTGGAGAAGTTATTTTTCTTTTGCACACGGAGAAATGGTTTTTGATCAGGAAGCATTGAAAAAGATTGACTTACAAGGTCTCTCAAGTTTTATTTAAAGTAAAAGGTCTTTCAAGTTCGAAGACATGGAAATGGAGATTTTTGTGAACGGTAAAGAGAAAAAAGAAGACGCCCAAGATTTCCCTTTAGTTTTGACAACTCTATGTCGGCAGTCACAGATTCTACCCGAAAAATGATTTTGAGCTTGTGTACCATTATGAGTTTTAAATTTCAATAGTGTGAACGATGAAACAACATAAAAGAGCAGATCCGCTAATTCGTGCAGGCGCTAAATGTGGGCGAAGTTCCCCGGAAGTGAAGCTCAAAGGGGCGGCCTGACATGGACAGCCCAAGCGGAAAGCGACCCAACCCAACCGACACGTGCTTGTTCCACGCGAGTGCCTCCAGAATTTCAGATCCCAAGCGTTCCCACCGCTACTGGCAGGATGCTTGGTCTTGGAATTGGATCGTTCAAGCGGCCGGCACGAACCTCCCAAAGGTGTTCCATGGATGATGCTTTCGGGACCAACTCCGCTTTGCCTGCCTTATCTGATCGTAAACGTACTGTTGTATCGTCTTGACCTCTATCACAAAAGTCATCCGAAATCATTACCAACGTGTTTGGTTTGAGATGCTGGTGATCCGAAATCATCCGAACCTGGCCGCGCTGTTGGTTCGCATCGCCTGACGAGCTCATCTACCATCGATCGCTTCCGTCTAGTGCTAATCGCAGAGGCAAAATGTGCCGTACCACTTGATTTGGAGAAAAAAATATAAGCGGACGAAGCCATTCCATTTGGAGCGGAGCCACCCGATGCGCATCGACCGCTAAATCAAACAGGTTGTACCTTGCTGTCGTTTCTTTCTCTCAGTAATATGTATGCTCGAATTCTCGATACACCCTCCGTTTCTTTTACAAAGCGCGCGGACATGCTGAGATTTATATTAATTGACCAAGATTTAATCTAAGAGTGTGTAGATTGTGCATACAACATTAGTAACTTTGAATTTGTATTTGAAAGCACTTTATATAGTGTTGATCTTATATAAAATCCGTGAAGGAGGAAGAAAATAGCGTAGAAGTCTTTTGACACGGTCGATCCACGCTGCATGTCACGCCAAATCATAAAAATTTGCAGAAAATTTGGAGATTCATTTTAATAGTGGCAAAAAATATAGGAGCTTTTGAATGCTTGCATTTGGTAACGACGGTAAAAAAAAATTAAATAGCGCGCAAAATTGATGGTCGGAACGTCGTTCGAAATTTATCATATGTTCCTTTTTCCCAGCAGAAGTTTATCAAAATTTCCTTTTCCGTTGGTAAGCGTGAGTTACTGAGCTGGTTACTCTAGCTTCCGAGTCCGAGCCGTGGCACGGTGGCAGTGCTGGGGCTTCGGCCGCCTATCAAACCCCCGATTGAGCCGAAAAAGGTCGAACACATTTTTCAAACCAAACGCGAAAAAAGGAAACCCGCCCCTTCCGTCCATTCCCCTCCCACCCAACGGCCGACCCGTTAACCCGCCATGGCCGCCACCGCCGGCGGCGTCACCCGCGCCGGCCACCTCCCCCGGCAGGAAGATCGGCGCGAGGGGGATGAAGGATCCGTTGAATCGGAGGAGGAAGAGGAGGTGGAGAGCGACGACGAGGGCTCGGAGGCCTCGAGCCCCTCCGACCTCGGCGAACCCGACGCGGGCTCCGACGAGGACCCCACCTTCGACCCGGACGCCGACGGGGACCTCGAGGTGGAGTCCGTGCTGCGGTCCAGGATGAGCCGGATGTCCATCTCGGCCTCGGCGCGCAAGGGCAGGTCAGGCAGCGGGGTTGGTCTCCGCTTCTTACCTTCTGTGATTGTGTAAATCGGTACAATTTGTGCGATCGTGGTGGATCGGAGAAAGGATTTCGGTCTGTGACTTTTGCGTGTTCATGTGAGATGAATTTCGTGATTTCAGGAAAGGGGCAGCGGTGCTGAAGATGGGAAAGGAGGAGATTGACCTTCTGGCCATGGTGGACAGGCTCAAGCAGGGTGAAATTTCGATTATTGTTTCTTTCTGATAATGCCGATGGGAACTGGTTCAGAAATGGAACAGCAATGTATTGTGCCTACTGGTGTAATTAAACTTGGGGAAAATGACATGACAACCTACTAAAAACTTGGCTAACAGAAAAGAACTGTGCTTTGTTTTCTTACAGCATGTGAAACACAATTATGCTCAGCATTGAATCATTCATCTCAATACCTTGATGCAAGGAATGAACTTCATTATGCATTTATCTGCGTAGGCACAAAAGTTTAGAAACTGGCATGGGAATTTTGATTGATATGCAATTTCCCCAAAAGAAAACCATTACATTTTTGTATTTATCATGCGGTAGTTGTTTTATAAGATATTCAAGATGGCAATGGGGACCCGCGACTCGATACCCGATGGGTATTTACTCCATTAGGGTTTGAATATGGACTAAACACACTACCCACGGGTACATAAATTGACCAAACCCTTCACCCATCGGGTACACGGGTATGGGTATGTTCCAGCGGTCCCCATACCCGTTAACCCGTGGGTGAAAAATACCCGGCCCAAAAGTAAAGAAGCATGTTTGTTGTCCTATATATGTTGACTGCAATGAACTTGGAGATTTATTTATGTACCCCTTTTGGCTATGTAATGTAATGACAGAATGACTTGTGTGATGGTGTTATGTGACTGGTGGTTGCGGTAGAGATTATTATATGCTATTATTTGTCTAATTTTATGTATTCTGGGACTGGTGGTTGCTGCTGAAGTGCTGATTTTCATGTGCTTAAATAAACTATTGGCGGGTACGGGAGACCCGCCGGGTATGATTTACCCTACCGGGTGTGGGTTTGGGGAAATTCCCCACCCACAGCTGGGTATGGGGATTCTGGTGGTCTCAAATTTTTATGGCGGGGATGGGTCTGGGGTGTGGCCATACCCGATGGGGATTTACCCATTGCCATCTTGATATTGAGCTTCAGGTATTCCTTCTGTTGTCAATGTAATGTTAAGCACAAGCAGAGAGGTTGTTAGGTCATTTGGAGGAAACCTGTTTAATAAATGTGTTTCTGCCTACAGTTCCACGGATCAGAAGTGCAAAATTTTCTTTTTATTTGCATAATGTAGTTGCTCATATGAGCATTGTTGCAATGTGCAGATGATCAGCTGGAGAAACTAAAGGTTTATGAATGTAAAGCATATTTGCGGATGCACAAATTAAGATTGACAGGCAAGAAGGAAGTGCTCCTAAATCGAATCAGGGAGCATATAGAGTATGAACTCCAACCATATTGTGATATATCCTTATTTTTTTAGAACTTTAATCTTGAGCTTCTGTTGTTGACTTTGTTAGATCATATCTGATGCCCATCAATGTACTCACACTTTCTTGTGCTTCACATACATTCAGGGTGAAAAATAACGGCGAGGAGAAGTACCCAGTTTCAAACTTTGTTCTTAACTGTAAAGGTGAAACAAGCTAGCTAACTTATTCAGATGTTTGAACAGAGTTCAAGTGCTTATAGAAAATGAGGTTCATAACTTTGTAGCGGTCCAGGCATCTACATGACCTTAATTTAGGACTTTTAGTAGAGAAGCCTATAATAATTTGTTAACTTTTGCCTTCCTGTGCCGTTTGTGTGCAAATTTTGTCTCTCTTATACGTCACTTAATTCATGCAGGTGATGCATGCAAAGGTGATGTTGTGATTTTTGAGCAAAACATTTACAGAAGGTAATTGCTAAGTTCTGGTGGTATTTATCATGAATCGTGAATCTTTAGACATTGCATTTATTTTCCATTTTTTATTTCTGTTGAATATTGATGTAGGAAAAAGGGAGCTCCTCGAGAAGTCAAGGGGCGCCTATGTGGTCAAAGGACCAATGCTGGTAGAATAATAAAAGAAAGCTACGGCACTGCAAAGCAACAGCATACATTCACTGTAAGTCCTTAGTTCTTGTACAAGCATGCATTCTTCCCTCAGTTACAGTATAGCTAGAAGCCTAGAACAATGATCTTTGGAATCCATTTTATGTGCTAAAAATGTATATATAATGTAGATTGAGATTTTATGGAGTAAAGGATACAAACCATGGCCTCCCCTTCATCCGCTCCTCATTAAGGGCAGAAATCTTTACAAGGATAAGACCATGAGACAGGTGCATTCTCTAGCAATGTTCTTTTGCATACTCTCTCCATTCCAAATTGTAGGTCGTTTTGGCTCTTTTAGGTTCATAGATATTATTATGCATCTAGACATACACTATATCTAGATGCATAATAATATCTATGAATCTAGAAAAGCCAAAACGACCTACAATTTGGAACGGAGGGAGTATATGAAAAGAAAGCTTATTATTGATTGAGCTGCACTGATATATTTTACTACATTCACAGCCATGGCCTGATGAAGAGGAAAGAAACAGGGTCATACAAGAAAAACATGAAAGAGGGGATGTGGCACGCAAGTCAAGAGCAGCCAGGATTCATGAGAAAGAGATTGAAAAGCTGTCGAGGTTAAAAAGGTAAGCTCAAATACTATAATGTTGTACATTTTGACATGATAATATGGTATTTACAGTAATACTCATGGCGGGAGATCATGGTCAGTAGTAGTGTAGTACTGTTTAAAAAAGGTGCTAATAGCTGTTTCAGGAACAGGATGAAGGACAAGATCAAAGAACAGCAGAACATGAACCAGAAACAGCCTCAAGAGCTAAAGCAGAAGGTCGAATCCACGAATACTGTTCAGCAAAGGTATCTCAATGGGTTCGTAATGCTGCAATCGCTCTGATGCCCTCCTATTAGGCTGTTGCATGAAATGGGTCAGCTTGTGTCACTGCTTAGCATATTTACATTAAGCTGTACTACCAAAATATGTGCTGTCCATCTGCATCTAATACATGGTAGACACTTAGGAAAAGAAAATACTGCCTTTCTATTTCTATCATTCTCCTGTTACTAGGGTTATCTTGCTTTTTTATTGCTTGTCATATTAATGTACAGTTTATTTGCATCTAATACATGGTAAATGCTTACTAAAAAGAAAATGGCATCTAACTGTATTGTTTATAGAGTTCTTGGGCATTTACATCTACGATTGTGCTTATATAACTTTTTCTTGCATCTGTTAGGGTTGGTGAGAGGAAAGGCCCTTCCCCTCAAAATGGTGAACCAGGGAATACAAGGCAGCAACATATATCTTCGAAGGCTATTTCTACACACCACAATGAAGTGTTTCCACAGATGGGTGCAACAAGAAATTTCCAGCAAGAGTTCAACGGTAATCAGGTCTCTTCCAACCAACATGGAGGACCACAGCCGTTTTCAGAGCCCACTCATACTCAGCAAATGTTCAAGGACTCGCACCACCACCACAGTTATCAACAACGAAATGAAGTTCTGTCGCAGGAGGTTGCAATGATAACTTCCAGGAAAGCATTCCTAGGTCGTCAGGCCCCTTCCCAACACAATGGAGGATCAGGGAGCACAAAGCATCATCCCATATCTTCAAAGCCCACTCCTTCAACGTTCAAGTACCCACAGCAACCCCCCAAACATCAAAACCACAATGAAGAGGATGGTCCTAAGAGAACTTACAGAGAACATCATCATCAGAATAACGCTGACCATTCCACAGAATATGATGAATCTTCATTCCATCCTCAAGGGAAGTTCACTCAGCATGCAAGTCCGTACCAGCATGGCTCCAATTTTCATCAAAATGCCCCAGGTAGTCACCAGGCACATCAACCCCAAAGACCAAGAAATCAGCATCAAAGTAAAGCTTACTATGCCACAAAATATAATGACTCATTCCAGCCTCAAGGGAAGTCCACTCACCATGCAAATGCATACCAGCATAGCTCCAGTTCTCATCAATATGCCCAAGCTAATCACCGAGTGCATCAACCCTTGAGACCAAGAAATCAGGATTTCAATTCAAGTGACCCATCTTATGGACAGGATTACCATCATCAAGGATGCCATGATTACAGGGGAATCACTCGTGGCCAGTATCATCCTCAACAGAGCCAGAATCAAAATTACTATAGCCGCAGGCCTATGACTCAAGACCAGTATCTAACCCAACAAAACCATCATCCGAATTACAATGATC
The DNA here is from genome assembly GCF_000263155.2 of Setaria italica. Taxonomy (NCBI): domain Eukaryota; kingdom Viridiplantae; phylum Streptophyta; class Magnoliopsida; order Poales; family Poaceae; genus Setaria; species Setaria italica. The sequence continues at coordinate 20,139,269 of NC_028458.1, read as the reverse complement.
ACAGGAAAACAAACCAAAAGCAGTATCATCCTAGACAGAACCAACCTCAGCAGTTTCTGGAACAGCAACCACAACCACGGCCATGCCGCTACTACTATAAACAAGGATGGTGCCCCTATGGGGAAGGCTGCTGGTATTCCCACGACATCTGAGTGCTAAAGGAGAGGCAAAATGTTGTGCTGCAGTGCTGTGACCTCAGCCAAGTTGAAGATTTTGAAGTGGCAGGGGAACACTAACTTTTTTTTGGGCGAGTAATGTGGAAATTTTTTCATTGAAACTTAAGCCACATGGGTCTACATCACGCTCTTGTATTAGCTGTTCAGCTAAATTTGGGATAATCTTTAGGTACCTATGTATTGCAGTCATAAATATCAACTCCATTTGTTGATTATTAGTTAATCCATATGCCATTATGATATGATTTATGGAAATTCCATAGAGATTTCACATGAAAATAGATCATATTACATAGAAATGCCCTGATTTTCTTAGGATACAGATCTAAGTTAATTTTATGTCCGTTCTGTGATTACGGTTTTACAATTACTGAAAGGTGAGTGAGGTAATGTAATGCTAATTCGCTTCTTTTGAACGTAAATGTAATGTTAATTCGTCGCTACCTGTAGTAGCTGATTGGCCAAACTGAACTTGTTTTAGTGGGCAGTTCAGTATTCATGTCCTCTAGGTCGTTTTAGCTTTTTATTTGCTATGTATCTACATGATCTATATCTGAATACATAGTAAAAGTTACGTATCTAGAAAAGTCAAAATGACCTATAACTTGGTACAGGGAGGAAGTATGTAGAAATCATGGTGAACGCAAAACAAGTGTGAAAATCTAACTTGAATTGCCATCCAAACCTCTTGTTTCCTAAGTAGAAGCTTATAAGTAATGTTTTAGACATTGACACCATCTCCAAACCATAATTTTGATCTAAAAATTATTGCAAAATATAACAAACCTATACTTTTATAAAGTTATATTTGGAGACAAAATTACCCATGCCATTTCCAAACATCCAAACTCAGTATATAAAAAGTAATATGTAACCAGAATTTGAAATTGATAATACAACCCTCAAAACATCACAAGCTTTTCATTTTTTTCACTCCATTTTTTGCTCACAGCTTAAGGCCCCCTTTGGTTAGGCTTTCCAACCTGCTTTTGCTTTTGCAAAAGTCAAAAGCCAACCAAAGGGTTCCAAAGCCATTGATGCTTTTACCCAAAAGCAATTTTTATGGTAGTACAAATCCAAAAGCACCTCCCCCCTACTTTCAAGTACTTTTGGGGCAAAAAATTACCCACCTGCCACTGGTTATGATGTACCGTTTCATTTTCTAGCGATCTATTTTTTCTCCCGCACGTGAAGAGAACACGACCGGCTCCTCTCCCCCGTCCCCCGCACATCGCCGTCTCTGATCCAGGCGGTCCGCCGCCCGCCACCCTTGGCTGCCGGCCGGTCGTCCGCCTCCCCTGGCCGCCGGCCGGCCGGCCGCCACCGCCCATCCACCATCCCCCCATCGCCGGGCCCCCGTCACCAGCCCGCTAACGCCCGTTCGCCGCCCCCCATCATCGAACCCCCGTCGCCGGCCCATCTAAGGCCCGCCGCCGCCCCCTAACGGCCGCCGCCGGGCCCTCGTCGCCGCCCCCTGATGCCCACCGCCACCCCTTGTCAGCCGCCGCCAAGCCCCCGTCGCCAGTCCCTGAGGCCCGCCGCCGGCCTCCTGACGCCCGCCGCCGCCCCCTGAATCAACAGCAGGGCGCCCCATCGCCGGCCCCCCATTGCCGGCCAATTGGCTCTGCTCCTGGTCACCAGCGCACCGACCGGTTTGTCTTCCTTTTTCTTCTCAACTAATTTTTTTATAACACTTGTTTCTTATAAATCATTTATACTATTCCAATTGTTTTATGTTGTCAGTTACAACTACAACACAAAATCAAATAGGAAGCTACCTGTGAACTTTCACAGCATGCTGGTGCTATTGGAGAAATGGGCAACTTGTATAGTGAGTGGTATTTGCACAAAGCTGAATATAGGGAAACGTCAGAAACTGGAATTCAATGGGTGATGAGGCGTATGTCACGTCCGAGGTATTTTTATAATACGTTTTGGATGAGCACGGAGATTTTCGATAAACTTCATGAGTTGCTAGTCTCTACTTACGGATTGACCTCAACCAACAATGTTTCGTCTATTGAGTCATTGGCAATGTTCTTGTGGATCGTCGAAGGACCACAATCTTTTTCACAAGCTAAAAATCGTTTCACACGGTCACTTTGAACAGTTCACATGAAGTTTCACGAAGTGTTGAAATGCTTGCGCAAGTTAGCTAAGGATAATATTAAGCCAAGAGATCCTACTTTTCTACGGAGCATGAAAGGGTGGAGAGGACCGTTTTTGGCCATACTTTAAAGGTGCAATTGGAGCAATAGATGGTTCACATGTCAAAGTGGTAGTGCTAGTGGACGAAGTGGTTAACCACACATGCCGTCATGGATATACATCTCAAAATGTGCTAGCTATTTGTGACTTTGATATGAGGTTCACCTTTGCGGTTGCCGGGTGGACGGATTCTGCACATGACACACGTATCCTCAATCATGCATTGGTAAATTTTCCTTCATTTCCCGTACCTTCTAAAGGTATACATGGTTCCTTCAATAAATTAGCAATATTTGTATTATTATGTACCTTACTAACTTGATTTTGTAGGAAAGTATTATCTTGTGGACTCAGGTTACCCAAACCGAATTAGGTATCTTGTGCCTTTCAAAGGAAGCACATACCATACCAGAATTTCAGCATCATTCGGGGCTTCCTCAAGGAAAGTATGAGATGTTCAATTTCTTGCATTCATCTCTTCGTAATGTCGTTAAAAATTCTTTTGGAGTCTTAAAGCAGAAGTGGCGTATTTTGAAGGACATGCCAAGTTTCTCACCTTGTACTCAGAAACATATCATTATGGCTTATCTTGCATTGCATAATTTTATTCGTGACAGCAATTTGTGTGATAAGGAGTTCAAGAGACGTGATGATGATGAGGATTACTTGGTACAACATACATGTGGCATGAGACAAACACAAGGAGATGAGAGTGACGATGTGGAGAATGAGGATACCATGAATACCATTCGTACTAGGATAGCTGATGCTTTAGTTAATACGAGAGAAGGAGAGTAATGTTGAGGGATGGCATCATTGTATAGAACTTTTAATGGATATAGTTCTATTTATGTGGACCAATCACTTTAATGGATGAAAAACATATAAAATTTATTTTTTTCTTTCTAAAATAGTGGTTTACATTTGAACTAGCGAACGCATTATTTTGTTACGAGCAATTTGCATATAAACACACTCACAGACTTTTAGGGGCATTACAGGTATTTCTTACACAGCCTACAGTTTCACAGCTCCTCTAACTAACGGTCTTCTGCTTTTCCTATAGTTGCTTTCTCACAGCTGCTTTTTCACAGCCTACAGCTCACAACAGCTTTTTCAAAAACCACAGTCTAACCAAACACATCATTTAAGTCAGCAAATCAATTAGCATCATGAGCATCTCGTGGAACATGGATAAATTTCCGATTTTTTCCCCCTCCTAGTTCACAGCCAGCCCAAATATCCGCTGCATGGGCATGAGCCCAACTGTCCAAACCCTCTCAAAGTAAAAAAAAAGAAAAGAAAAGGCCCAACCAGCCCCCCAAGGCCTAACTCCCCCAGGTCTGACCGCAAATCTACGAACGCCCCACCCCCATTTCTCTCTTTCTCGCTCGCTCGGTTGCTCCTTTTCTCGCCCATCCATTGCTCCGATCCAAACGGTGGCGGCTTCGGCGGCGGCCGGCGACCGGCGCGATCGGGCGCCCTCCCGAGCCCCTATGCCCTGAACGCGCAATCCGAACCCCGACGCGCCGGTTTCGCCGTCGCCACCATGTCTACCATCCCCTCCATCGAGCCCTTCAACCGGTGAGCCCCGACACTGCTCCATTCTCGTAACCCTAGCCGCAGCCGTCGCTGACCTCCGCGGGATCGGACCCGTTTTGTCGCAGGCTGGTGAGGCTGGCGGCGCGCGCCTTCTACGACGACATCTCCATGAAAGGCGACAACCAGCCCAAGACCTCCCGCGGGGACAACCGCGGCATGGCCGTCGTCGTCCTAGACGCGCTCACCAGGTACTACCGAGTCATTTCTGTTGAACCTTTTTGTCTTCTCAATGAAATCTTGTTGGGTGTGCACGCCAAGTTCGTTTGCAATATGTTCGGCGCTGTAGGTGGTTGCCTTGAAGGCTTGAACAAATGATTTGCTGCTAGTCTTCTTGTTTGCATGCACACCCTGCCTTTCAGGTTCCATCAAAACATCTCGCCTGCCCGTCCAGTGGCACTGCTCTCATGCTATCTCTTTTGAATGCTTGATTAGTTTCCTGTGGTGTGCTTCTGAGACAGCCTATTTGATTTATTGGGTTCTGTTGATTTACGCAAAACCTACTCTTTTTCCACCTCAGACGGCAGTGGGTCCGGGAGGAGGATTTGGCTAAAGCGTTGAAGCTCCACTCGAAACAGCTACGGCGCATTCTCCGCTTCTTTGAAGAGGAGAAGCTAGTCACAAGGGATCACCGGAAGGAGGTTGGTTCTATTCGTGTGTATTAATCTGCTGTTGTTCTTGCATCGCTGTCATTCCGACTTTTTTGTGGTAGAATTGATCAACTTTAACTGCCAGCTGGTGACAAAACATCATTGTTTCCTATTAAATTAAATGGCATTAAACTGTGAAGAAGATAGTTCGACATTTGTTTGGAGTCTTTTAAATGTGACACATGAAGATTATCAAGTAACTAATGCATGTAGGTGGACATAAATTTCTTCACCTGAAATCCTCCGCCATGAAGCTGACCATTAGCTGCAGGCTGTTGATACATGACATATGTATTATAACAATCATTTAAAGGCGCTATGTAAATAGTTCTCCATATCTGAAAGCACGTCAGCGACTATCTTATGATTTCGTATATCTCGTTTCTGGTTGTGGTTCCTTGCCTTATTTTCTTATTTTTGTATTTTTTTCTTGGAAACTTTGTTGATGAAGAATGCAAAAGGAGCAAAAGTACATAATGCTGCTGCTGCAGCTGCCGGTGATGGTCCGCCAGGCACTAAGGAGGGAGAAGAGAAAGTAAAGATGCACACACATTCATACTGTTGTTTGGATTATGCTCAGGTTAGTTTCTGAAACCTATGCCATTAAGTTATTATTGCTTTTATAGATAAATAAAAGAACACCCTTTTATTAAAAAATAACTAGATATTTCTATGTTGGCTTTATTTATTTGTAGCAATTATCTTTTCTTTATATTATCTCAGGGAACTGACTGAATGCATTAATTTCATAGACTTCTGATTCTGATGATGCTTTGGGATTCCTCTTTTTCATTTTATCTTCTTTCTGATTGGGCTTGATTGCAAAGAGGGAGAAATACTATTATTGCTATGTTATCATGAGTTAATCCTGCTTTCTGTTTGAAAACTGTTAGCCTTGGAGGGAAAGTGTTTGACCTACATTATTTAAAACATGACTCTTCCAGTATGAGCCATTGATTAATGTCAATCAATATCCAGTCTAACTGTTTCATGCCTCCAATGACACATAGTGAAAGCCATCTCATCAACTGCTTTCTCTCTGGTAGAACTCTCTAGAACTTCCTGTTTTAAAAGAACAGTTGACAATCCTCTATGTTCTCTCAATGGCATGTGAATGGCAATGGACCTTCTCTACATAACATAGATTACGGTAGTATTCTGTTTTGGACATGTATGCAGGTGATATTGAGGACACTTCTCTTGTTCTGAAGATCTCTTGGCTCAAAACACTTATTTTGATCAGTACAAAAACTTTATTGGTCATTTGCTCGAGTGTAGTTATCATTTCCATTTCCATTCATTGGTTCACATGTACTGGTTGTCTGGTTCTGAAGCTTACTACTAATTAAGAGTGTCCCCATTTCATCTTTCCTCTGTTTCTTGTTCTAATAATCTAATATAAATTGTTGCTGACAGATCTTTATCCTACCCAAACACAGATTTGTGATGTTGTAAGGTACAGGATTCACCGCATGAAGAAAAAATTGAAGGATGAATTGGACAGCAGAAATACAATTCAACACTACATATGTCCTAGCTGTAATAAAAGGTAGTAGGTGTTTGTCTAGTTTATTCATGCTGGGCAGAAAACTAGGGTGCTCAGGTAACTTTCTTCTGACCTGCAGGTATTCAGCCTTTGATGCCCTGCAACTGGTAAGCTACACGGATGAGTACTTCCATTGTGAAAATTGCAACGGTGAACTGGTTGCAGAGAGTGACAAGCTCGCTTCTGAGGAAATGGGTGATGGCGATGACAATGTTAGAAAGCGTAGGCGTGAGAAATTGAAGGACATGCAACAAAGAATTGAAGTAAGTATTCAATTATCTTTAGAACTCTTAATGTCAATATTTATATACACAGTCCAAAGATTACGAAAGGATACAAAAGTGTTAGGTTTTCAGATTTCCAGCATAACTGCTACTGAGAATAGATGGCTGCATAGAAGAAAAATCTCAAGAAAATAAGATTCCAAACTGTTGCCTGACTTTCTCATTGATGCAGGAAACTATTCTCTTTGTTTTTGCCTTAAGAAATGCCCTTGCTTTTGAGAATGTTGTTTGCACAGATACTCCCTCCGTCCCACAAAGAGTGTCCTTTTAGGTTTGTCCTAAGTCAAACTGTCTTAAGTTTGACCAAGTTTACAATGAAGAGTATCAATATTTATAACACTAAATAGGTATGCTATGAAAATATATTTCATAACAAATCTAATGAAACTTGTTAGACATCAAAAGCATTGATATATTTTTATATAAACTTGGTCAGACATAAGATGATTTGACTCAGGACAAAACTAAAAGGACACTCTTTGTGGGACGGAGGGAGTATGCTAAACACCCATCAATATATAGCCACACCAATTAATTATGTAATACCATCACATGCATCAACCTGTGAGACAAATTCAACACTAAACATGTGGAGGCATGCTGCATTAGTCAAGAAATAGTTTGACCAATACACCTAGAAGTGTTTGGATGAGAAATTCAGAATATTAATCTCTTTGGTAAAAAGGTTTCTGTATTCTGTCTCTTTCGGGAAAAGAATGAAAGAATGAATCACGTTCAACTAGTGTCTCAAAATCCTGGTTATCTTACTTTAGGAGCAATTGAAGCCATTGGTTGCACAACTTGATAGAGTGAAGAATTTACCTCCGCCTGAGTTTGGGAGTCTACAGACATGGGAAAGAGCAAATGTTGGCGCTTTTGCAAATGGTGACCCTAGTGCAGCTGATTCATCTAGGAACTCACAAGGGCAGTATGGTACACCAATGCCGTACATGGGTGAGACAAAGGTAGGGCTGTCATAGCTTTTAATGCTACTGTATCTTCTTGGTTAAGTAATATGCACAGGCATAATAATTATGTTAAATGTGAATACTTTACAATATCCCAATGAATTTATCAATCATATTAGTCCATCTTCATCTGCGCAGAAAAACCTTATAAAATTGAATCAGAAGTTCTCACATTTGTACAACATAAATATGTCTCAATAAAATTTTCTCACCAATGCATTTCTGTGGTTTATGTGGTAATATGGAAGTCTCATGCAGATGCTAGCTTGTGTAGCATTGCATTGCACCTTACAGGCGTACCTTTGCTTGATAGATCAGATATCTGTTTCACTTTTCAGGTTGAAGTTGAGATAGCTGATGGTGTGAAAGAAGAAGGTGCTGAATCAGGTAAAAACGGTTCAGAGCTGAAAGTCTTACCTCCATGGATGATCAAAGATGGCATGAATCTTACAAAGGAACAAAGAGGAGAGACCAGCAAGGTATCAAAACTTGATGAAGAATCAGAAGCCAAGGATGACAAAAAACAGGACTCAAAAGATGATCAAAGCATACAGGTCAGCTTGGGAATAAACATAAACTGGATTCTGCAGTAAAGGATTTACTTTTATGAAATGTTTATATTAGTTATTTTTATCTTGTAGGAGGAATACATAAAAGCTTATTATGAGGCCTTAAGGAAAAAGCAGGAAGAGGAAGAAGCAAAAATGAGAATGCAGCAGGAAGGTGAGACTTTTGTCTCTGATTCTCAATCTGAACGCCAGGTGGGCAAGAAGTACAAGCGGGAGGATGAGGATGAAGGTATTGAATGGGAAGAGCAGCAACCTACAGGTATCTTTTATTTATTCATTTTTGTTAGCTTAATCATTTAATTTGTCTTTATACGAATGCTTGTATAAACTAAGAATGGTAGAATCAAATCCTGCCTATATATTTTTCCTACCTATCTTCAAACTACACCTGTATTAGTGTCTACCATATAGCAAATTGATTTCCAGTGCACATGGAAATGCATGTATTTAAAGAGTTAGAACATGGTATTGCCACCAATTCCAAAACTAAGTCTGACTAGCCTTTTCGAATTTTCCTCAAATAAAATTCCTACATATTTCATTTTTTTGCTTTTTTCTTCCGATTATTAGCCTTGTTTATGTAATGCTCTAATCAACAACCAAGACGTGTCTTATCATAGCTTCTGATAAATCCGCCTGCTAGCAGTGGTGCTGCCTTAGTGTAATGGTGGTGGTGTGGGGTGGGTGTGAGTGTTCTTGTGCTCGGGTAGGGTCTTTCCAGACTCGTGTACTATTTCTTCTACCTTAATGAAATGACGCGCAGCTCTCCTGCGTAGTTCGAGAAAAAAAAAGCTTCTGATAAGTCCGCCCATATCTCTCTGTGACATCAAACATCTGTTACCTTTTACAAATATTTTTTTTTGAAGGGTAGCAAGGTCATTTCTTTTATGACCTTTAAGTTGATTGTATTTAAGATGACACTGTTCAGGTCCTGGGTAAATCCATGACTGGGCTTTAGGAATGCCATAATTACTTGGGAACTATTTTTCCCCTTCGGAATTTTTTTAATTTTATCATCTGTTTTTCAGTTAAAGAACAATGATGTGTAGCGTGTCAACCTCCAATTTCACATTTAATATATACCAAAGTTGATGTTGCACCCAACTGCTGTGTCTAATCTGTTTAAAATTGTGTAGGGAATGCAACCGAGCAGTACAAATTGGCAGATTTAAACGCGGAGGCCCAAGAATCTGGTGATGACGAAGATGATCTTGAGTGGGAAGAAGGTTAATACTTGCTGGTGTACCCCCAGCTCCCTCTGGGATTTTGTCGAAATAGTCCAATTCCAGCATGTCGCTGACAGCCAAAAAACTTGAATCGTGCGCTATTATGTTAAGAGATTCTACCAGCTGCACAACCACAAAAAAAATTGTCAATAGTACTGCACTGATGAGTTTGATTCAGTTGTGCTTGATCATGGAAAACTTGTTCAATTGAAGGCCAGCTCGTACGCGTTCAGTTAAAGAATGTACAAAATGTTCCTATATTCGAGCAGGAAAAACATTTTTTCTCTGTAATTTGGAAGAGTTGTGCACGATTATGTTGTGGACGATTGCATGCCCGCAAGAGGAATTACAAGTGTTGAGTTAAATTGTCGGATACAAACTGTGCTTCATTATACATTTGAATTGTCCTGAAAATGCAATGTATTAAGGTCGATACCATTGATCCATACCATTATACCAACCTACCGCAATAGCAGAGAGATAAAGGAACATGAGCACTGGCGCTTTTGTTTGTCTTAAGGTTGGTCTGACCGCTCCCTCTGCTGTGAGTTTTGGTCATAAACATCATGAGGAAACTGCCAACATGCCTTGCCACATGCGCGCATACTTTGAAGCATGAACAGTTGAACGGAACAGGACATATTTTTGAAAACACAGATTTTGCTAGGCAGAATTGCAGATAAGTCGATAACACACCAAAAAAAAAAACGATCACACGATGTAAGCACTGTGGCAAGAATGTTAATGCTGCATTCTACCATCAAAAGGAACATGACAGATTGGACCACAAATTATGTCAACTATTTTATCTAGATTACAATGTTATTGGAATCTGCACATTTGCAGAATCTCAATACATTACAAGATAAAAAACATAGCAAACTTTACTGAGCAAATGCTGATGCTTGTTAATAAGCACAATGAATACATATCAGTTCCACAATTTTGATTATATAATTTAAACGTGAAACGAGAACCGTCCAATCAAACAATGCTTGCCCCTAGCTATCCACTACTGAGATCCTACACACCATTCCTACTAACTACAGTCTACAACATCAAAATCCAAGCATAGAGCTCCTCCACAAATTATCATCTATGGGCTATAACTTATAACACAATCCATTGACCCCATTTACCACAACAAACATGAAAATGCAGTGATCTTGGCCGGTGTTTACACCTTCCTTTATTGTATAGGCCAAAGAAGAGAACCAAGTATTTCCAGTTACTACATGCTACCAGGACCTCCCTTATTTGCACCTTGAAGTTGCTCCATCGGAGAGTTAGCAATGCTGTTGACCGACCCATGGGTCTGGGAGCTCAACTGCGGGCTTGGGGGTGGGCCTGGAGTGGCTACAGGGTTTGCCACATTATTGCTCATTTGCTGCAGAGTTCCTGAGCTCAACTGGGGGCTCATTGCAGCATGCTGACCCATTTGCTGTGGGCTTATCTGCTGCTGCTGCTGCATCATCATCGACTGCTGTGAGCCAGCAGGTGAGCCCACCTGCGCCTGCTGTAACGGAGACCCCATTTGTTGTTGTTGCTGCTGCTGTTGCTGCTGCTGCTGCAGCTGTTGTTGTTGCAGCTGCAGCTGCTGCTGCTGTTGCATCTGTTGCTGTTGTTGTAGCTGCTGCTGCAGTTGCTGCTGCTGCTGCTGCTGTGGGTTCTGTTGGAGCTGCTGTTGTTGCTGCGGATTCTGTTGGAGCTGCTGCTGCTGCTGCAACTGCTGCTGGAGCTGCATTTGCTGTTGGGCGTTCAGCTGAAAGTTACCTCCTGGCATCTTTGGAGGGCCCATAGAAGACATCATGGCCCGCTGCAAGGGGTTAAGGTTGCTTCTATTTAGCGGATGGCCCATCATGGACAAGCCAGCTGAACTTGGAAGGATTGGAGAGCTGCTTCCAGGCATTCCAACCATTCCAGTCTGCGGATACATGCCTGCTGCCCTTTGCTGTGCAGCCAAACGCATCTTGGCAATAGCAGCAGGGTTCATACCTGGCCGAAGTCCAGCTGCAGCAAGGTTGGATGCCATTCCCATGTTCATTGTATTGGAACTGTTGCCTAAGCCTGACATCGATCCCATGGGGGAGGATATTGGACGCACGTTGCCCATTCCCATAACATTTCCTAGGCCACCGAGACCGACGACATTGTTAACCATATTGCCCATGTTCATGGCTGAGCCAAGCCCCATCATCACTTTCCTAGACATAGGTTGTTGCTGTTGTGCCTGCTGCTGTAGCATCTGAAGCTGCAAGGAAGTCGGAGTAGCCTTATTGTTCCCCATTTGACTTGAGCCCATCGGGAGATTTGAGCCAGGCCCCAACATCTGAGATAAAGGGCTCGTTGGTAGAAGTTGAGGTCTCTGCATCTGGTTGAGTGGAAGAGATGATGGTTGCTGCATCTGTGCTTGAGCATTTTGCTGCAGTGGTTGCTGCTGGGGCTGCTGTTGCTGTGGCTGCTGAACCAAAGTTTGGTCAAGTTGCTGGCTCCTCGGAGGCATGGCTGCCCCTTGCATATACCCTTGCTGCATTGCTAGAACCTGGTTGCTATTTGCAGATGAAAGCATCCTGTTGACAGGAAGCTGTTGCATTGGTGGTCCAGGTGCCACATTTGCATGGGCTGCAGCATTAAGTTGCTGGCTTACACCTCCCTCTTGCTTCACGTCACTTGCTAAGTTGTCTGGTAAAATTCCTGATAGTGTATTGAGGTTAGCAGGAGGGGTGCCACGCACAACTTTATCTTCAGCTTTAGAATGCCCATCTTGCAACATCTAGGGTTTGTTCATGGAGAGGCCAAAAATCAGAACACTAACATAGCATCTACTATTCGAGTCTTTAGGTTAATTGACCTTACCAGGGGAATAAGCTGCTCTGCCAGCAAGTCAGCATAGTACTGCCAGAGCAAACAATTGAAAGTTAGGACAGAAATGCAACAATTGAATAGCATGACATAGTGTTTCGGGGACGCTATGCTATGAACGGCAATAATCAAAACATGAGAGATAACAACAAACCTTCGTCGGTAATATGAATACACAATCATATGAATTCGGACCATCAAAATCTTCTAGATCTCCATATTGCATTCTAACAGTTTCATCAGGCATTTCCTTGAAAACAACCTGGAATGGCCTTGCATGACCTGTGACAATGTAAATTAAATTAATTGAAGGTGCTGTGGTTTTTCTTCACTGGAGACCTTATTAGCAAAACATTTGTAAAACATACCTTGGTACATGCGGTTCGAGCTCACAAAGTTTATTACCCTAGTCTTGCACGTGTTTATTGTTCCACTAATCATAGAATTGCAAAGAGGTCTTATTGTATCTATATAGTCCTCAGTATGGAAACAACTGGAGAGACATCTTGCTACATCTTGGCTTGCATTGATCATGGGTTTCCTTTGAGGTATCTTATCAACCTTGTTCTTCTTACTGTGAAGCTGGTACCTGCAGCAGAATAAATCAGCAATTATAACTACATAAAAAAAATACTATCACAATGCAACGGCCAAGAGAGATATTTAAAATCTTCCACCACGACCAAATCTCCATGTCAGCTATATAACATTTTATAATAAGATCTATATTGGATAAAAAACATGTATGCATCGTGACTTTTCACCTCTAGCCTAACCCAACTTGCTTGGGACTAAAAGACTTTACTGTTGTTGTTGTTGTTTTGTTGTTGTTGTATATGCATTGCTGACTTTGCTTCTCAAAGTGCTATACTCACCTCTAGCCTAACCCAACTTGCTTGGGACTTAAAGACTTTACTGTTGTTGTTGTTGTTTTGTTGTTGTTGTATATGCATTGCTGACTTTGCTTCTCAAAGTGCTATACTTAAATGAACTTAAAGGCAAACATATATACAAAATGACAAATCAAGTTGACTATAATCCACACTCGTAATAACAGATTAAAGCTCAGGCAAATGAGATTTTAGTACAAAAAATTTAGACTTGCAAAGCTTTCTCCAGGTTTTTTATTTTGTTGAGAAATTCCAGTCACAGGAAAAGGTGCTTTACTTCTTTACCGTATATTTGTTAAATAGTTACTTAGGTAAAAAATGATGATAACTTAAGTGAAACAGTTTATTTGCACATTCTGGGTTGACACTTTGTGGCCAAAGGAAGTAATAGAGTTGGATATCAACTCTAAAATAGCCTATATGTCAAATTCACATAGCGCAACTCAAAACTTCCTACAAAGTGCTTCCCATAACAGACTTCCAAAGAAATGAAGAATAGAAGGGGAGGTGACACTAAACCCAAAAAAAAATTGTTAGCATATATCGAATATTATGCCATACCGATGGGAAAGATTATCAATTTTTGCAAATTTATCCAGGATTGCTTGGTCACCCATAGGTGCAGTCCCAATCGATGGGCTGCTAGCATTCAGTGGGGCGTGCATATTTGAAACACTGGCTGGAGACCCAACAGCACTAACAGGTGGTTGAGTTTTAGGGACAGAATTTGTTTTTCTCTTTGAAGGAGCAACAGCAGGTTGCTGTATTCTGTGCATAGAATCACTTGGGCTGGAAGCTACAGAAGGGTATCCAACAGCAGCATTGGAATTTGCAGCAAATTTATCTTTCTGTGCCCCAATTACAGCCGATGTCACAGCAGAGCCAAACTGACCACCCATTGAACTGCTTGATATCTCCCCTGATTTAGAGGACACCGGAGACTGGACCATTGGACCAGAAGGGGCACGGGAGCTAGGTGCTATCTTTCTTCTTTGAATTATTTCTTCTTTTTTCAAGTCCTTCTCAGCTGCAAACCGAGTATTCTGCCACTGTGCCATGTTTGGAACATTATTTCTTGCTGTTGATTGCTGTGATAAATGCTGAGCCTGAGGTTGCTGTTGATCCAGCACAGAATTTTCAGGTGCCATAGATTGCAATGCGTCTTTCGACCTATCAGAACCATCCATTTGCTCTTGCTTAGCACCATATCTTAAACCTTGCTGATTGAAATAGAAGGAAGATCCTGAATCTTGCATGTTGTTCATCATCGAAGGAGGATATCGCTGACCACTCAATGAAGAAGCATACTGCATCCCCTTGACATCTAATTGTGGATGCAATTGTGGGTTCTTCCATTGCATTTCCTGCCCACCAAGGGGTTGAGGCCTTATATGCTGCTGCTGTACATCATCAATACCGCCAGTTGGCTTTATTCTCTTAGGATCTTGAAGCGGAGCATCTTGCATTTCCCTCTTCACAGATAGAAGGCCATTGGCAGTGTCATTGTAACCAATCATGCTCTGAGGAGACGAAATGCTTGGATTGATTGCAGAAAAATTGGCAGGTGATCCTGCCACACGATCATTACCAACAGCTGAATAACTTACATTTTGCTGTATACCAGATTGGGATAACAGCATTCTGTTAGCATCTTGTGAACAGTTATTTGGTCTAAGTAGCTGAGAACCACCCGAAATATTTTGGATGGTAATGTTATCGACAACCTGGTGAGCTGCATTACCACCTGTGATGCCCGTCTCATCTGCTTTGGCATTTTCAGGCAACCTATCAATGCAAACCTTTTTACCATGAGACATGTTACTGGATGTGACGATAACTTCAGGATTTTGCCTCAGCCTCCTCTTTTTTCCGATACCAAGGCTCAACTGCAAGAAACACAAGAGCCTTAGCTTGCACCAAGATAGACCTACCATGGTAGTATTTTCTGTTCAGCATGCATGCGTACCTTATGAGGAATAGGATCCTGACAAAGTCGATCCAGTTTAGGAGTAGGGTCTAAGCAAAGTTCTGGTTGTAGGGCTCTCACAATACGAGCCTCAGCTTCCTAGAGAAACACATATAGCATAAGAGTCCATATAGTTCAGCAAAATCAAACACATGAACTGAAATTTCAGGTCCCCCTATTTCAGCAAAATTTCATTTAGATATCCAACAATACATTATTTCACATTTAATTTGTTGTATCATGCTATTCCTGTGTTACTAGTCAGTTATTGAAGAACTGGCTTTTAAATTACGAGGTATTAACTACTCAACAACAAATTTCAATCAATACATTCTCAGATAAACAATTGCTTAAAGATATTAGAGTAAAGAAAACTGGGAGTACAGATGCAAAAATGAGCCATGTTGAAAGTCACACTAACAGAATGTTACCACAATAATACTTACCACAAAATCCCTGTAACTCCAGGAATCATCAGATAGAAGCGTAATGTCTTTTACAACATTCTCAAAGGTCATCCGCAGTCGTACTTTATTTATGATGGGTAGTCCTAGCTCAGAAGATGATGCAGGAACTTGATTGGATACATGCTTCCGGTAGTCACGTATCTAGAAAGAATTCTCATTACTTCTATTGTTTGTGTAATATGAAACAATAGAAAGATAAGGTGTAGGACAATGATGTACTGCTAAAGAATCAATGGCCTCTTATCAATAAGGTCACATGATGTTTCACAGTAATGCATAATGATTGTTAAAAGTTTTTACGAATAAGCCTTCCCTGGTAGGTTGGCACAATGTACTGCTTGCAATAAAGCTAGCCAAACTTACAGTTTTCCTTTTTAAAGGAAGGATTTCTCCCATCTAGGGTAAACATTCTGTACAGAAAATGTGATGGTATGATTGTTGACTATCAAAGAGAAATCAAGCACGAATTCCAAAAGGTTTTAGCATGTTACAGTTCAAGAACATTGAATGCATACCATTTCTTAAGTGTGATAAAACAACTGACCTCACAAACAACAGATCCATTATAGTACTTGCTTGGTATCTCATCAAGAATATCGCCAGGCAGCCTCCCAGCTTCAATAGCCTGCAGATCATGAGGAAACTCATGTAATTGTAATTAGAGTCATATAACATGATTAACATGTTATTAGTTTTTGCGAGCTGATAGGATAAACCTGGTCAAATCAGTTAGGGCTTAGGAGACCAACAAAAACAAAGCAGAAAATAATTGTCTTGTGCACAAAAAGGTCAGTGCACTTTTGAGAAACATTGCCACTCATAGTATAGTAGTATATGAAAATGATCATCCACAGCAAACTTGAACCACAGGATGCTTAGGTAAAAACTACAGGGTCACACAAGTGTTGTAGTCATGTTCTTATAGATGAACAAAGCTTCATCACCATGTAGAGGTGCTGATATGAAAACTTTTTTGAAACATTCTTCGGGTTTTTTTTAGATGGGACTCAACATTCTCAGTTGAGAGCGCAAAAGGAATATGCGCTAGTTCATCATACACAATAGGATATTGTTATGTTGGTTTCTTTTCCAATCTAATTTTATAATTTCACACCAATCTGAAAATATTTTCAGGTTTGCATAAAAAATATTGATGCAAATATGGTATCGGCGCTGCTAGCGCTCGGACGTCCGAGGGGAAATTTCCCATCGGATGCTCCGACGAAACATTAAAAATTACCTAGTGCAACATTAGAGGTCATTGTATGCAACATGAAAAAATAATGTGTAAAAATGACTACGCGGTTCAACTCTGGGATAGAAAATTCCCGCCGCAACATGAACACTATATTTCATGCAACATTCACTGTGAAACATATAAAAACAATAGTTGCAACATCAATGCTAAACTATTGCAACATATGTCGAGGCGTCCGATTTTTTTTGAAGATTCCGGACGCCTGTTCTGTAGCATTACCGATATGGTATAGAAATTTTCCCAGCCAAAGTTGTAGTTTATCCCAACTATTCGCGTTCAAATTTGGTAAAGCACAATATACATGTTTTGCAGTGTGCCTCATTGGTTTGAAGAATGAAATAAATAAATTGGAATGAATATATTAGGACAGAATCTCACTGGTATCTTAAAATCACCTGATATTTGTATCTGACTGATTGGCATAAAATATTGCCCCAACTCTACCTCTACCCCTATTGTGATGTACAATAATTCTTATGTCAAGCATATTCAAATCTGCATACGTCTTAAAGATTAAGCAAATGTAAAATGAACCCAATTGGTCCATTTTGACCCCTAATTTGGCTCTAAATTTTATCCACAACATTGCATACACTATGGACATGCCATCAGAGTACAAAACTAAAAAAACTCGAAACCAAGCGATACCATACTTACAGAGAATAATTTTTCTGATGCTCTATCATAGGGATGCAGTGTTTTGCCATCCTGAATTGAGGTCTGGCTGGGATCCATCTGAAGATACATGTATTTATGTCAGGAATGTATTCGTGGTTCAATGTTTTTCTCTCAAAATTCAAGAAAAACATGCAGCAAGAGTAATTATCGAAACAATGCCACAAACAACTCCTGAAGAAAACTCACAGATGCTGATTTTGAAATGAGATAGCCTCTGTCATAGAGGCTGAATGTGAAAGAAACCTCATGCTCTGCAATACAATGTTGAATGCTTAATATGAAGCATAAATACTAGAACTGGTACAAATAAAACATTTTCTTCAATTATTAATCGTACCTGGCAAAATTTCCCTGGTGCACACTGGTGAAATTTTGATGCCATTGACATCTTTTGCTCTCTCCACAAAGCCATCCTGTATAAAGAGATTAAATGAGCATTCTATCACAGGAAAAGCAAGTTATCATGAACAAAAGAACATTACAAAATCAAAATCAAACAAACAAACTACATAATAAAAAAGCTAAAAAAGTCCCTTCGCCGAACCATTTTGAGCTAAAAAAAAGATCTGGTAACGACATTTGGACCCTCTAGCATTCGCTTGAAGTCTAACACCAAGATACATTTATCCAAGCCAACACTTGTTTATTTCACCTTGCAATACCACAAAGGGTGAACCCAAATGGTATGGCTTGGCTCCCAACTAAAATTATATGCTACTCAAAACTAGAGCAACAATCCATGTGGGTTAAATGACAATCAAAGCGAGGATAATTCAGAATGAGCAATTGATTAGGGTATTTCATTTCATCACTATATAAACACTTCTTTGGTCCATAGTGGAGTCCTAGCAGCCCAAATTCCTTTCCTCTAAATTCAGTTGCCCACAGCCCAACTGAAGCACATACGCAACCAAGAAAACGAGCTTTCGCACAAATTAATTGCACAGAGAAAAAAGTACCCACAAACCACCCTCAGACTGGCGCAGAGTTCGATCTGCAACGAAGAGCACAAACCCTCTGAAAATTCAATTGAATATCCAATGGGTCCAAAGGACTTGACCATTCCGAAAGGCAACGTGATTGGGCGTCGAACAGAAGCTTTCGAGTCGAAAATCACCCGAAAGATTCGACCTTCTTGTAAACCCGAAAGATTCGACCTTCTTGTAAATCGATGAAAATTCGCCGGGGAAAAACATCAAATCCCAAATAGAAACTCGATTTTTCATCAGTTCCGCACACAAAGCTCCCGTCTTTACGCATCCAGATCCCCACCCCCGCCGTTGCCACCCAGACCATCTCGCAGCGAGACAGAAACCCCAGCCCACAAGAGAGAGAAAGTACCGAGCGCCTCACCTCGCGCCTTGAATCGGACACGGACCCCTCCGTCTCGGCCGCGGCCGGCTTTTCCGCCTGCGACGGCGCGGCGGACGCCGAGCGAGCGGCCGGGTGCACGCGGACGCCGACCTTGGACAGCTTGAACGAGATCCCCATCCCCACGGGGGGGCGCCGCCCCGCGGCGACGACCTAGGCTTCCTCACAAGCAACCTCCGCCGCCGTCTCCCTCACCGCCGATGAGCTCGGGCAAGCGAGGGGGTTAGAGAGAGAAGAAAGAGGAGAGGGGAGAGGACGTGTAATGAGGTGAGCTCGGTGTACGGGGACGCAGTTGTATTGCTCTGGCAGGGATTGCGCGTGTCACTGACATGCGGGGTCAAGATTCAAAGGGACGAGACGTGGGCCTTGGCGGCAGCGTGAGCTGGTGTATGGGCCGGAGTTGTGGGCTGAGTTTATTTGTGGAGGGAAGGAAGGTGGTGGATGACTCGCTCGCTTGCGTGCGTGAGACTTCGTTCGGGGCTTGTGCAAGAAACCCCCCTTCCTGCTTTATATTCTTGAGACGTCCAATAGAGTGGCACTGACATTGTGATGATTTTTAGGGTTAACAGTTCAATACCGGTGTTATCCTGTGCGAAGAAAATGTTCATATATACAGTATCGTAGTAATAACTTTCACATAAATCAATCCATGTTTTGACGTAATTTATGACTAACACACCGAAATACGCTAAATCGTGCGTACATGAAAATTACTTCAGAAAGCCGTTGCCTCGAAACCGGTCGGACTTGTTCAAGCGCTAAATCCACCACTTAGAGGGATCCCGTGAGGGATGGTGCGTCTAAAGTTGCGTTGAGATCCGCATGTCACTTAGAGCTTCCTCAACCGTCGTAGAAATGAAGAAGGAAGAGAAAGTAGGGGTTGGAAAAGATTAGAATTTGGAGATAAAAAGTAAATGTACTTGTAAGGAAAATGCCCTAGGCATAGTGATTTTGATGATTAATGACAACATAGTCACTAGGACTAATGTGTTTGCAAGATCTATCTTTGTAGATGGTTTATAGATCCCAATGATGAATTCCAAAGCAATCAAAATGAGAATTAAAAGAAAGACTTAATATTTTTAAGGCATCCAAATGATGGTAATGAAGTCGGAACAAAAACATACGAAGAATTGAAGCAAATCCTACTGAAGACAATGCACCGACGTAACCACCGATTCATACGGTAATCACTGGGAGGTCACCGAATCAGTCGGTGACCACAGGAACAGTAGCAGGACCAAGATAGGCGCATGGACCATGTGCACCGATTCATTTAGTGTGAGCAGTGGGTCACCATCGAATCATTCGGTGTGATCAGTTCGGCTCGCGATCGGCTCAAATTCAGCTCTAGGGGTTTTGAAGTTTATTTATGGTCTCACCAATTCATATGGCGAGAACAGTTACCAGAGCGATGAATCAATCGGTGAACGAAAGCATGTGAAGACTGGCTCAGGGGTCACCGACTCATTTAGTGATGCCCTTCACGTATCACCGAATCAACACCTATCTAGATTTGGGCGAGATTTGCACACCTCCTTATTATCGGTGCTTGCACGTACCAAGAGTTGCAGATATACTATTGAAGAGATATAATTGGTGATGTTATAATTCACGGTCTACAAATTAATTAAGTTAATATAACTGCAGATTAAAGGCTAAATATATAGTTTTGGAGCGTAAAATGCAACACTATCATATACAAACTCTTAGCCCTTTCTTCTTCCAACGCCGAACATAGAAACTCTCCTAACCTTATCAGAGAGAGGAAATTCAGGGAAGAAAATTAGGTGCATCCAGCATGCAAAACGCATCCGATCACTATTAGAAATATGAGTATTCGTCCTTGACGTTAGCACCGAACGGCTTTTCATCCGGTACTAACACGCGAAATTAGTACCGGGTAGAAATTTTCGGTCCTCGAAGGCCTTTTAATACCGGGCAATAACACCAGTACCCTGTGGAGTACCATTTAGTACCGGTCAATAACACTAACCGGTACTAAATGGTGACATTTAGTACCAGGCGGTGTTATTTCCTGGTACTAAAGGCCTCTCTACGGGTTACTTCAAAAGGAAAGTATATCTAACTCAATCACATGTGTTGTGTAGGTGAGATAGTAAGGAAGGTTCGCACGAGGCTTGAGGTTGTGGGTTCGAATCCCACAGACTGCGCACGTGCATATTATGCGTGAAATTCGAGTGACTTGTGACTTGGGACTTGCGGTGATGCGTGTGTGCGGAGACCTCTCGGCTGTTCATAAATTTTGTACCGGGTACTAAATGGCGTGTTTAGTACCGGGTATGACGTGGAATTTTGTACCGAACAAGTGATACCGATCAGGCACTTTGGTATTAAGAGTGGTAATTTCGGGACAGTTATAAAATTCTCACTCGACTCGAATAACAAAAGAAAGAAAAAATTTTTAAAGTAAAATTAAGGTCTTTGCTTCTACTTGTAGCATTCTTTCTTTTAGGTAAAAGAAAGCTAAAAAAAAGAAAAGTATGATTTTTTTTCAATCAATTCGAAAGTCGAATAAACAGAATATATGAATTTATCTCTAATCCTCACGTTCCATTGATTTAGAAATGGATATTTGCAGATCAGATAAAGTAGAAAATTCGAGTCCCTATGCGTAGAATGAAAACCGTGATACTCAGTACTAAGGAGGGTTCCTGACCGGTACTAAAGGTCGATTCTCTACTAGTGGATGCATACCCAACACATGGAACTCGACTCCATCCAACGGATCGCGTCCTGCGGAGAGTCTCACGAGCTCCCGACTCCTCCACACGCGGAGAACCTCGCCCCAGCTCAGCTCCCTCCCCAGCCCAGCATCCAGGCAATCTCGGCTCGCTTGGTTTTCCCTGTCGTCGCCGCTGCCTTCCTCCTCCCACGGTCACCAGTCACCAGGACACCTGCCGCCACGCCGCCAGCGCGGGCACGCACACGCACTTGCAAGTCACCGCGTACCTTATCTGCCCCTATCCGTCGTCCAAAGCGGATCTAAAGGCTCCCAGTGTTTCCCAGCTCTGCCAAACACCTAAAGACTTGTCCTTTTCAGCCTGCGGTACAAAACAACCACACCGCCGGCGGGCTCGCTCTCTCGCGCGGCCGAGCGGACCCATGCCGTGCCGCGAGGAAGGAAGGTTCGGCCGCCGCCAGGAAGGCCAGAAGAAGAGGAAGGAGAGCCGAGCCGCCTCCGGCGCTTCTTGACGCGAGGGAGGCGGGCTGCCTCCGCGACGCAGATAAAGAGACGGTGGAGGTCGTCGTCGCCGCCTCCCAGAACAGCTCCGCGAACCAGGGCAAAACGGCTAGGATTTCGACTACTTTGCAGCAAGGAAGCAGCCGGAAGGGGATTTTTTTTAATGGAAGCCGAAGGCAATTCGAGACCGTTCCTTCTATTGCACGGACTGGCTCCAGATGCCATCGTGCTCTGCCCAGGAGGAGAGGAAGGTCCGCGCCGGGCCACCGTGGAGGGGGTCTCCCGCGCTGCCTCTCCCGGGAGAAGATTGGTGGAATTGATCATGACAAAACTCCAGAGGACAGATCAAATTATTTTGCATTATGGACTGACAAATCGAATTTCGGAGAATATAGAGAGGAAGCTCGTAGCGGTCGCGCGGCACGACGATTGCCATGTGCTGCTGCATCCTATCCGCTGTTGTCGAGCTCCTGCACTTCAACGCATCCTATAGCTGTGCCAAGCTTGCTCTCCGGCACGCTACACTCCAGCGGCCGCGAATGACATGTCTGTCGTGGCCATGCAGCGCCCCAACGAGACATGTCTGTCATGGTCGCACTTTTTCAGCCGGTTTGGTTGGACTTATAAGCTGGCTGAAAAGTTGAAACGACTGATTTGTTGTGGGAGAAAAACACTGTTCGGTGGTTGATAAGCCGGCTGATAAGCTGCAGCAAACAAAGCGTTTAATTATTTTCTTTGGGTACGAGATTTTGTGTTTAGCAAGAAGAAGCATTATTATTCCGGACGAAAACGCGTACTCCACCGGCCGGTCCGTCGCAACCGACCGAGCGAGAGCACACCTGCGCTCGCCTCGCTACTTGTATACTCCCTCCGTACTGGTATTAGAAGTCGTTTAGGACATGATTGTGCATACCAAGGAGTCATTAATTAGGGGTAAGTTCTCCCTATCTACCCCTATTAAATGCAATTGCGGTATGTTTCATATGAGAAACAAACCAACGGTGGACTGGCTAGGCCAGTGTGGTGGGCGTGGGGACCATCGCGGTGCAAGTTTGATCCCCTACGGCATCATATTTTTTGCTTGTTTTTGTTTTGCATGTGTTTGCATGGCAATGTGCGGGACGTGCACGCTGGTGCCTGGGCGCGTCTTTTTCCGTTTTTCCGTCGATGGCGCGCTTCATTTTTTTGCGTTTCGTTGAACGCGCGCTGGACGCCTAGCTGCGCTCTCACTAGACGTTTTGCCGCGCTAAGTTCATATTTATACGCCTGGTCGGCTGTAAATTAACAAGCACAAACAAAACACCCGCATTTATACATTCGATCTAAACGTGCCTGTACCGGAAGCTGGAGAAGGCAACGCTGGGTTAGACCTCAACGAGCCTGTACTGGAGGATGATAATGACATCAGTAAGTTTGCTTCCTTGCTTTTCGACTGAGCCTGTACCGGAGGATGATAATATTTTTTTTTGAAATAGAACATGTTGCCGAGGCTAATGTTCAAGTGCACCACCGAAGGAAAGAGATGTCAGAAGATTTGAGAAAGCAAGTTTATCAAGCGTTGTTGGCTAGAAGCAATAACGGGATACTCCACAAGAAAGATACCCAGATTATTGCTGATCGATTTGATCTACACCTTTGGACAATTCAGCGCACATGGAGGAGAGGTAAAACACAACTTGCAAACTCCATCCCGGTTGTGGTCTCTAGTTTAAAAAATGGTAGAGTTGGTCGTAAGGCAATTCCTATTGATTAGGAAACCTTGCGTGACATTCCTCTGAAGGAGGGGATGACTATACAAGATGTTTGTGCCAAACTAAACATTAGCAAATGGAAGGTGCAAAGGTATTTGAGAAGAGGTTTGCTAAGGCGCCATTCTAGTAGCATCTAGCCCTATCTCACTGAAGGTAATAAAAAGACTAGGTTAAAGTGGTGTATTGACATGATTGAGAGGGGGTTGAGTGGTGATCCAAGATTTAAGGATTTTTTTTGACTTTATCTTCATTGATGAAAAAGGGTTCTACCTCACCCAAAAATCTGAAAAGTATTACTTGCTCCCCGAAGAAGACGATCCACATAGGACTTGTAAGAACAAAAACTACATCCCTAGGCTCATGTTTTTGTGTGTTTGTGCTCGGCCGAAGTTTAGAGACGGGGAGTGCATTTTTGATGGTAGAATTGGATGTTTTCCTCTTGTCACTTATGAACCGGCTCAAAGAAGTAATGCAATAACCGACCGTGTCCGTGGAGATATGGTTATGAAGCCTATTACAAGTATCACAAGAGATGTCATTAGAGAATTCATGATTAACCAAGTCTTGCCGGCTATTAGAGCCAAGTGGCCAAGAGAAGACGTGGGCAATCCTATTTTCATTCAACAAGACAATGCACCTTCACATTTAAAGTTGGATGATCCATTGTTTTGTGAGCATGCAAAGAGAGATGGTTTTGATATTCGGCTCATTTCTCAACCACCAAATTCTCCTGATTTCAACATTTTGGACTTGGGGTTTTTTTAAGCAATTCAATACAAAAAGAATGCAAAAACTATTCAAGACCTAGTTCCAGCAGTGCAACAGGTAGTGTTCACACATGATTGATCAAATTGTTCACACATTTTTCATCATTCCAACAACTAATTTCATCACTGATTTTTGTAGGCAATCATGGATTATTGTCCACGTAAAGCAAACCACATCTTTGTAACACTACAAACTGTTTTAATAGAAGCAATGAAGAAGAAAGGCAACAACAACTTCAAGATCCCTCACATGAAAAAGGAGACATTAGAAAGACAAGGGCGCCTGCCAACTTCTATCCCGTGCCCACCATCCTTGCTAGATGAAGCTGAGATTACACTTGCTGCATTGTAGAGAGAAAAAGCTACTAATTAGATATTGGAAGCTTTAGAACGTTGTTGTGTTCTTCATTAGTATAGACATGGTTGCTGCTATTTTCCTTGCAAGAATTAACTAATTAGAAGTAAAGCTTGTTATCTTACCGTTGCTATGCCGTCGTCCTTCCTAACAGCGAGCTCACGTTCGCACTTCTCGTCGAGCATCTTGAGCACTTGTGGATAAAACTTGATACTGTTGCCATGCATCACGACTTTGTCCAGATCGGGGATGAAAGCCTTGCAGTCGAACTTGTCGAGGCAGTAAAGCATGGCGAGGAGCATGTATTCCAAGTGCATGAGACCGCAGCGAGAGCATGGCCAGAAACGCGAGTGTGCATGATCCCACGCTTGGCGGTCCTCATGGACAAGATGACAGCGAGCGCAAACAAAAGCGCCCGGCGGCAACGCGTGCTCCGACTCCGGTGCCATGGAGTCCGGCATGAACTCGAGGGACTCCGGCACCATCTCGGAGTCCAACAGGGAGGAGTCGTCCTTCGGTGCCACCTCCGACTCCGACGGGACGGAGTCCTGCAGCTCAACGAGAAGATCAGGAGCCACGGACTCTGGCGCGATGACCATCGAGTCTGGCGATAAGGAGGCCACAACGAGTGGCGATTCCGAGTCCAGGGCGAGCGGCAAGTCGGAGTCCATGGCGAGGACGTAGAGAGGCGCGGCGTCTCGGCCGAAGAGAGGCAACATGCGAGGAAGGAAGGCGAGGCGTGCGGCGTTAATTACATCGGGGAACGAAGCGTGCGGCGCGGCGCAATTACTCCGTGTGCGGCGTGGCGCAATTACGCAGGGGCAAAGAAGTCCAAGACCCACACCTCGCCACACGGACGACTTCTAATCTGCTCTGGCTGACAGAGCGCAGGACGACTTCTAATATTAACCTAGAGGAGTACATGCGTATATCCATCAGTCCCTGCACCACCACAGCTCCTCGATCACCTCTCTCGGGTCTCACCTCACGTGTGAAAGCTCTGGGGGATAGAGAATACATCATCATAGGTGAGAAAGCTCCGGGGGATAGAGAATACATATCATCATCGTCGGTATCTACGTGGTAACATGGGGATCACTAGCAGAAAACCGGAGATTCCTGTCGGTTTTAAGAAAACCAACAGGAATCCTTGCGCAATCCCGTCGGATGGGGAAAACTGATAGGAAATCAGCTCCCGTGCATAGCTCTAGGGCTGGACGCCGGCTGGCTCGGTTTGGCTCGTTAGGATAACGAGCCAGCTCGGCTTGTCCTATTAACAAAACGAGCAAAAAGGCTAGCTCGGCTCGGCTCATTAACGGCTCGAGCCAGCTCGTTAGGCTCGGCTCAACTCGTTAACGGCTCGAGCCAGCTTGTTAGGCTCGCGAGCCAAATGTAAATTTGAGATTACCATATTAACATATATAAAATAAAAAAATATAGCAATTATAAAGTTCTAAGCGTCTAGAATTGACCGTCTATGAAACATGCGCAACACAAGCCATAATTATTGAGCAGTTGAGCCATGCTATGAGTTGCATGGCAATAATAACTCGTACCATGGTTGTTGAGTTGCCTCGTAGTCTTACAATTTAGCTTATGAGGTGGTTGTTTCACGAAACAACGACCTCTTTCTCTCTCCTCGCTCTCTCTCATCCACATCATCAAAATTCCTACGTGGCACTGCATGAGACGACTTATGAGGCCGTTGACGTGTAGTAATGTACCTAGTAGGCGGAACCATCTTGTCTAGAAGGATCCGCACCACCCCGCGGTCCACGTCATGCCTGCTGGGTGCTGGCTTGCGTGCGCCGAATCATATGAGCGAGCTATCTGCGTCTGGGAACGAAGCCTCGCAGCTATCACGAGTGGATCCTTTTTTTTCATTTCCTTTCTAGATCCTTTTCGTTTCTGGAAAATCTTCAAAACTTGCAAACACGGGTGTATTCTGGGGACTTTCACAACTCCGTAGTGGGATCGGAGAGTTGGGCGGCCATTTCTTCCGGCGAGAGAGCCGGCCAGGAAGGTGCATGCGGTCGTGGAGAGAAAGGGACGGAGCACCAGCAAGGACTGAGGCACGGGCCTGATCGTCGCTTCATCGCGGGCGCGCCCGTGTGGCCGGTAAAATACAAAGCCAAACGGCCGGTACGGTGGCATTACGTTGCTAATAACAACGTCATTTACGGCGACCGCAGCTCCCGAGCCCTTCCGCGGCGGCCGCCCCGCTGCGCGCGATTCCTCTGCCTGGCGCATCGCCTGTGGGGGTGCAGGTCAGATATAGGCGCATGTGTGTGTACGGGGCGTGTCCCTGACCGATTTGTGTCATATGCGCTCAATTTTTGTCTGATTTTGGTTCATTAGTGGGTTAGTTGGATTCGATTTGTAGTCTGTTTAGTGTGTTGGGGGTCTGGTGCTTTTATGCTCGATTTCTGTTGTGTGTTGGGGTCTGCATCTGGAGACCAGCGTTAGGCCTGGATCTCTGTTCGATTTCTAGGATGGGCTGTTGTGGTGTTCGATTTTTAGGTACTGTTATGTTACTTGTGTTAGATTCTTCAGTAAACTAGGTCATGGTAACATCACCAGGGGAATGAAGAGTTATTTTTACCTCATCTATGTTGTGTGTGCAGAGTCCCTAATGGATGAAGCTACGAACCTGCCTCGGGATCTGAGTTGGAGAAGAAATGGAGAATCTGAGATTGGTGAGAAAAGTTGAGAAGCCAATCCTCCTCTTTCTTCATTGAGCTGCATTTTTGTGTTGCCGCAATAGATAGAATCTGGCCATTGTGCTCTATTGTTCCCACCAGCAATTTGATCGGATTGTGTTTTATTCTGGATTGTAGGTACTCCTGGTTGTTGAAACTGAGTGTACCTTGCTCTTCTTTTTTATGCTAGGATAACATCACAAGGGTATTCCATTCTGCTTGAAATGCTACTCCATAAAGTTTTCCAAGGAATTATTTGCCATTGTCTAGTTTATTGTGAGAAACTATTTTCTCATAAATTTATACCATTTTTAGCTCCTATATGCATTTCACAAAGTTGTTTGTTCACCAAGGTTGTATTAAAATAGGCCCCCGAGAGATGTATTTAGCAGGTGCATCAATGAGTGCTATGTGGAAATTTGCATGATTTTTTTTTACTAAATTAGCTAGAGATGTTTGTGTGCTTTCCATTTTAGTGTATTTTTACATATAGTAGATTATACGTCTCTAAAGTGTTTGGTCCAGTAAAGTTACATAGTAGAATTGCGAGCTTGCTTATTTATGAAGATCAAGTAGTTAAGGATAATTTGTTTTTGCCTGATCAAATACACAGACCTTTCATCAATGATGACATTGTGTTTACTTAATTGCTATACAAAAAATTCACGTTTACTCTGCATGTTTGTTAGTGCGTATTTGCTGATATGTAATTTCTCTACAGTGATTTTAATGTGTTCATCATGTGGTTTTGCATTTCTTGATCTACATATGAAAGTTAGGCATTTTCTAAAAGAAGTGAGCTCTTTGCTAGAGTGCATGGTTATTTTGAGAGCTCTTTGCTAGAGTGCGTGCTAATCTGATTTCTGTAAATAAAGTTACAAATTTGTTTGTGATGATGTGTCTCTGCTCTGTGATTCTGATTGTTAATGGTTTTTATCTTCATATTTTCAAAGGTCTATTGTTTCACTGTTGCGAGCAACCTACCTCACTTCAAAGGTATGGTGTAACGGTTAAATTGTCTTACTGTAAATATCATATTCAGTGCTCCTTCTCTTTTCTTTTGTGCGTTGTGATTCCATGTTTTATATTTTATATATAACCATATTTTTATATGCCAGTTGACTATCATTATGCTCAATATTTTTTCTAAGGAAAAAATACTGATGGGGACTACCAAATTTGCATCCAAGTTAAGGCCTACGTAAATTGACCCTTAGGTATGATTTGGAAGTTGGGAGTCTCAACTTATCACTTTAGAGTTGGCACAGTTCAGTGTATCCTCTAATATTGTGCATGGTGCATCTTGTGCATCTTGCGAGTTCTAATCTGTTCCATTCAGCACTAACGATTTGAATAGCATGCTTGGCTTTCTCATAGAAATGCCACCCTCTACTTAAGAGTTATCTGCTCTTCTTTCATACATCTTTTAATTCAATGATTGTATCATTACCTTCACCAGTTGCCTGCAGGAAATACAACACCCCTCGCACGTGTAGTATTTCAGTTTCATCAGGCCCAACACTTTTTCTTCACTTGTGTATTATGCAAAACAAACTGTGTAGATTCTTCCTTGTTTTCAGTTTAGAATGATGAAATTTATATTATCAATTTATATCTAGGGTCCATTATTGTGTCATTTGTTTTGCTAGAAGGTTAGTTTCCATTTGATTTTTTTTTCAAGTAGTAATATGAATATTACACAGTATCACTTCTGCAATTTCATTGTTGCATGGCTCAGGTTAGAATTTTTCATCACAATATGCAATTTCAATATTCGAAACATTGTCCGGTTCATGAGCAATGCCTACATGGAGCTCTGAATGTGTAAGTGACATTCGGATATATACCTGTTAAATACATTCTCTCATGACAAACATTGTAATGAGTTCTTGATATTTGCCTTGCATTTTAGGTTCTTGGGTATTTTGCAACCCCAACAACAAGAACCTTGGAACAGGCAAGAAAATCCTGGAAACGAGGAAGATGAAAGATATTTGCTGTGTCGACGTGTAGTGTTGATCAAGTAAAGAAAACATTAGTTGAAATCCAGAAATGCCATTCACTTTTGCCATAATGGATGGGCTTGGATGGTGCTATTGTTCAAAGTAAGAGTAAAGCTATAAATATTTTAATTTGATGGAATGGGATATATGAAACTGTCAATCACGTAATGCATGGGTCTCATGTGATGTCTATTTGTGGAATTATCAGATCTGATGAACACATGTTTGTCATTTGTAGCTTGTCCTCGTACTGATTTCTGAAATTATTTACCATTTCTAAATTAGCTCTTCCATACCAAATTAAAAGATCATTCAAGATAGTCATCTGAATTTTACAAGCTTACCATTGATCATATTCTGACTAACCACTTTTGTTTCAATTTTCAGGGAATCCAAGTATAAAGAATTATTTAATTCAAACTTTCTAGACTTCGGTGTGCTGTCATCATATGCTGGAAAATTTCATGAGGCAGTTTCGGAGCGGTGACATAGGCGGCAGCTAATCATGGATATCTGTGTCTAGCAGTGAATTTAATAGACAATATTTTTACTATTTTCTCGAGTGCTGAAGATTTTTTTTATCAATTTTGTTTGTATTATACCATCATAGGTATTTTGCGGTTTGTATGGATGATTAATAAATTACGTGAACCAGTTCATCTTGTATCGATAACTGAATACGAAAAAAATACAAATTACTACCCTCAAGTATCGCAGAAGTCTGGATAACCCACTAAACTATTTTTTTTTTCAATTTACTCCTTAAACTATATCATTTACTCCCTCCATTTTTATTTATAAGGTATGGTATGACTGGAGATGATCTTCCAAATTACACTTTGATCGTTCATTTATCTTATCTTATATTATTTTTAGTTATAAACTTATAATTATTGTAGAGTATAGTAATTATGAACCCAACCATATAAAGTTTACATTATAAAAATAAAAAATATAGTTAAATTATTGGTCAAAGATTGTAAAAAGTTTGAATCTTGATATGCGCGTGTGTCTTAAAAAAAATGGAGGGAGTAGTTCACTTTACCCCTAACATAACTCTTATCTTCATGTTTTGCAAAATGGTAGAGCCATTATCCAGTCTATCTTCTTTCACTAAGAAACAAAGGAAGACTTGTGGTCAAAGTGAAGTTAGTGACTACTAATGGCAAACGAGAGATCGGAGGAAGCATGCTTGGAAAGGAATACATTGGAGTTTATGTTGAAGGTTTTGAAAATATTGACGGTAGAAATAAAGGAGATGAGCTAATACCTAGACCTATTTTTGAGATTTGTACACTAAGAGATGCTATTGGCTGTACTATTTCTTGGCCCCGTTCACATGTAAGTTTTTTCAAAGATTAAACCTACAATTTCGTAATATCTTCAAATGATATTATTCATCTAACCCATGCCCCGTTGCAGGTGAAGAAAGCTACAAGTTCAAATTTGAAATAACCTGGTGATTAACCTTTCAAGGGAGAAGTGAAGCTACGATGGAGAGAGGGGAAAGAACGGGCAATGAAGCGTAGGTTTTAGTTGTTAGTGAAAACAATTAGAAATAATTGTATGATATTATCACTTTGTCTGTGTTTCTTTATCAAGGCAATTGTCTTGTTGACAATACTTTAATTAATGGACATGTTGGTTCAAAGAACTCAGTTTCTTTTTGGTGAAGCAAAGAATTGATTGCCAATGCAATGTTATGGATAATTTATTTAGGCATTACTAACCTATTAGAAAATAAAATGATATATTGGATTTATAGATGCAAATAAAATAATCATTATATATTAGTACACACGAAAATAGATGTATCTATAAATCGTCTCTACATTTCTTAATACATAATGTGGTGTTACTATAAAGCATGTCTATATCCGTCGACGCGTAATGAAAATGTATCTACGATATTATTTCTACATTTGTTAACACGTAATTTGGTGTTAATACGAAACGTGTCACCCGCCACGTCACTCGCCACGTCACGTGCCACGTCACCTATCACGCTCTACTAAATCGTCTCTATATTAATTACTGCGCAATAAGACGTCGTTATAAAAAGCGTCTATATTAGTAGGCATGTTTTATATATGTATTTATAAATTGTATCTATATTTCTTAACACGCAATGAAGTGTTACTATACTACGTAACTACACCACTAGAGACGTTTTATACATGTGTCTGCAAAATTATATCAATATTTTTAGATATGCATCTAACGTGTTTATAAAATGTCTCTTTTTTCATAGTACGCTTAAAGGATTCGTCTCTACAAGATATGATGCGGTACATACGAAGGCGCTTCTAACACATTTTATGAAAGCGTACCTAAATTGATATAGAGATAAAATAAAGCGTGTCTTAACTCTAAATCTGATGTATCTAAAGAGGGTATTCTAGTAGTGGGTGACTACTTACGGGAATTCACTATATCGATTCGCCGCTGGCCGATGTGTGCTGCCGCATGAAAAAGTTACGGCCAATACAGGCGTTACAGTACACCACTAGATGTGCGGCGCCGCCACCCAGGCACGACAGAAACGCATCAGTGTTTGACGATTAGATGGAAGCGGGAGTGAGATCAGAAAAATCGATGGGAATAAAAACTCCTCATCTGCATGAGGCAAGGAGATTAGGGTGAGTGATAAAAACAAATCCATCACTACATCAAACAGGAAGGATTAGGCTAAGAGGTTCTCTCAACTATACTTTGATTTCTGCACTAATCCATCCATCTATGTATAGCTACCACCTCGATCGCCTGGTCATAACCCTGCGCAACGGTGATTTGCATCCAAATTGGAAGGGGTTAGATCACGGATTCGGAGGTAGCAGAGACACATACGAACAAACCAACACATACATGCACCGATGCACGTCATGGCCGGATGCGATGGATCGGATGGACTGTCGTCCGCCCGGCACGAGGTCGCCACCCCGCACCGGCCAGTTGCTCTCCGATGACCGCACGGGCTGGTATAGAAGAATAAGCACCCAAGAAAGGGGATCGGGGAATTTAAGTGGTTAACGTCCTCGAAACTAGGGTTGCCCGTGCGGCGGACACGGGTGTTTACATTATTTTTTGCTGCTTGAGGATATCTGAATGCATGTCTGGCTTAAGATTTAGAACGGGGATATGTTCATTGGCACAAACGTATCAGCCATGAGAAAAAAAACCTTGAGTATTGGACAGAGAGAAGCAAAAATAGTTGCTGCTATAGCTAGATCTTGCCGTCCAACATCAGTGTAATCAGTTGTTAATAGCTCATTTTATTGCTAGCCGATTAATTAAACAACATGCGTCTCCATGTTAATTAAGGCACGTCAAGCACCAGTTAGTGATCTAACCAGCCGAATAAAATTTAAACTACCCGGCCATGTCTCGATCAAAACTGAGCATCTAAAAACGGTCTTTATAGACCAACTATAAAATTGAACTAAATAATCTTAACCCGACTATGTTGCTCCATAAAGTGTCAGATTTGGTTGTCTACACGTAGCAGGCACACTGGTTAACATGGCTAACCATGACGGATCAATTTATCAGCTCTTCTTGCTGTGTGAGTTCAACTTGTTGCACCAAATCCCAAAGTCTGACAAACCTTGCCATTTCGTCAACAGTGGTCATCCTCCATATCTGGTCGAGCTCTGACTCTCTAGTTCTTCCTTGACTACTCTGTTTTTCCTCCAGGCCA
Source organism: Setaria italica (assembly GCF_000263155.2). NCBI lineage: Eukaryota > Viridiplantae > Streptophyta > Magnoliopsida > Poales > Poaceae > Setaria > Setaria italica. The sequence goes on along the minus strand of NC_028458.1, from coordinate 20,106,074 downwards.
ATCTGTATAGGTTCGGGAACAAGTCCATTGGTGCACAGCCTTGGAGCCACGACCATTTTTCCAGAACGTTGCTTTCCTCCCATCTCCCCTGTTACTGATGTGTGCTGACTCTGAACAATTGCCTGTCCAATTGTGAGACTAGTGGTTCAGTCCCCATTCATGGCCTCCTGAGTCGGTTCACTCATACCATAACCATCTAAGTCTGAGAGCCCGAGAGCCCTGCTAAAGCACTCCAGAACAAGAATACCGAGGCCTCCATATTCCTTTGGCCTCAAAACTTTAGCCCACCTAACCAAACAGTGCCCTAGCATGAAAAAAATCGGTCCAATTATCAGCTACAACAATTCAGATCGTGCCGGTCCATAAACAACCGGCACATATAATTTGGTTTTATGTGCTGGCCTTTGACTAGTCCCAACATGAATATTAAATATGCAACCGGCACGGACAATTAGAATCCGGTGATCTCTTCGTCAGCTATGGGCCAGCACGATATGCCGTTCGATCTGTGCTGGTATGGACACACGGATGAAATGTTTTCCACTAGTGTTTAATTTACTTGTAACTCTCGCTACAGTACCAGTCTGGTGCGCTGCCACATGTGAACAGTCTAACCCGAACACAAGCGCGAGGGAAGAAACCATACGTGCATGCATGCTCTATTGACACTTGGCGCGCGAGAGGTCCGGGTACTTGGTAACCCAGCCGCAACATTAGTGTGGCTCACGGCCAAGCTGCGGTAGTTGCAGATTGTGTGCGCGCCTTCAGGAAGAGACGTGTCGCGTGCTGGAAGGAAGGGCTGAACAGCTCGGGCTGAAGGCCGGGGCCATCCGTCACCGGCCATGCTTCGAGCAGGGATGATCGATCGCCGGCACCAACGCAATGCGATCGCCAGTGACCGAGAAGCGTGCTATAGCTGAGCGGATGGAGTGCTATTGTTATGTAGTACAAACTAGAAAGGCCGCAACTGCAGTTTCCTTCTGTCCCTCCCTTTATCCCGTGTGGGTTCCTACTGCTAATGAACCGCGTTTGGTGGCCGACTTACCAAAGTATGCTGTCCGGGTCACCAATTAGCATCCAAGGCGACTACCATTGGACATTGGAGCATATCGATCTCCAACGTCTCACAGAGCCCGTAGGTACAATTCAATGTGAAGTAGACTGTGCATGAACCGAAGTAGATCCAGCTTCAACCGACGCATTTCAAGGAATCCCAGTGACTCCTCTTCCTAGCAAGGACTACGATAAAGTTTCATACCTGGGACACCCGGCTGAAAACTTGTGAACGGGAGAAATTAAATAACATGGGGAAAAGACTAATGAGATGAGAAATAACTCTGATCTACGGGAGCTCAAATGTGGGATTCGCTTGCATATACCCACGACCTGGAGCCCGCATCAATTCATTTCTCAACTAAGCACCACATCCTATGCATTTGCGATTCTTCATTTTACTCGGGGAATCCATTTCAATTATGCAACAAATCCAATACATTTATTGTTCTTCATTTTATTTAGACCTAATTATTGAGGTACTATTATTTTTGACCCTGACAAGTTTTGGTTCTATTTACTCCAATTTATTTCAAGGGGTCAAACGTACCCTATATTGACATTTGTCATTTTCATGCTAGAAAGTACTTCAAGATTTTTTCATAGTTACTTTTTGTGCTCCTAGTCTGTGAAAATATCATGAACAATTATAACATATATATTTTCCAACATAATTTATGATTTCCTATGTAAAAACAATTGTTTTCATTATCCATTTGAAATGATATGTATGCTCGCGGCTCGCCGGACTTCTGGCGTACAGCTCTGGCGGCGGTGGAGGCAGGGAGAGACGGCAGCGGGGGCTGGAGACGGGGGAGCCGCCCGCGTCAGAAGTGGGGGCGGAGGGTGCGTGGTGTGCACAATGAATACCAGTGCTAAAAGCAGTGTCACGTCGGATGTTCGGATGTTAATTAGGAGGATTAAATATAAGCTAATTATAAAACTAATTGCAGAACCCTATGCTATTCACAAGATAAATCTATTATGTCTAATTAATCCATCATTAGCAAATGGTTACTGTAGCACCACATTGTCAAATCATGAACTAATCAGGTTTAATAGATTCGTCTCGCGAATTAGACTCCATCTGTGCAATTAATTTTGTAATTAGCCTATGTTTAATACTCCTAATTAGCATCCAAACATCCTATGTGATAGGTGCTAAACTTTAGCAGGGGTATGCAAATGGGTCGTTTGCAACTTATAAAAAAAGTACGCATACTCCCTCCATCCTGAAATATAAGGTGTCCTCAAATATAAGACGTCCTAGGAGTTTTGAGGAAGTACTCAATCAACTCAATAGTACTCAATCAACTCAATTAAAAAACTTGCTAAATATTTTTCTTGTTAACTGGAAAACTTGCCTTGTAGTACCATTAGCTAAGGGTATATGAGATATTTGCCCACCTCCTTAATCTGTCCTAATCTAAAAATCCTAAGATGCCTTTATATTTCAGTTTCAGGTCGGACATAGGGAGTACTTCTTGTTGTGATGTTCTTTGAATCTGCAGGTGGCACCAACAAAAATCATGCACTGACAGTTCAAGAGAAAAGACAAATATATATATATATATATATATATATATATATATATATATATATTTCACATCTCAGTTAGACTACTACCTTTTTTCCTGTCTTAGGTTTTTGAGTTGTACATCTTCAACACCTTTGATTGCCAAATGGTACTGAAACTGAAGCTAAAGTAAAATTGTGGGCATGCATCCCCTAATACATCAGAGATTGGGTGATGACCAGCTAGATCAGTTCTTCTCTCCTGCAATCTTATACAACACACAAAGATCCTTATTAACCATTACAGAGCAAGCAACCAAACAAGAGACCGTGTACAGAACTAGCTAAGCTTTTCAGCTTCTTCTTCAGTTCTTCCCCATACTAATAGCAGCCGGGAGGCTGCTCCAGTCAATAATGCCCGCTACCGGCAATGTCCTCTGCATTTGATCTCCTTGGTTTTTTGCATTTCTAATCAAGCACATCACAGTATAAACAGTATGTGATCAGTTGTTGCATTCTCTACTGTTCACAGACTGTAAGACAGATCAATTTTGAACAAGACTTACTTCTCCATGTTCAGTTTCTCCATGTCCTGCCAGGTCAGCCTCGGGCCTTCGTCTAGGCCTTCACACACCAATTCGCCATTCTTATCAGTGTAGCAGAGGATTCCCATGTTCTTGTCCTCATAAACCTGAAAGATGAGTTCCAGATCAGAAAAGACCAGCAATGTCTCAGATGCTCATCATAGATAACATCTCTGAAAGAACAGGTATATACCTTGTGGACCTTGCCAGTGAAGCTGACAGACTTGGGGCTTTTTTTCAATTCAGAACTTGGGCAGGCATCCATGGAGGCTCTGATCATCATCTTTCTTGAACTCTTCCTCCTCTGAACGATGGTTGCAGTCGATTGAAGGCAATAGCACCTCAAGGCCGCCATGGATGATGGGATTAGAGGAGCCTTGCAGCGACCATAGAAGTATTCATGGGTTGATGTCATCGAAGTGGCCATTAGTGGTGATGGTGGTGGATATAGTTTTAAACAAGGATGTTAGGTCAATGAAAGGTGTGGCGAAAATGATAATTGGTTGCTTGATTAAGCGTTGTAGATTAAGCACAGTTGCTCGGCTGTGACATTGATAGATAATTGGTGGCAACTGGCGATTCCGTCTCTAATTCTTATAGCATTATTGAGTAAAAAATTATTGTTTATTCAGGTAATGGATCTTGACAATGACTTCCAACTTGCTTGCCACGAATTCACTCAACCTCGACGACCTCGGTATTACAGTGGACTTAAAAAAAAATCGATGAGTTTTAGCTTCTAATCTTCGAAAACAAAATGCGCTGGACTAAAATGCTGCAATGGAATGGAGGAGAATGAAAACACTCAAATAGGTCCAGATAGCAACAGGCAGTTATGGTCCAGGTTTTCCCCGAGGTATGACTTGTGCTAAAGCCTACAGATCGGAAAAAGTGCTGCAGACTGTTATAGTGTTATTCGCAAAAATTCTTCCATGAATGCTTCATGAAATGCCATAAAGCGGGAGATTATAAGTGGCATCCTCTCTTCTTGTGGCAGGATTGTCTATCTGAAATGCCCTGTGCCAGGTATCTTTAGAATACAACACAGGAACAAATTATTATAATGCCGAAAGAAAGAGATGAAATTTCTATTTATTCCAACTAAAATAAGCTTGTTCCGTTGTCTAATTTATTCGTGTTATAACATCTTGTATTATCTGTTACAACATACAACTAGATAAACATCAACAAACTTACTCACTTGTCCAAAACCAGAACCAGAGCACAACAATCCCTGTGTTTTCAAGAAAACGGAGAGCGTAGGACACATCTCGTTGCATGTTCCTTTGCTCAGCGGCGCCAATTTCCTTTTTCAGCAGACAAACACAATAGAATACAGAGACTGCACCTTCGGTCTCGCTACAAGTCACTCCTTCAAGGCGGGTTGAACGTGCGCACCATGGCTTAAAGCCATCGCCAAAAAACACAATATGCGGATCTCAGTACTGCACCTTTTGTTGCTGTTATATAGTAAGAGATTAAGCGAACGAATAGAAAATGTACATAAACAACCTCTGCACACCGAGAAAATGATGATAGCATCAAATTCTTATATGCCTGATATGAGGTGTATGACTCATCTCCAACCTGAAAAGGTGGCTTGTTCTGTGATGTGATATAAATGTAACTACCAGATACGCTATACAAGAATTTATAATTACGGAACTTTGGTGGATTCATGACTAGACTCATGAGGATCTGACCGGATTTTTGGAGCATGATCTTAGGCATGCAAATTTGTACAGTTGTTTCTTTACTTCAGAATTAAAACCTGTACTTCCCTGTAACTCTCCTTCTCCCACATTTACCATGTCCTGACGGCAAGGATGAAAAAATTAAGGTTTTCTGCTGGATAAGTCTTGCTGGTTGTCTTGCTGCTGGTCTTCAAGGACCAGCTGCTGTACTGGTCCTGCTGGTCTTCAAGGATGTACTAGGCCTTGTGCTGCTGGTCCTGCCTAGGACTGCAGCTGTTGTTGACTGGAGGACGGTGGGGCTGCAGCATATGCTTGCTGCAGCACCACCTTTGTTGACTACTTTTAGGGTAGGACAATCCTAGGCATCTTAGACTAAATAGGACAGCATCAAAAAGGCATCTTAGACTAGCATATGCCTTGATGCTTGGCTGGTTGGCTACTTGGCCAGCTATAAATATGTATCCCCAACCCTTGGTTGGATATGGTATTGTGGAAAGAAAACCTAGAAAATTGCCCCAACTCTTCTTAGTGCCATCCTCTCGATGAGAGTTACAGTTCAGATCCTAACAACTGGTATCAGAGCCGTACTATCCTGTAGCTTGAACATCTCCTGCTCACAACCCTCCCCAGCCACCTTTCGTCCCCAGCCGATAGTAGAAGCACCGGCTGTCCCTGCTCACTCCTCTCCCTCTACGCAGACGAGCGGCAGCTCGTCGGAAGCAGCCTCTTCCCCACGCAAACCCCCGGTGGCGCGCTATGTCCGCAGGACAGTCTCAGCACTCGGTCACCTCGAGCACGCGGCGTCGCCAGGAGGCCGAGCTCGCTGCGGCAGAGGAGCGTACCCGAGTGGCGGCGGAGACCGCTGCAGCGGCGGCAAGGGCGTCGAGGCTGGCGACGGCGGAGCTGGCTGCAGCAAGGGCGGAAGCGGAAGCGGTGGCGGCGGCAGATGCTGCACGTGCGGCGGCGGCGGAGCTCGAGACTCTACGTGGCGGTAGCATCAGCAGCGCTACCTCTGCCGATGGCGGTACCGACGTAGAGCTTGTGCAAGCAAGGGAGGCGGCGCAGGAACGGGCGGCGCAGTGGGCAGCCGAGCACCCCCGCGGGCGTGGCGGCGGCAGCCCAGACGGGCGTGCATGCGCCGGCGGCGCTCCAGGCGGGGGCGCGCGACGACCGTGTTCCTAGCGGACATGGTGACTGCGACGTCCAGGGCGACCCGCACATCGACGTCGCACTGGAGGTCCAGCGATTGCGGGAGAGGGCTGCCCAGCTGGAGGCGGAGATGAAGTTCGATCGGCGGCACGGCGGCCGAGTCGACGGAGAGCGCGGCCCTTACAGGCAGCGTGGCTCTCCCTCCCCGGACCGCCGTCATGGTCGCCACGGGGCCCATGCTGTTGTCAGGGAAGTCGGCCCCGGTGGTGGGTGGCCTACCCTCACCAAGACCAACTACGTCGAGTGGGCCGTGGTGATGAGGGTGAGGCTCCAGGTGCGGCACATGTGGGAGGCAGTCCGGTACAGCGACGTCGACTACGATGAGGATCGACGGGCGCTGGACGCCCTCATCGCTGCAGTCCCACCCGAGATGCAGTTCTCGCTTTCCCAGAAGCGGATTGCCAAGGAGGCTTGGTACGCCGTCGCTGCGGCACGCATCGGCAGCGATCGCGCCCGCAAGTCCACACTGCAGGCACTTCGCAAGGAGTGGGAGAACCTGGCCTTCAAGCCAGGTGAGGACGTTGATGACTTTGCTCTCCGTCTCAACACTCTGTTGCAGAAGATGGTGCAGTACGGCGACGACACCTACGGCGAGGAGAGAGCTGTCGAGAAGCTCCTCCGCTGCGTACCCGAGAAGTACAAGCAGATCGCTCGCTCGATCGAGTACTGGACCTCTCCAGGATGTCGATCGAGGAGGCGATAGGTCGTCTCAAGGTCGTCGACAGCGATGAGTCACAGCCTTCCTCAGGGCCTATCATCATTGGCGGGAAGCTCCATTTCACTCAGGAGCAGTGGGAGGCCCGCTAGGGTGATCGGAAGAAGGGGGAGCCTTGTTCCTCGACAGGCGGCCGCAGGCGCGACAAGCCACGCAAGGCGCCCAAGGCTCGACGAGGTGCCGAGGGCGGCGCGCGAGGAGGCGCCCAGGGTGGTGCTGGTGGCGCGCGAGGAGGCGCTCAGGGTGGTGCCGCCGGCGAGCACAGGCCGCCACGCGACGACACGTGCCGCAACTGTGGCAGGCTTGGCCATTGGGCCAAGGACTGTCGACAGCCAAGACGTGGCCAGGCTCACGTCGCACTAGCGGAGGAGGAGGAGCCAGCTCTACTCCTGGCACATGCAAGCATCGAGCTAACTCCAGCGGCATCGGCCGCAGCGGTTCTCCTCCACCTTGATGAGCCGAGGGCATACGCCTGCCTCGACGACGGCTCCAACAACGATAGGACTGAGGGGTGGTGCCTCAACACTGGCGCTACCCAGCACATGACCGGCCGGTGAGAGTTCTTCACCGAGCTTGACTCTAGCGTCCGAGGCACCGTCAAGTTTGGGGATGCCTCCGGCGTAGAGATCAAGGGCGTCGGCTCCGTCATCTTCACCGCCGAGTCTGGAGAGCACAGGCTGCTCACCGGAGTGTACAACATCCCCGCGCTGAGGATTTCTATCATCAGCCTGGGACAGCTGGAAGAGAATGGTTCGCGCGTGGTGATCGACGACGGAGTCATGAGGATTTGGGACCGTTGTCGTCGCCTTCTTGCCAAGGTAACCAGAGGCGCAAATCGCCTCTACATCCTTAATGTGCAGGTGGCACAACCCTTCTGCCTCGCTGCTTATCGGGACGACAAGGCGTGGCAGTGGCACGAGCGCTTCAGGCACCTTCATTTCGAGGCCCTGAAGCGGCTCAGTGCCAAGAAGATGGTGCGAGGCCTACCATGTCTTGATCACGTGGAGCAGTTTTGCGATATCTGTGTGTTGACAAAGCAGAGGCGGCTCCCCTTTCCCCAGCAGGCGAGCTTCCGAGCCAAGGAACGGCTCGAGCTCGTGCACGGGGACTTGTGTGGCCCGGTGACACCGGCCACACCCGGAGGACGACGCTACTTCTTGCTGCTCGTCGACGACCTCTCCCGCTACATGTGGGTGATGGTCCTCGGCAGCAAGGGGGAGGCTGCGAACGCCATCAGGCGCACGCAGGCTGCTGCGGAGGCGGAGTGTGGCCGCAAGCTGCGCGTGCTGCGCACCGACAACGACGGCGAATTCATGACGGCTGAGTTCGCATTGTACTGCGCTGATGAGGGCATTCAGTGCCACTACTCCGCGCCGTACAGCCCGCAGCAGAACGGCATCGTTGAGCGGCGCAACCAGACGGTTGTGGGGATGACTCGGGCCCTCCTCAAGCAGAGGGGGATGCCGGCTGTTCTCTGGGGAGAGGCGGTGGTGACGGCTATCTATATCCTCAACCACTCGCCCACCAAGGCGCTCGACGGTAGGACGCCATACGAGGCTTGGCATGGGCGCAAGCCAGCGGTGTCCCACTTGCGGGTCTTCGGCTGCCTCGCGTTTGCCAAAGAGCTTGGCCACATCGGCAAGCTTGACAACAGGAGCACTCCAGGAGTGTTCATCGGCTACGCGGAGGGTTTGAAGGCCTACCGCATTCTCGACCCGGAGACACAGCGTGTACGCACAGCGCGCGGTGTTGTGTTCGACGAAGGGCGAGGATGGGCGTGGGACAAGGTGGTGGACGACGGTTCGACTCCGACGTACGACAACTTCACTGTTGAGTACGTCCACTTCGAGGGAGCTGGGGGAGTAGGCAGCTCTTCTTCGCCGAGCGTGCCTACCCCAGTCCCCGAACCTCCACCGACTCCGACGCCTGCTACTCCGGCGTCGCCACGCTCTCCAGCCGCGACTTCGGCTGCGACGAGATTCTCGCCGGCACCACCACAGCCGGTGACGCCACGTACTCCAGCACCGACGGCCACCCCTCCGGGCACGCCTACTTCGACACCAGCTCATGTCGAGCACAGCCCGGTGGAGTTCGCTACTCCGCTCTCTCACGACGAGGAGCGCATCGACGCGTACCACGACGGCGAGCAGTTGCGGTACCGTACGATGGAAGACCTCCTCGGCGACCAGCCGGTGCCGGGACTGGTGCCTCGCGACCTGGAGGCACAGTTGCACCTTGCATGCGACGACGGTGAACCTTGGTCTTTCGCGGAGGCCGAGAGACACGCGGCATGGTGCGCTGCGATGCAGTCGGAGATGGACGCGGTTGAGAAGAACCGCACCTGGGAGCTTGCTGACCTCCCTCGTGGTCACCGTGCAATCACCCTTAAGTGGGTGTTCAAGCTAAAGAGGGATGAAGCCGGTGCCATCGTCAAGCACAAGGCTCGCTTGGTGGCACACGGGTTCGTGCAGCAAGAGGGGATCGACTTCGACGATGCTTTCGCCCCCGTGGCACGGATGGAGTCCGTGCGACTCCTCCTTGCGCTGGCCGCCCAGGAAGGCTGGCGCGTTCATCACATGGAAGTCAAGTCGGCGTTTCTTAATGGCGACTTGAAGGAGGAGGTCTACGTACACCAGCCGCCGGGTTTTGCGATCCCCGGCAAGGAGGGCAAGGTGATGCGCTTGCGCAAGGCCCTCTATGGCCTGCGGCAGGCTCCGAGGGCGTGGAATGCCAAGTTGGATTCCACGCTCAAAGGGATGGGCTTCGAGCAAAGCCCGCACGAGGCGGCCATCTACCAGCGGGGCAATGGAGAAAATGCCCTGCTGGTGGGTGTCTACGTCGATGACTTGGTGATCACCGGCACCAAGGATGCGGAGGTGGCGGCGTTCAAGGAAGAAATGAAGGCCACCTTCCAGATGAGTGACCTGGGGCCTCTCTCCTTCTACCTGGGGATCGAGGTGCACCAGGATGATTCCGGGATCACGCTTCGACAGACCGCCTACGCCAAGCGTGTCGTGGAGCTAGCCGGGCTCACCGACTGCAACCCAGCTCTCACTCCGATGGAGGAGAGGCTGAAGCTGAGCCGCGACAGCACGACGGAGGAGGTAGACGCTACGCAGTACCGGCGTCTTGTGGGGAGCCTTCGCTATCTCGCCCACACACGGCCGGACTTGGCATTCTCCGTCGGCTACGTCAGTCGGTTCATGCAGCGACCGACGATGGAGCACCAGCAGGCCGTGAAGAGGATCGTCCGCTACGTGGCGGGGACCCTCGACCACGGTCTCTTCTACCCGAGGTGTCCCGGGGCGGCACACTTCGTCGAGTACAGCGACAGCGACCACGCCGGCGACATCGACACCAGCAAGAGCACGAGTGGGATTCTCTTCTTCCTCGGCAAGTGCCTCGTTAGCTGGCAGTCGGTCAAGCAGCAGGTGGTGGCGCTGTCCAGCTGCGAGGCCGAGTACATCGCGGCCTCCACTGCTTCGACTCAGGCGCTTTGGCTTGCCCGACTGCTCGGTGATCTCCTTGGCAGAGACACTAGAGCGGTGGAGCTCAGGGTGGACAGCAAGTCTGCTCTAGCCCTGGCAAAGAACCCCGTTTTTCATGAGTGGAGCAAGCACATCCGGGTGAGGTATCACTTCATCCGAGGCTGCTTGGAGGAAGGAAGCATCAAGGCGAGCTACATCAACACCAAGGATCAGCTTGTGGACCTACTCACTAAGCCCCTTGGGAGGATCAAGTTTCTTGAGCTCTGTTCCAGGACCGGGATGGTCCAACTTTCCCACAAGACGACGCACAAGACTTAGTGGGAGAATGCTGGATAAGTCTTGCTGGTTGTCTTGCTGCTGGTCTTCAAGGACCAGCTGCTGTACTGGTCCTGCTGGTCTTCAAGGATCAGCTGTTGTACTAGGCCTTGTGCTGCTGGTCCTGCCTAGGACTGCAGCTGTTGTTGACTGGAGGACGGTGGGGCTGCAGCATATGCTTGCTGCAGCACCACCTTTGTTGACTACTTTTAGGGTAGGACAGTCCTAGGCATCTTCGACTAAATAGGACAGCATCAAAAAGGCATCTTAGACTAGCATATGCCTTGATGCTTGGCTGGTTGGCTGCTTGGCCAGCTATAAATATGTATCCCCAACCCTTGGTTGAATATGGTATTGTGGAAAGAAAATCCAGAAAATTGCCCCAACTCTTCCTAGTGCCATCCTCTCGATGAGAGTTACAGTTCAGATCCTAACATTTTCATATCCAAATTCCACATGTATTGCGAGTTTTTAGTGTATGATGTGCCATCCCCTGAAGTTCATACTACTTGGAACAAATCATTAACACAAATTCATACTACTTGGAACAAATCATTAACACAAAGAGGACGTAGCTGGGATATGAGAAAGAAAATAATATCAGATATTTATTATCAAATAATCTGCTAGAAGAACAAGGTCTTCATTCCTACAGAGTTCAACAATTTCACGCTGATTATCCTCCAACAGAACCTATCCAAACCTCAATTGCCTTGGGACTTATAGAAATATATTTTTCTAAAAAATCATGTGTCAGTGATCGGTAAAACACACATCCAGTAGGGTTTCCTAGAATTATCACCACAAGGCACCTCACAACAATGCCATTTGGTCAGGCACCATCAATCTGATTCTTCAGATCTAACATGTTCACTCCCCAATCTCTAGATTCGTTAGATTAAACTTAACAAATTCGTTATATTAAGAGATTGCATCACAAGGTTAATCTACTAATATAGTTTTATGGTTTCAATGCAAATATATATTCCAAAATATATTTGCTCCGGCAACACACAGACCGAGAAATGGTCTTTCCATGAGGCACATAAACAACTCAGACTTGACTCTCAGCTGGTCTTGCACTTCTGCCGACCTCAATATTGGATATCTACTTAAAGTTATGTCAAATGTATACAGAAAGGAAAGTTAATGAGTTTTATGTCAAAATTTGGTATCATAAGATTCTTGGAGAATGGGATGTATATGTAAAAATTTTCTATTGATTCTTAGTTTTTTCAAATAGTATTTGTATAAATCTTCGTAATTTTGAATTGTAAACATGTTTGACAAAAATACATGAGGTCTCTTACTAGAAAAGAAGATAGACACATCGAGTGTGAAAAACCAAGTTAGTTTCAGACAGGAATCATGAACTTGTTACATGGATCCAGGTTTTTTCCCAAAGTATTAAGTTGAGCTATAAATAGGAATAAGTGCTGCCAACTGTTAGTTGCGAAATTCTTCCATGAACCCTTCATGAAATGCTGTAAAGCGGGAGATGAACAGTGGTATCTTCTCTTCTTTTGGCAGGATTGTGCATCTGAAATGCCATGTACCATGTACCTTCAGAATATAACAGAGGGGAACAAAATATTAGAATATGAAATAAAAAAGATGAACATTCTGTTTTATTCTGAAACAAAATATGTTTGTGCCTTTGTTTCTTTATCTATCACAGATATTATGATCTGTTTATAAAAATAAGTACATAAACATGAACGCATTTTACTCACTTGTCCAAAAACAGAACCCGGCGCAACAACAATCCCAGTGTTTTCAAGAAGACGGAGGGCATAGAATACATCTGGTTCTGTGTTCCGTTCCTCAGCAGCTGCAATTGCCCTTTTTGGCAGGTGCACTGAAGGGAACACAAACATTGCTCCTTCAGCTTTGCAGCAAGTCACTCCTTCCAGGCAGTTCAATGCACACGCCATGGACTAAAATCAGTGGGAAAACACAATATGCAGACGTTGTTATTGCTCTTTTAGTTGAGGTTCTATGGTAAAGTCAGAAGTGAGGCTACTGAACTGAAAATATACTAAAACAACCTCAGCACATCGAGAAAAAGTTGATAATATTCCATTTCTTTCTGCCTGATAAGAGGTGTATGACTCATCCTCAACCTGAAAAGGATGGCTTATGGTATATAATGTAAAAACCAAATATGATACACGAGATCATTTTATTCAGACCAATGCAAGGAAATGCATTTACTGTTCTAAAAAAGGTGATCCATTTACTGACCATTGGTGGGTTCATGACTAGGCTCATGAGGATCTGACCGGAGATATTGGAGCATGAACTTAGGGATGCAACTTTGTACACTTGTTTCTTTACTTCAGAATTAAAGCCAGTGACTTCCATATAACCTCCCCTTCTCCCACATTCACCATAATACCCTGACAACAAAGATTTAACGTTTAAATGACACCACTAATTGTCATTAGGTTCATTTAACTGTGCAATTTTTTGTTTGCTCGAACTTTCTTATGTCCAAATTATGCAACATTCAAATGTTAAACAAAAGTTGCTCATAAGGTCAAGTAACAATAAGAGACGTTTCAGTTTTTTGAGCTTATTTTATATTTTATTTTGTTTCCTTTTTTCTTTTGCAAATGATAGAAGAAAGTAGCATATAAGTACAACAGAAATATGTAAGAAAGCAAATAATCGAGCCCAATGGTATATACCATTAGAAACCGAATGAAATGACACTAAAGATATGTCTCCTTCGCTGAACCCCATGGACCGTGCTATCTTCTTGAAAGATTTAAATTTCTTATCAGCTGTGTAGATGTTTTCTTGATAAACCTAACATACAAAAGGTTCAGAAAGACATTGGGATGTATTTGCAAATAACTAGAAAATTTGTTTAAACAATTAGGAAGATAAGTAGAACAACCTTACCTCATCTGCTAGAAGAACAAGGTCTTCCTTCCTACAGAATTCCACAATTTCACGCTGATTTTCCTCCACAAGAACCTATGATGAACATAATCAGATTTGGACACTTGTAAATTAGAATCAAGAGTCTGATCAGTAAGCCTACATGTCCAGTAGGGTTTCCTGGATTTATCACCACAAGTCCCCTCACATTTACACCCTTTGATCGGGCACCATCCAGCTGCTTCTTCAAATCTGACATCCTCACTCCCCAACCTCTAGATTCGTCAAGGTAATATGGTACCTGAGAAAGAAGATATGTTTTTCTTGCAAAAATTGGTAAATCATAGTAAATTAGTAACTGCTGTGAGCTTTTTGTTTCTGGTAAGTGCGGCACGTACAAGAGTCGCACCCTGGAGAACCATAGAACTTGTGTACAAATAATGTGATGGAATTGGGCAGAGGATACCATCTTTTTCATCCCGTATCAGTATGTGCATCATCATGTGAACCTGTTGGAAAATGAGCAACACAAAATGATCTTCATTGTGAAGAAGACAAGAAGTTCACCACAAGAAATTAAAGATATCAAGCATTTGTGTTGGGCACACTGTTAGGCCTACATAAAGTCCTTATATCCTGCACAATGGTCTTCATTGTCAATGATCTCACATGATTTACTTGGTGTTTAATTTTAGAAATTATTTTTTACCAGCAAAACACAAAGATGTAAAATCAAAAAGAAGATTAACCATAGCAAAAAGGCAAAGTTTATATTTGCTTTTATGTTACTGAGCCAAATCATTCTCTTTCCCTGTATGACAGCCATATTTTTATTTCCTTGATAGAGTATCAAGGTTTTGTGCTTTTTACTTATTCTCTTCCACAAAGCCACATGCATTGTGAATCATGAAGTGCAAATATTATATCTGGATAGCTAGCAGAAAAAAAAAATTATCACTCAATGTGCTGTGCACTCTGCATGATGAAATGAAAAGGTACCGGTGGAGCTGCTCCATCTGTCAGGAAAATGTCTTCTGCATTGCAAGGGAAACCATCTCGACATGTTATTCCAGCAGCTATTACATCGCGCAATCCTTCAGTACCCTAATGTGACAAAATAGTTCAGTTTAACAAAATCTCAATCCGCATTCTCGAAAAGAAAGCAGAAGGTTATTTCTGCATTTGTCCAAAGACGTTTTAGAATCCTGATCTTGCCTGACAGTGACTATACCCTCCTGTTGCTCTCCAAGGAAAGAGGTCAAGAATCTTCCGTGACCTTGCTATTGCATCAGAGCTGCAACATCAGGATAAGATAAGAATCCAATACAACCCCTGGTGCGTCATAAGTATTACCATGAGTAGTACCATGAGTAGGATATATATACTTAGCTTTGTTCATATTTTACCTGAATAAGGAATTAGTTTCACTCTGTTCTAGAAGACGGGGATAATCACACAACGCAAGAACCTGGAAAAAGAGAGAATCCATTAGAGGGAGAGGAAATGAGGAACAACTAGTACAATTCTTAGGAACAATCGGTCACCTCTCGGAAAAACTTGTTTGGCTGCTGCCCCATGGACTGAGGATTGCTGAGGTTGCAATAGGTTATCTACCGGAAGACACAGAAACTTTGTTAACCATGGTAAAATGTAGAAGCACTAAATAGAGTGTAATAGATGTGAAAAGTTCTGAAAGCCAGAGAATGCCTAGCGGAGTAGCAGATGAATGAGATTATGATCAGCATACCTCGTCGAAAGGGTGTGACCCGGGTTTTGTTTCTATCTCCTTCTGGATGCACTGGAAAAACAAGAAGGGGGACAATATCTGTTAATTTGCAAAGTTTACAAAGTCTTAGTTAATTATCACCATAGTTTTACTTTTATTTTTCCTTTTGTCCCTCTTCGTCTCTAGAAACAAAAATACGTGTGAAGAATTATAGATGAACAAAGAAATTCACCGGACGAACTCATAGAAGCAATTCCGTGTGGATGTGCGGCGTACCTGCGCGCGGCGGGCAATGGCGTCGCCGCCGAGGTGATCCGCGAGCGCCAGCACCTGCCAAAGGAGGGTGCACGGATCAGCCGAGCACTCTTGGCCCTCCGAAACAACCGAAACTGACGGGCCGGGAGCGGCATTTGCGGCCAAAACAAAGGTGGCAGTGGCACCAAGCAACCAACCTTTGGGTTCAGGGAGTCAACGGTGAGGGCGCGAGGAGCCATTTTGCTGTGTCCTCCTCGGCCGCCGCCGCCGCCGGGGACGTATGGAACAAGAGGACGTTTCGACTGAGCTCAGTGCGGTAGGTGAGAAACGTCCAAACAATTATTGCCAGGCAAGGGCGGCTTTTGCGTCGCCACGGTCGCCACGGTGGCTCTCGTGGATTCCGTGTCCTTGGCTGGCCACAATGGGAGACAGGATTCTCTGGGAGGGGATTTTTCTATCTCCCGCGTCCAAGGCAACGGTGCTCGTTTCAAGCGTGGGAATTAGAATACCCACCAGACTGTGCCACAATTCCTCTCGCATTACAAACAGTTTTCGAACCACATTCCTAGGTTCTGAACTGCAGGGTCCTCATTGGAGATTGAAGGAGTGCCGGCTCACGCCTGGAGCTGGCGAACGGCGACTGAAAACTGCTCGGACATGTCAAGGATGAAGCTCACCGCCTGGACGGACGATCCAGGAAGAATCCCAAGAACGAAGACACTGCTTATTGCCGAGCACGAGCAACAAGTGACATATGACGACCCGGACATGCAAAGAATCTTCGGCAACCTCCCGCCGTATCTCCGCCAGAAGAAGACGCTTTCTTACAGGGTGATTATTCACCTGCGCAATGTGGCCGACTTCCGCTCGCGATCGCCGTCGCCCTCGCCAGGACCTTCCCCGCCGTCGAGCGACGGTGATTCGGGTCATGACGGCAACCCGGACAGGGGCTATGGTGAGTCCCGCGGCGTCGGGCCGCGCCTGCACGGGTTCCCCATCAGGGAGGGGGTGGTGGACGGCGCCAGCGACTCCCCGCCGGATGAAACCGCCTCTGGTTCTCAGCTCCGGCACGTTGGGTCCCAGCCGCCGCCGGTACACTCGGCGCCGCAGGCTGTCGTGACCAACCTTGCCGCCAAGTCGAACACCCCAAGCTCCACTGCTCCGGCCATGGCGATGGCGGTGACGCCTACAGCTCCGGCAATGGCTCTCGCCAACGGGCCGGGGTCCACTTCCCCAACAGCGGAACGTACCCCGCCCGTGAATGACCGGTCACCATCTGTGCGGGCCCGCATTACAAACAGTTTTCGAACCACATTCCTAGGTTCTGCCAGTCTCAGAAGACTCCCAAAAGTAAAAAGGAAATTTCATGAGCGAGTGGCTTCAGCAACCATCATAGCAGGGGCATTGGTACCCTCTTTATCAGCTTCAGCAACACGCAGACTTACTCAGGCGGGGGCAATAAAAAGCTTCGCATTTCATTCCACACCAGAAATTCAATCAAAATTTTCCTCGATTGACATCAAAACTCTGTTCCTCCATTTAGAGATCAGCTAACACACAGAAAGTATGGGTGGTGGACTGCTTTATTTTGTTCGGTCTACACGATGGTGCTAGCACTACGGGGGCGAAAAGGAAGGCGCCTCTACAGAAACCCCCGTCTGCATTCACATGGTTGTAAGGGCTTAGCCGCGGTACTCCGCCATGAACGCCTCATGGAACGCCTTGAAGCGGGTGATCACCGCGGGGATCTTTTCTTCCTGCGGCAGGATCGTGCACCTGATATGCCATGTTCCAGGAACCTGTACAGTGTAAGAAATGAACGGAGATCGTCAGTACTACCGGTATAACATGAAATAAAAGTTGATATCTACGATTTTATATGAAAAATCTACGAGGTACTTTACTGGTTATTCAAATATGTTAGAATGAATAGGTTCAGTATATACCATGCGAGTAAAATAGCTTAGCACCCTACTCTAAAATTCAAAAAATGGAAAGGACAACTTAAACTAAGTTGCATAGCAAAATCAACAATATAAAGGGAACCTGTACTGGACCTAAGTTAACAGTCTGATTAGATGTCCCAGGAAAACACATCAATAGATAACCCAGCAAAGTAAAATTGGACGAAAATGGTACTCCTATTACTGCTAATTTCCATAAGGTTTCAACCAAACAACATCTGCAGCTACAGGCACAAAAGTGTAATACAATATGTCAAAGTTCAGTTGACTCACTTGGCCAAATCCGGATCCAGGGACCACAACAATTCCAGTTGATTCAAGGAGACGGAGAGCATAGAATGCATCAGGTGCTTTCTTAGCAGCTTTAGCAGCCTCAATTGCCTTCTGTGGCAGATGAATCTGAGGGAAAAGGTACATTGCTCCTTCAGCCTTGTTACATGTAATTCCCTCGAGATTGTTGAATGCATCCTCCAGTGCCTGCAAAACGAATGAACAATTTTCTTAGATATTTTTAAGAAGTTGCTCAAAAGTATAGTAGAAATGCAACCAGGCGAACCTTTGCACGACGAGCTAAAGATTCAAGGATTCCATCTTTCTCTGCCTTGTAGGAAGCAAACGATTCATCCCCGACCTGCAGAATAAAGCACTGAATTTTAACTGGACAGTTTGGCATTTCCTATCAGGGCATGATTTAAAGAATGCCATATAGTTTGACCTTTGGTGGATTCATGACGAGGCTGGCAAGGATTTGACCAGTGATATTGGAGCATAAGTTCACTGAAGCTATCTTGTAGATCTGCTCTCTTACTGGAGCACTGAAGCCAGTAATCTCCATGTAACCTCCTCTTTTACCACACTCTCCATAATATCCTGGTTGTAGAAGCCAAGTATTTTGGATAAGCCAGTGACTTGACCAAACGAAAGATAAAGCAGCTGATTATCTATCTACCTTTAGAAACAGACTGAAATGATACCAAAGGGAGATCATCCTCGCCATATCCCAAGGATCTTGCTATCTTCTTGAAAGAGTTAAATTTCTTGTTGTCAACATAGATGTTCTCTTGATATACCTATCAATGTAAATGGCATTGATGTTACAGGAGTGGCAAAGAATATGATTAAGCAGCTCAAAATTTTGTGGCGACCACTTACCTCATCAGCTAGAAGAACGAGGCCCTCATTTTTGCAGAATTTCACTATGTCACATTGGTTGTCCTCAGCAAGAACCTAAAAATAAATGAACCACTTCAATACATGCAATGGGAACACATTTTCCCCCTAAGCAAAGGTTTTCTTAAACAACACAACATATTCAATAACTTAAAATATACAAGAAATACACGTCTATTATTGTATCAATTATCAAGAATATGGTGTGGACAGATAATAAAATTTCAAGCAAAAAGAAATGCTCTTTAAAAGTGAGGAGAAATGACTTTACAAACCTGCCCAGTTGGGTTTCCTGGATTGATAACCACCAAGGCCCTAACATCAATGCCTTTTGACCGAGCATCTTCAAGTTGCTTCTTAAGATCAGAGATCTCCAAACCCCATCCGGTTTTTTCATCAAGGTAATAGGGGACCTGAAAGAAATGCCTCGGTTTAGGCATTGCTGATACAAATATATGGCGCTATACAGAAATTCTTTAGCCAAACATATCAAAGTACATACAAGAGTTCCACCATGAAGAGCAATGGATGCTGAGTACAAGGGGTACTGAGGAATCGGGCACAGAATTCCATCTTTCTCATTCCTTATCAGCAATTGCATCATCAAGTGCACCTTAAGAGGGAAGAATATCATGATCAGACTTCAGTTATGCCATGTTTATTCAGAAAACGTCGAGGAAAATCAAAGTAGAAGTTAAAAGTGCACACCCCAGGACTTGCTCCGTCAGTAATGAAAATGTCATCTGCATTTGCAGGGAATCCATCACGTGAGGCAATACCAGCAGCAATTGCATCACGAAGTCCTTTGATACCCTAGGAAAAATAAACAAATCAAATGAAGCCAAGATTCCTTTCTCATTGTGGTCAGTAAATGTCTCACAGTGAGATGCTTACCTGGCTGTGACTATAAGCACCTGTTGCTCTTCCAGGAATAGTAGCCAGAATCTGCTTTGCTCGAGAAATAGCATCAGCACTGCAGCGTGCCATCAAGTACACATAAGAATTTCAAGTTTTAATGAGACACTTGAACTATTCTCGGAAACTTCTGACTAAGAAAATATTAAGTAGTGAAATCAATGGTAAACAAGACCAACAACAAACAGAAAAGGGCATCTTTTCAAGTGGGATCTTGGAATTTTAAATTGGGAGGGTACGCATAACTAGGCAAAATAATGTAATAATTCTCACGATTATTGGATCAATTAATCATGGAAGTTCTAAAACAATTTGTGTATTCCTAGATACGTTTAAATACTGTCAGTGTTGAAGAGAAACAAAAACAATGTTACTACCTGGCAGATTTCACAGGAATTTGTTCTTTCATATTAAACAAAGTTTACTTTAGAAAAAATCCTTATCATTTCTCTCGGCAGAGCTTTGCTTTTGGAAGAAGATAGATTGCATCCACTTGCAAAATATATTTGGAATTTCATATGTTGATTTGACACCAAAATTGGGAAGAAATTAGCAGGATAGCTCTTAGTTTAGTGTTTGGACTAGATATCTCTCCATTTAAGTTTTCTGTAAATTTATTAATGGAGATGAATAGAAAGATGCAATATTCACCTGAATAGTGATTTGATTTCCTCTTTCTCCAACAAGCATGGATGATCACAAAGAGCAAGAACCTGCAATGTATCATGTAAATATCGACGAAATAAAGACGAATTCTGCAGGTAACTAAACACGTACCTCCCTGAAGAATGTCACTGGTTGCTGACCAAGAGATTGAGGATTCCCAATGTTGCAGTAGAGGATCTGCGAGGGTAAAAATAGAAATGGTGACCTACATAATTGTTGAAAAAGGATAAAGCTACTTATTACCGAACTTTAAAATCAACAGTTCGGTACCTCATCAAAAGGAAGAGACCCTGGTTGATTTTGTAGCTGTTGCTGCAAGCGCTGTTACAGAGAAAAGGAGACTATATTAAGTCAATTTCCAAGCAGGCTGTTATTGTCAGAACTGCCAGTCTACGTGGAGTGGACAAGATTCTTAAAAGCATTCACAGGGAGTCATATAAAATGTGGTGAGAAAGATTAACCTTCTATAACAAGGATGAAGTTTATCAAAGAAAAACTGCAAATTGAATTACTAGAGTAATAAGTTATTAATACAAAAGGTTCTAACCATAAAATAGACTATATGCTTAATTTATTTCCTTAACCAAAACATAGAATTCAAACCTATCAAGTAAGATGTAAAGCACAAATACACATTTATGAATCCAGGCATTGCAGTGTGTTGTTCTTTGCTAATTCACTTAAAACAGTGAACAGTGACAAAGTAATACTTTCACTCCAATAACCTTGACAAAACTGTACATATGAACATTATCCAATCTAACTGTATGGCTTTGTGGAGAGGTGATTACTTATTATTTGGGAACAAGAACAGAGTAATGCAATACTAAGTAGACTTCAAGCATTGCTGAACATTAGTAGTCACTGAAGATACCTGAGCATGAATGACAATCTCCCCACGCACTGCATACTCACATTTTAAGACCTGCAGTAGTTATCAGTGCATTAGCTAGGCATTAGACGCCACATTCTCTTTACCCAGACAAGTAAAGCACCAGAACTTAAGATAAACTTCAATAAGTTCAGTAACAATGCACGAGTTGTCAGCTAAGGAGCACCTCTGATCTCACAAAAACAATGATATGGTCTTACAGCATCAACATGTCATCATTTTGCACAATAAGTGGGGCAGCAGTTCAAATAAATTGACATATCCCCTTTTGAGTCAAAAGGGGATCCTGAGATAGATGACACTAAATATTCCGTGACGCAAACTAAAAAGTCACGCCAGCAGCTCAAATCGCTATGAGATCCACCTCTGGGTTGAGAGATAGCGACTAGTGATCTTGGCAAAACGAAGTCAACATCAAAATGATTAAACGTTGTGTTCGTACAGTTGCTACGATTACCCCCCCAAAAAATTCATTTTTAAAATTTGAATCAAGATCAGATCATCAGAACACAAGAAAAAAGAAGTAGGAAGGGCATGTACCACTCCACCAAATCAAGTCTAAAATTTCCACCCAAAATTCACAACCGAACGAGAATCCAACCCCCGGGGGCCGAATCAGAAACTCGCAAGAACCCAATCCGCGGGACCTCCTCCAACTCAATCAAAATCTAACCTCCCCTCGGAAAAATCCCTCAAAATGGGGCCTTCAAGGTACAGAACAGGCAGACATGGGGAGGAAACGCCTCACCTTGGGGTTGAGGTTCTCCACGGCGACGCTGGCGGCCATGGCGAACAGGAACAAGAAGCGATCAGAGCTTCGCCGCGACGCAAGGAGCGCGCTGGATTGCTTCTCAGCACGGAACAGCGGGGTCTCTCTGTCTCGCCCTGCGGTTTCGTGGCGAATCGGGGACGGCAAGGCCAGATGGTTGGTGCTTATAAAGAAGAGCGGTCAGGCGGACGAGGACGGAAACAAACTAGAGGCGCAGGCCAGTCGCCCGCCGGAAAGCGAGTGGAAGGAGAACGGACGGCCGCCGACCACAGCTGCGGTTTTGCGTTAAAAAAGTCTCTTCTCCCATAAAAAAGTCTGAGATCGAAGCTGTGGCCTGTGGGTGGGGCTTGCTAGATCTTGCCTTACGTTGTGCTGTGCGCTTTATTGCTATGGAGCGGGAGAATTGTAAGTTTGGCACCTTTTGTGTTCTTGTTGATCCCATGGATTTCCAAGATGTACAGCTCTACAAATAAGCTGGTTTTCCTTCCCGTACCGGTTCACTTTCAAGTTATGGAAATGCCCCTCCGTTTCTTATTTTGTGACGCGGGATGGTTTTCTTTCCGTTTGTCTCTCATTTTTATTAAAGAAGTTATCGCACTTCCCACTCAATATTGATTGGAACTACAGAGAGTCTATACAAGTCACACGTAGACCCAACAATAGTCACGAGAATGTGATAATGTGTTAAATTCTAGGTGTGACACATGAATCCAAAGGCAGTGGTTAGTTGGTGAAACTATGGACATATTCATAAAGCAAAGCAATTCTACCTTTCTATTTTGTTTCTTTCAACTTTATCTTCTACTTTCATCTTACTGTTAGAAAAAGATTGATGCGGATAGGTACGAGATTAAAAGGGATGACACGCTAGGGATCTAATTAGTCGGGGACTAATCTGTTTCCTTAGCCATCAGGTGGTGCAAGGACGGATTAGTAGTGGAGATGAAACGCCTCGAGGGGTGCTTGGGTGAACTTGAACTTGTTGTTTGCTTTGGTTCAAGTTGAGCACTTAGAGTGTGTTTGGTAGTTTGTATCATTTTGTTCATGTATAAAATGGTTGAAAGCTCATCCAGGATAAAAAAAGTCATCCTACTTAATATATTATTTCACTAATAGGAGTGAAATCATACGGTACAAGTAAATTGGTTTAACACACCATGTATCATATGGTGCATGTAACCAAATACACATTTAGTACATAAGCTATACGTCATATACAAATATACCTGGACTGGCCCCCTTGTGTTTATTTGGGGACCTTGGAGCGGTTGGTCCGGATGAATATACAATGAGCTCTTTCATGGTGCATAATACTAGGCTACACTAGTATTAAAAAGGACTAGTATAAAAAGATCCAATGGTCAAGATTATACGACTGAAAACTTTGCTTGTGGTATATATAGTACACATTAGTACTATAGGTAGTATAAGAGTATTATGGTAAAAGAACGCAAATGGGGACGCTATAATATTTATTTGACACTAGCATAAAGTCTACAAGATGTCATTTGGAATCTCACTTTTTAAAATGTAATAATTACTAAATTATCTATAATAATGGGCGGTTAGATCTCGGCTATACTATATACCACTAAGTGGTAGTATTGTGCACTGTAAAAAACTCATACACTATAGGGTATGCCCTGGGTGAAGAAGTAATAGGGAAGAGCTAGTGGATGAAGAAGTAATAGGGAAGAGCTAAATCTTCCCGCCGATGGCAAAATACAAAAGCTAAAACGACTTATACAATTTGGAATGGAGGAGTATATTATATTTACAATGATGTGGACAATCTTGTATTTGGCAAATTATCTTTATCGTTGGAGATTCTCTGAAAGGATCACCCGATGAATATATACTCGACTTACGAAGGTAGCATTTTCTAATCTGCTATCATGTCACTGTGTTGCTGCAGCCTTTTGTGCTACCCAAAGATGAAAAGGAACAGGGCAACACGTCGCGCACGGGCTAGGCGCACATGGCCGAATAGATGCGGACATGACAAAGTACGGACCATTTTCTATTCGGCGATGCATGCTTGGGAAACAAGTTGAACGGCAAACCTCAAGATGCATGTACTTCCAGATAAGTATTCAAAATCCCAACTTTGACATTATGCAAAAAGAAGATTCCCCATCACATCAAACTTGCGGTACATGCATGGAGTACTAAATGTAGATGAAATTAAAAACTAATTGCACAGTTTTGTTGTACTTTGCGAGACGAATCTTTTGAGCCTAATTAGTCAATGTTTGGATAATAATTCGCAAATACAAATGAAATGTTACAGTTACGCATTTATGATAAAATGTCAATTTTGTCACTCCCAAATTGGGAACTAAACAAGGCCTAGATTGCTTTGGACCAACCGGCGGCCATGCCCATAGCTCACAAAGGTCAACGTCGTTAGGATAAAGTGCCTCGTGCTTAACGAATCGAATGGAGATGACAGGGTGGAAACCAAATTTGGCCAAAGAAAAAGGATAAATTTATTTTGGACTTCCTTTTGCAATGAATTTTTTTTTGCATTTCTTCCTTGCGATGAAAACTTTTGGCGACTTGATACAAAATGCTATAGTATTGCTCTTTGGCACTGCACCATACGTATGTATGTAGACTAGGAAATAAGCGAGTCTTCGTTTTACTCTCATATACAGTATATTTCCTCTGGTTTAATCTTTGGTAGAACTGCTTGAGAGAGTCCTATTTTCCATCACCGATTTCCCTTGGACGAACAGTACGGCATGCATGCTTGTATCTTGTCCAAAACTTTAGGGGCTGTATAAGGGGCACTCGAGCATTTCTCGAGCCCCTGGCACCCGAATTTCTGACCACACGATGTAGATCGAACGGCTAGAGCATCTTCTTCAACCTCTGTTCCTCTTCCTCCTGCTGCGCCTCTCCTTTTTTGAGCTCACTGCCCGCCGCCGCGGCCCTCCGGCGAGACCCTAGCCCACCCGCAGCAGCCACCTCCCCACCCCTCCTGCCCCCGCCTCGCGCCACCTCCGTCGCCACCGTTGTCGCCCGCGCTCTAGCTAAAATATAGCTGAAATTTTAGATAGAAATACACAAATTAAAATTTCAGAAGCAACAACATGATACACTACGACAAACTCAAATATAGCTGAAAGTTTGCATAGAAATACACAAATTTAAACTTGAGAGCAGCACACATCATACACTACGACGAAGCCATACGACAAACTCAAATATAGCTGAAAGTTTGCATAGAATACACAAATTTAAACTTGAGAGCAACAACAACATCATACACTACGACAAACCATGCACTAAGTACTATTTAGAAGAACTTCAAGCATCCTTGGGAAGCGAAGACGAAGGTTTCGCTGATGCAGCCTCGTCATGTGGTTTATTTGTACCTCCTGCAATGGTAGTACTTATAAGTGGACCTAAAACACCCGGGATTGGCGGTGAAGCATAACGACCACCAAAAGGAGGTTCCTGACGCGCCGCAACAACATCTTCATGACATCTTTGCAAATAACAAAGCATTGCTTTCTCCCATGCACTCATTTTCTTCGGCTTATTGTGAGAGCCAACTATGGTTTTCCCTTGCCGCGAGAGGAACGACGATCTCCTCCACCATCGCTACTACATCCAGCATCAGAAGCCGTCTCCATGTACCACAAATTATTTAGCTCATATTTAATTTACAAATAACTAAACTATTAAAAAATTCAATATTTCCCGCATAATGTACTTATTCTAAAAATGGCTAATTGCATACCTCTATTTGAAAAGTACTGAACTATCAAATTACACCTACAATTTATATGGCTAATTTATAAGTATTAATACACATTTATTCTAATTTTTTCCTAATACATAAAATTGAAATAATCTCAATTCTACCTTACATTTACTGTCCATTCTCCCTCACATTCAAACTATCCATCACATTGTAGCTCAAAAATATGTATAAATATAAATCCTCTACATGCTTAACAACAAACAAACTAATTTTCTCCCTCTCCAAAGTATAAAATATAGCTTAACAACAATAAATGAATGGAGCATGAAGTAGCTAACCTTCACAACACTGTGGATGGGTGAAATCCCCACGGAAATGAGGAAAAAAAATTTCAGCAACACCTCCCCTAGGCTTGCTTCAGCGCCATGGAGAGGATGAGCTTCTCTATCTTTGTAGAGTGGAGTGGCTCGGGCTGGAGGAGTGGAGGAGGAAGAAAGGGTACTTGTAGATAAGATTTTATCCTGGTTGGTAAATACCAACCAGGAGTAAAACATTTATCCCGGTTTGTAACTCCAACCGGGACAAAAGGTTGGATCTTTTGTCCCAGTTGGTGGCTCCAACCGGGGGTAAAGGGTGGCGCTGTCGGTGCCCGAAAACTAGCCGTTTTAACCAAGACTAAAGGGTGGCCTGTAGTCTCGGTTGCAAAAAAAGAACCAAGAGTAAAGATGCGCCCCATTCCAGCCTACCGTGGCGCACCCCCTTTTCTCCCGGGTCAAAATTAAACCGAGACTAAAGGGGGTGGGATCTAAAGTCAGTTCTCTAGTTCTCTAGTTGTGAGAAGAAGCAGCACTCCTTTGATTGGTGAGAGGGAGGAAGAGCAAAAAATCGAGTTTGAGGAGGCTGGGGAATGCTCGGATGTATTTTAGCAATCCCCAAACTTTATCCAAAAAACCACTCGGAAATATTCCTCAGAGCAACAAGTTGCCTCCTTGAAACCGCTTGCGAGAAAATTTGACTTGTGCCATTACATAAGAAGGAGAATTGTCATTTTCGCACTTTATGTGCCCTTTTTTTAATGATTCAACTCATCAAGCTGACGCTCAGTGTTTTCTTTTTCTTTAACCAGCAAGATGCCCGTGCGTTGCTACGGCGAAACGATGTTACTTAGCGCACAATATTTTTTATCGTGTCATGTAGCGCACCATATTTTTTATCGTGTTGCATAACATTTTTATCGTGTTGCTCCAGCAGTTTGTTGCGTGTGCGGTCTCCGCGCGGTTGGATATGGACACGCTCACACGTTGCTCCAGTGATACAGAAAAATAGAGCTCATATGAGATGAAAAATAGAAAAGAAAGGCGTGGACAGGCTTAGGATATTATTTAGTATTTTTGAGAATTTTTGAGGAATTTTTGGGATAAGGGAAGGGCTCTCGGTAAAAAAGACGTGTGCACTTACCGGGTGCACCTAGCGATTTCTTGGTGGCTGACGCAGTGAGCGCGTGGGGACTGATGCTGGCACTATTTCGTGGACAGGCTGGTACGCGGTGGACCCACATTGTTTCTTTCTTTCTCCCTTCTCCTGCCTTATCCGTTCCCCTCGTAAGGTGCTCTTCGTCACAGCACCGCCGGGCTCTAGCCTCGCACCGCGCCTTCCTCGCCGCTCTACTTCATCCATGCCGTGCTTCTCCGCTCCCATGCCGTTCCAATCTTCCGTGGCCGCGGCTGAGTCATGGATGCTGGGCGCCACACTCATAGTCTTACACCAGCTCCGGCGGCCATGCATACCACACCAAGCGGCACGTGCCAGCTGAGAAGCGGCCGCGTACCTACCGCAACCACCGACAAACGTTCAGGTATGACGGGAGAGATGATTCGGGTGGCGATTTTGGGTGTTATTTGTACCGATTCGAGGGGAAATTTGGTGACAGCATGTGCATGGATGGAGAAGGAGCCGAAGGGGGCGGGCGGCCGGGGCAGCGTGGGCGTTCGGGGCCGGGGCTGGGCCGAGGCTGCGCGGGCGGCCAGGTCGGAGCAGACGCGGAGGATGGAGGGATCTGCGGCGGACAGAAAAAGACGGAACGCACGCGGAGGACGAGAGTAGACGGAGACTATGATAGTGGGAGGCGCGGGCAGCGGCGTGGAGCACGGGAGCGCAAGGCGTTGGGAGGAGGTGGCACGGGCGAGCAGGTGGTAGGAGGTCGCCCCTCGCCCTCGCCGCGCGCAAGGGCAGTGCGGGGCAGGGGCAGCGGCAGTCGGCGGGGTGCCCCGCTCCGGCCGCCGCCCGCGCCCTCGCCTCTCAGCTTTTTGCCGTTTAACCTCCCCCTCTTCTCTCCTTTTATCACCCGAACCCCTTTCTCTTTACAATATGGATTGCGGGTTGATTTCTAAAAACTTCAGGGGCTTTTTTGAAAAATAGGACGACGGACGAAAATAATATGGCAGAGACGTTACTCGCTTTAATAATAGGTATAGGTATAGATTTTCTTTCTGTCAATTTTGAACGGGGATGACGAGTATATATGATCGAGCTCCTTTATACACCAAACAATATTCACTGGACGCGAACAAATGCATTAGAGTCTAATCATGTCGTGTGATGTGGAAGCGTGTCATGACTATGAGATCTTGGACATATTCGTAGAGGAAAGCAACTCTGCTTTTGGTCTTTCATTCTACTTCGTCTGCCTTCAAAATGGCTTCACCGCCAAAAAATCTGTGGTGTAAATTGGAAAGGGTTGGAAATTTGTAACAGCCCGAAAATTCAACTGAAAAATCACTCGAATTCAAAAATTTCAAAACCTGGTTTAATCTTTGGTAGAACTGCTCGGGAGAGTCCTATTTTCCATCACCGCTTCCTAACTGACGCTCAGTGTTTTTTTTATTTTTTTTCTGTCAATGTTGAAAAGGCCTTACGAGACTATCTACGCTCGAGTTCCGTTATACACCAAACAATATTCAGTGGGCGCGAACAAATGTGACGTGGAAGCATGTCATGACTTTGAGATCATGGACATATTCGTAGAGGAAAGCAATTCTGCCTCTTGGATTTTCATTCTTCTTCGTTTGCCTTTAGTGAGGTTGGAAAGGGTTGCAAATTGCTCTCGTCACCTGACATGGACAGACGAAAAATCCAAAAGAAGTGTGAAGTGACATGCTTTAGTACTCTCCTTTTATTTCTGGCTTGGAGCGTCACCAGCTTGGAACGGCGAACGGGACGAGCTGATGATGGGGCCAGATGATCTTGATCGTTACAGTTTTACTTGTAAATAAAATGAGAATTGTTCACTGTAACTTCAAATGTACTATCTGTTATTTTTTTTTGCGGGTACTATCTGTTATTTCGAGCTCACTTAGTCCCGAGTACATCCAAAATCAAATAGATTTTCGTTCGTTTTTTCTTGGTAACATGTGTGGACCGTTGCATATCTGAACGCATTTTTGTAGGGAGATCGAGGCCCATCCGGTGGACACTTAACATGTGACGGTGACGCTAGCTTTTTGTTTCCAGTGGATAATCCTTTACTGCAGTCGATGTAAAAAAACTTGTGAATCAAATAGCCTCACCTTCAAACAAATCGTTATGGAAATTAAAATTACCGCTTCAAATTAAGATTTTTTTTGTCAAAAGGGATAATTTTAACGAAAGACAATCTTTTAAAAAGACCTAGGAAGGGGGATTACCGATGTTGTTTTTGAGACAATAAGGAAACTATCCAACACTTGGTATGCAACCTCCTAAAGACATAGCTGATTTGTCTTTTGTCTGGAGTGTGGTTGAATCAAGTACGCCAGCAGATGCGATCTCAAATCTGTGTGGGAGCAAGTGCAATTTTCTAGTCTATTTGGCTTTGTAGAAATGACGTGACATTTGATAAAAAAGATTATACTCCTATTTGCAAGTTATTTTCAAGGCAACTTACTACATATATTTCTGGAGCACAATGCAAAAGAAGCACAACAAACCACTACTGATGTGGGCTTGCCGCATCCTGGAGACCTCAGCTAAGGAGATTTTCGCCAAACACGGGTGGTCGTCCTTTAAGAGGCTTAACGCTTAATTAGTTGCACCTTTGGTTAGTCCGCTTTTCGAGAGCTTTTGTTTAAAACTGTTGCTTGAAGGAATTGTAATAAGGATTGGTCGGGTGCAAAACTCTTGGAGAGCCTGGAATAAAAAATCTTTTTTTTAAAAAAACTTTTCTTTAGTCTGTTATCGCGTGACTTTCGCATTGTTGTACGCTAGTCGCACTGAAAACAAAACCTGGAGCTACACGTCACACACTTCTTTTTCTAAAAACACGTCACACACTTGGCGATACTAAAAACCACAAGTCATATTGTATATTGGACAATGGACAATTTTGGACGATGCATTCTTTGGATACAAGTTGAACAGCAAACCCAGCCAAGCCTCAACCATTATTGTTGTACGCTAGTCGCACTGAAAACAAAACCTGGAGCTACACGTCACACACTTCTTTTTCTAAAAACACGTCACACACTTGGCGATACTAAAAACGACAAGTCATCTTGTATATGGACAATGGACAATTTTGGACGATGCATTCTTTGGATACAAGTTGAACAGCAAACCCAGCCAAGCCTCAAACTGTGGTTCCACTGGAGCATCCCGTTGGCTCTAGCCACAAAGGTCATCATGTAAGGATATGCGCGTTATGATCTTATGCTCAACGGATCACAAAGGTCACCATCGTTAGG
Organism: Setaria italica; assembly: GCF_000263155.2. NCBI lineage: Eukaryota > Viridiplantae > Streptophyta > Magnoliopsida > Poales > Poaceae > Setaria > Setaria italica. The sequence continues at coordinate 20,075,828 of NC_028458.1, read as the reverse complement.
ATATAATCCCTAGCTCCGTCCTAAATTGTTCGTTATGCGCTTATTATGCTCAACGGGTCCATCCGAGTTGGAGATGCATGCCCATGTCGCAGTTTCAGCCTTGGAAAAGAGATTGCATTTGTGTCGTCAGAACATTCGTACAAGTCATTAGATGATAGGGTTGGAACAAGACACGATATGACCCGTCCCGTTGCCAAGTACGTTCATGTTTCCTATGTCTTGTGTTCATCATAGCTGTGTGGCTGTGATCGATAGTGTAATACTATCTCTTAATCGGAGCAAGATTTTTCCAATCGATGCAACAAGAATTTGGGATAGTGAGGGCAAGAATTTTGAAATGGCAAAATTTTCATTTTCTTTCTTTAATGTATCCCATAAATACACCTGTCACAGCCTTTACTTGTCACATTTAAGCCGAAGCCCCTTTGGTTAACTCACACGAACACTTATACAATACCTTGTGTTTGGTTACTGGGTTGGAGTGGATTGGAACGGGTTCGATCCACTTTGACACATGTTTGGTTGGAGAGAATGGGGGTTGGGTCGTACCCAGTAGAGGAATATACCTCGTAGATGCGGGTCGAGTGTGTCCCTCCAAAACGAGCGGACGCACTCGACCCGCACGGATGGCGTGCGCATCCGTCCGTGCGCGCGTGTGCGTGGAACCGGCCTGGCGCGGGCGCAGGGAGGAGGCAGCAGCTGGCGCCGGGGCGGCGTGGAGGCGGCCGGGGAGGCGGGGGCGGCGTGGAGGAGGAGGCGGGTGGGAAGGAGGCCGGGGCGGCGAGGAGGAGGAGGCGGGGGCTGACGCGGGGCCGGCCGGGTAGGAGCCGGGGGCGGCGCCAGGAGGAGGAAGAAGATAGAAGAGGAGGAAGAAGATAGAAGTGAGGGGAAAAAAGAAGAAGAGTATGACAGGTAGGCCCGCAGCTGACAGGTGAGCCCCACAACTAACGGTGTTAAAAGGACATCCATCTCAACCCTCTCAACCTTTTCAACCAAACAAAAGACTGGGTCCAACTCACCCCTCTCCATCTCTCTCATCTAAACACGAGCTGGGTTCACTCCAACCCACAAAAGGGGGTTGGCTCCGACTCAACCCACATCGTCCCAAAACCAAACGCATGCTTAGTCATTCCTAGTTAGTTATCAGCTCACTAGTGGTTGTTGTTGGGATAACCGCACTAAAAAAATAGGTTAGTGGTAGCGGAAGCGCCTAATTTTAGAATGCCTCAAAATCGGATCAAAACGTCAACCAATTTAGGAAGGATAGCATATGCTTAAACATATATGGAGGATAATTAAGCAACATCATATCAACTAAGAGATACCAAATTTAACGTGAAAATTCCAAATTGGGGAGAAATCATGGACCAAGCCAGATAAATCTTTTTCCACTATATGCTTATGGGATTACAACAAGTTCCTTTTTAGATAGCACTAGAGGCTCACATACATCAAGATTTCATCATATTGGACATCAACAATAAGTTTTGTGGCTACAACTTCGGGTATAAACACCAAATAGTAGTGGAACAAAACATTGAGGGCACCAATGGTGCAGATCTGAACTTTCGCTAAATCTCTCTATTGGCGCTCGTTATTACCACCTAGTGCTATTTAAGTGGTGTTTCTGGACTAAATCTTATACTAACTCGCCACTTGGCACTTGAAATAACCCCATATTCGCATATGTGTTGTGTTTTGGATCATATTGCAAAATCACAAGAAATACGACATAAATAAAGAATTTTTGTACAAGATTGGATTTGGGCCCGGACTTTGGATATTGGAAGACAAAATTAGGAACATTGGACTGCAGGCCCACAGAAGCAGCTAATTTTGCATGGGCCATATCTTCCTCATTCAAATTCTGATTGGGGGTGAATTGATTGGGAAAATTACATACCTCGAAAAGATCTACAACTTTCATATGGAGCGCTTGGGCGTTTGAGACCTGTAGGGGGCAGGCCGATCGGCCTGGCCCTTTTCTAGGTCGGTTTGTCGTGCCCTTCGTGTAACAGCTGCCATTTTAGTCATTTAAGTGACTTGGATGAATTGGAAGTAATTCAAGAAGAAAGGAAAAAGAGATTGACCGAAAATCAAATTCGGGTCAAATTTGGCCGAAATTGGAATTTTGAATTTGAAATTCAGAAAAATTCGGCAAAAATATAGAATAGAAGTGTAAAGATGATTAGAACTTAAGGGTCAAAAATTTGGAGTAATATTTGATCCTAAAGACTCAAAAGAAATCAGAGAAGGAAATGAAAAGCTACGTTTACTGTTCACCGACCGAAAACAAGAAATCAGAAAAACATCTTCAGAGTCCATTTTGGAAATTGAATTCTGATAAATTTCTCAAATAAGTAAATCAGGACAACTATACCATGTTGAAGTATGAACTCTGGACTCCTAAATCTGGGTGTTGTTGATCAGGAATAGCAGAGGGAACCATTTTAAATAGAGGTCTAAAGTTGGCACTTTGTCACAATAGGCGGCTTTGCTGGAATTTGGTTAAGTCTGGAAATGGTATTGAGTACGTGACTTTAGAACCAATTTCTGGAGACATTTCCTTAAAAGTGAGCAGATGTTTTTGGACATTAGTGAAATATGGACTATGGAGAAGGTAAATGAATAGTTGTTGTCCAGAAAAAGTGGAAGGTTTCAATTCAAATTGGAGCCAAAAATCAGCAATTGAGCAGATTTCGAGCTCCTTGCTGAAATAATTCTAAGTCTGGAAAACATGATGAGTATCTATTTTTGAAACCGAATTCTGCCCAATTTTTCAAGTAAGTGAGCAAAGGCAACTAGACAGCGGTGAAGTATGATCCTTGGACATGTTTAATAAGGTGTTGTTGCTCAGAGATAGCGAAAGAATCAAATTTAAATCAAAGCTCAAAGTCAGCACTCTAACTATTTCGGCCAACTCTTGAGCTGCATAAATTCTAAGTCTGAAAACAGTGTTAACTAGCAATGTTTGGAGCGAATTTCAGGAAAATCCAGTGCAAAGGTTATGTAGTTTCTTATGCAAAATGGAATCCTTATTAGTTGTAGAACACAAATAGGTAGTGGTTGGCCTATATGGAATAAAGTTGAGCTACTGAAATTGGTGCCAAAGTAGGGTAAATAACCATGCTTAGGACTGTCGAACTGAATCGCTGAAGTTTAGTACAAGCTGACAGAAACTTGGAGCTCCAAAATCTCGACCTTAGGGTGCTTAATTCGGTTGGAGGCCAATCTATCAAATGGAGTACTTGGATTACTCTACAAGTTTGCTTAAGGGAGTTCTACGAGTTGAGATGGAATATCTTGAGCAAGGGAGGGATGAACAGATTGTTTTGAAAGGAAGAAATAAGAACAGAGGCGACAGGCAGAGCCGTGCCGCCGCCGGATCTCGCGCATGCCGGCCAGCGCGACGGCCACGTTCGCACCACGCCGCCTACCATGAGCTAAGCTGGATGTCATGCACGGTAATATTGCGTCGCTATCGCCTCGCCCTCATCCAGTTACTCGTCGCCCTGGGTTTTACTGCCGTGCGAGCCGAGCGTGAGCAATCAGTACCGCCGCCGGCCAAATTCACCCACGCCGCCGCCCCTCTTTGCAATTCCACCGCCCAAGGGTCCGCCAGCTCCTCCTCAACACCCCACGCCCCTCCGTTTCCCAGCTCCCTGCCGTCAAGCTCCGGTGTGCCGCTGTTTCAATCCGCCGGCCGCCGTCACCCAATCCACAAGGTGAGCTCCTAAATCGGCTTTTCCTTCTCGATTGGCGGGCCTAGGGGCGTCCTGCAAGAGTGTAGAAGCCGTAGGGGGAGGCTAGGGACCCGGTTGTGCCGTCTTCTGGTGAAGCCACGGCCGGCAGCCGGCCAAGCCGCCCGCTGTCGTGGAGGGGCCATCTCCGGCCGTCTCCCGGGACGCCGCCGCCGCCCACGGGTGTACCGCGGCCTGGGGGTGCCTCCCCGGCCCGACCCCGTCGCCGGCGAGCCGCCAGCCGGCGAGCCCCCGTCGGCCCGTGCGTCTCTGCTCTTGGCCAGGGGAGGAAGAAGCCCCTGACCAAAGAGGCCCACATGCCAGCCGCAAGGAGAAGGGGGTGGGCGCAAGGAGGATAAGGGCCAATCGCCGTCGTGGGCCAAGGGAAGGAACCGGCCCAGCTGGCCCGTGCGATGAAAAGAAAAAAGAGAGAGCGGGTGGGCCGTTTTTCATTCGGAAGGAAATGAGCCGTGCGGCCCAGGTGAAAATAAAAGAAAGAAAAGAGTGGGCCGGCACATGGTTGAGAAGGGGGAAGTTGGGCCGTGGCCTGTAAGAAAGGCAGGCCGGTCGCGAGGAGGCCCATTTATTTTGGGCGCTCGTTGGGCCGGTTCAGCCAGCCCATGCGCCGGGGGAAAAGGGAAGAGAAGTTTGGTGGACCGGCTTTTGGGCCTAGTGCGAGTGAGATAGTTTGGACCAGGGTTGAGAAAAAGGAGAGAAGGGGGAAGCCGGCCCAAAAAGGGGCTGCCGCAAGGAGGCCATGCGCCACAGGTTAAAAAGTTGACGGGCCACCTTTCGGCCCAAGGGAAGGTGCCGACCGTGGGCCCCACTTGTCAGTGAAGAAAAGAGGAAGAAGAATAGGAGGCCGGATGGGCCCTAGGTGGAAGTGATAGTGGGTAGAAGCAAGTTAGGTGAGAAAAGTTTGGGCCGGGGGTTTTTGAATAAACCTTAGGTTTTCTTTTAGTAGATAAATAGATTAAATACGTTTTAACCATTTAATTCACAGGAAATTCTAGAAGTGCCCAAAATTAGTGAAACCAATTTTATTAGGATTGTTTTATTTTCCTTTGTGCATTAAAATTCTTAAACCCTAGGAAAAATAATAAAAATTTAGGTATTTATTTAATGCCTTTTTATTTAAGGTATTTAAATAAATACTTAAAATATTATTAAATGTATAAAACTTGAAAAATACTTTATTATCCACAAATCCTTATTAAGTCATAGGAAATAATTTTTTGAGATTAGAAAATTATTATAATGCTTTTAAAAAATAAAGAAAAAGGTCTAAGATAGGATTAGTAAAGAAAATAAAAATGGTGGGTTAATCTTTTCGGGTTTTTGTGTGTTGGCTTGCAACTTTATCATGATAAATTGTATGGTCCTTGTTGGCTTGCAACTTTATCATGAAGGAGAGTTGTATAGTTTTGTATTCAAAAAGTTTTGCATCTCTAACTCCTGCATATGCTAAATCGTAGACGTCACAACTCCTGGAGTGGGAATTCATGGAATTCAACCGGAGATGGACAGCATTCGCAGTGCCTCTTTCAATAAACAAGTTTTCCGAAGAACTAACCTTGTTGATCCCAGGCAAGCCCCGGTGCATTTATACCTATCTATTTTGGAGTCGTTATTTCATGTGACTAGTTATAGGTTATTTGCTTATGGTATGCACTAAGTCTAGGAGTTGATTGAAACCTATTCTTGTGTATGATCATGCCTTGTTTTAAGGACATCTTTGCCACTTGTTCAAACCTTAGAAAATACCCAAGTCTAGAATTGCTTACTTGCTTACATGCTTGGTTTACCAACCTTAAGGAAAACTCTTAAGTCATACATGTTGCTTATAAAGGATACCTTGGAAAGTGAAAACGGACAGAAGCTAGAGATGTAGTTCTGTCTGCTAGATTAATTTGATTAAGGCCCGATTCGTTGTCTTAACCTTTGATCAAGTGATAAGCATCTGATCACTTACTGGGTATGGGACCAGTAAAGCCCAGTAGGTTAGTAAACTATGTGATCAGGAATACTTCGTACCCGCGCTTGACGTGCTGGAGATTGGCAGGGGTGTAGCCTGAAACTCACATGGAGATCGGGCCAGACGTGGGGTCCCATGTGGGGGTGCATCCCTGGGTCCGGGTAGTCGTATTCCTAATCATTGATTTTGCTAATCGAGAGGTTGTTAGATACGACCTGGACAGTCGTATAAAGCTGGTGATCAGGGTACGCTCCTGCAGGATGTAATTAGATCCGGATCGCCGCAATTCTCGGTTATGAATGCACTTGATCACCGTTGAGCATCGTAGTATCAATTCATGAAATATGTATCTTCTGTTATCAAGTGATGTATGATTTAATAGCTATGGTTGCTTTTACTTCTGTTATCATTTAGAATGGTTAGGTAATGACTTAACTCAAATAAAAAAATAAAACTAAGGCCTTACTCGTAGTAAGCTTTTCGGCAAAAATGGTGTCAACCAAGCACACCCAAAAGCTGGCATGCATTCCAAAGAAAACTATTTATATTGGTTAGTCGGGTAAGACTTGCTGAGTACTCCGTACTCAGGGGATCCCTTGTTGTTATTTTCAGAAAAACCAGCAGGGACTCACCGAAGAGGAAGCCCCGAAGACCTAGGGTATCTTATGAGTCTCATGATACTCTAAGAATAAAACTTAAATGTTTATTTTTCTACCAGACTGGTTCATGTTTTAAATTCTTAGAACCACGCTAACCTGCACTATTAAGTTTGTTTCAAACTATGGTTGTAATATATCGTACCTTGGTTATGTCTTTAAAAATGTAATATTTGTTGATATTATCCCATCGCGGATATTATCCTGATGTATGGCTATGAGACACGTCGTGGATCCTTCGAGGAGTCCTAGGGACACTCGACGGACTACCGGACTTATGCTGTTTTAGGTGCGTTTCGGATAATTGCTGTTCCGACAGCGATTAGGCGCACTTAAATCAGCTTAAGTTGGGCGGTTCCGCCACACTTCGCCCCACGGCACCTCTGGACTATAAATATCACATTTCTCCTATTAACGGCTGTTAGCACGCCAATTTGTAAACCGCAAACGCATGGATCAGTTTTAGCTCTTCCCTCGGACTACTTCCCCAAGGTTTATCAATCTGTGGAACTTATAGCACAAGATCTATTTGAACTAGCATTGTTATTATGAACTTAGTGTTGATGAGTGATTTAGATCCAATATACTAAGCATGTACAGATAGATAATAGGTAGAGTAGAGGTAACCAATCTAGAGCAACCTAGACTATGCATATGTTGTAATTCTGAGCATGGATAGAAAAGCAACACAGATATGATCTTAGTAAAAAGCATCTTTAAATATATGGCTCCTGAAACCCCACACTTTACACAAGAAAGATCCCATCACAATCCCCTGTATTAGTGCAGGTAGATTAAGAGAACGATCAAAAAAACATGTTATACTTATCGGTAGATAAGGCATGCAAATCTGGTCACCACGACCACAAGAACATCCTAAGAAATCTATCATCGATCATAGATTGAAAAGCAAGAAAATCCGAAAGAGCATAAAACCATATAAGGAGATACTTAGATCGCTAGAAATAAGAACACATCTATTACTTCACCATGAATGATTGTACTTCACAATATCACCACCGGGATCCTACCTTGATCTTGATGACTCATAGCTCCAGAACTCCAGTGTGAATCTTCCTCGCAGGGTGATCACGCTAGCCAGGGCTTAGCTATGCTAATCCCTAGACAATTGCATGACCCTCGGCTGTTCGAAGTGGTGTCCCTCAAGCTCCTTCTGCTTCTCTGCTGCTTTATGTCGAGTACGTTGTCTTCGATATGAGGCTTGGTGGATTTTCAGGGTATTTATAGTCTGGAGAGCGTGTGGAAAAAATTGAAAGGTGAGGGGGCAAAGGAACACCCCAGGTCGATCGGCCTAGGTAGGTCCAGGCCGATCGGCCTGGGTCTTCCTTTTGCCCTCTCATATCCTACTTCATCCCTAAGTCTTCTCAGATGCTCTGGAGTCTTCTTTTCACTTGCATGTGGACCTGACACGTCGATAGCTTCGGGATGAGATTGATCTTTGATAACTTTCCAAATCTCCGCTTGATCCTCTTTGATCCCGAACTGATCCTTGCCATATCTTCGCAAACTTAGCCCTTAAGTCATCTTGGAGGATTGCTTGCCAAAAACAAGCTCGAGAGGAGGCCAGGAGACCCTGGGTTGATCGGCCTGGGGCCCCTATAGGACGATCAACCTAGGTGCTTCCTAGGCCCGTTGGCCTTCATCTTCGTCTGGTTTGTTGCTTGTTTCTAGTTTTATCCAAAAATACTCCTTTGGGTCCAATTTCTTGCGAAAACAGAATATCCTCCAAAAATATGTTGCACATGTGAAAATGGTCGGTTTATTAAGTGTGATCAATAGTTTAGATATTAAATTTATATCATTATTTAAAATAAACAGGGGTAAAAGTGTGTCCATAATAAGTGTCAACATCTCTATCGGAACGTGCATCCATCCACCAGAACTCGATGAAACCTAGGGCATTCACCAGAAAGAGCTAAGGGCCGCCGCAAGTCTTTGAAGTTGTCTAGGAGATGGCTTAGGCTAAACCCTAGCCACCATGGCCTCCCTGCGTGGTTGTGCCATGGTGGAGTTTAGGAGCTAGTAGTAGATCATTGGTGGTATGTAATCGGAGGTGATGATCTAAAAACATCTATTATGTGAGCAATGTTCTTCTTATCATCCGATCTGCTAGCGACTCAGTGCCTCCTTTTATGCTTTCCATTTATCATGAATATCCTTGTTCCTAGTCTAATCCTAGGTTAGACTACATAGCATTCTTTATGTAATTATGGTGATTAGATCTAGTATGTTGACACATCTTGATAGCTTGACATGTTCACCTGTGTTCGTGCCCTTAAACTTCCTACGCCGATAGGGGGATCATGACAGGGTCTGCTTCCATATAGGGTTGGGATTTTCGGGAGGTTGATCGGAGGTAGTAGTTTAAAGATTGCTTTGGATGAGATGCATGATGTGCTTGCTCGTTGGCTAGAACTACAGTTAGACGATGATAGGTTCTTGCTGCTCTTGGTGGTGTTATATTATTTATATTTATGGATGTGATGTACCCTTATTCATGATATTAATATTTACATCAAGTTTGCCTTCATATGCAATTAATGCTTCATGTTAGCATTGCTCCGTTAGATTAGATGGAAAACTCTAGTCAGTTTGCTGCCGATCCACGAATTGATAAACCTTGGATGAATACTCTAAAGGAAAATCTACAGTGATTGGTGCACTTGCAGTTCACAAACTGGTGCGCTAACAGCCACCAAGAAGCTTTTCTGACGCCGTTGCCGGGGATTGGAAACTCGAACCCTGGGGCGACCTATCTAAGTTTTCGGACTGACCCTAATTTTTCTATTGCATATATCCTGTTTTTCTTGTTTGGGTCCTTCAAAGCAAATAAATACTAGACGCCAGATGGAGGAAGTGGATTAAACTTCAAGTTCATCAAATCTAAAATCACTCCAACACAATGATGATGACATCAATATTAGCTCTTTAGCGGTAGGTGCTAATGCTATTAGTGGATCAGCATACGCTACTGAATCTACCTTGATCAAGATGCAAATAACATGAAAAAATGGGGTATGTCTGCTATGTCAATTATTTTTAAGACTAATGTTTTTTTGAGATTTGTTTGTTCAAGTAACTCGTGTTGGAAGCAACCATGTCAAGCAAAGAGGGACGACTGGAGGGCCTCTCTGCACAGAAGGTGATGATTTGGAGGTGATCAATACTAGAGGCAACAAGATTAGAAGCACCATGACACTACCAATATTATGCAGTGGGATGCTCAAGAGCTTCTAATTGAGTGATGCAACCAAGGAAGGAAACTGCTCATATCGTCGACACAAAACGCAGGAGCCTCCTCTGATCCCGACACTTTGGCTAAAGCAAGATTTATGGACAGTACACATCATTGCCGCCATACTACTCGCTGATGCAGCAATGGTGATGGCTTTGAAGCCAAAGGGTGCACGGCATAAAAGACAACAAGATCAAGATCATCAACATCTCTAGATTAATGCACAAGAAACTACTGTTGTCATCAAGATTTTGTGCTACCTCAGAAGAAAACAACATAATATATTTGGATATTTATAAGCCCCATAAAGTTTATATTCCAACGGATCAAGTGGCAAGGCAATCGGAGATTCCTACATGCGATTATAGCCAAATCATCGAACGTCGCGTGTCCTAAAATCAATTCGAGACAGCACGTGGTGCTGAAATAAAATGGGCATAACTCTCTCATTTGAACTCCATTTTATATGAATGAATACTCGTTGGAAAGGTAATTTCATAAAATTTTCAATAGAGGCAGGGGAAAATCCATGAAGAAGAGGCAACAGCAAGGTGATGAGAAAAAGACGGAGGAGATAAAGATGACAATAATGAAGAGGAGCTTGGGCAATGCTTTCAGCAAGCGTACATGATCAGATTCTGAAGCTTAGAATAGAAATAAAATCTCTGGAGCATTGGCAAATGAAGATAGAAGATGTTAGAAGTGAACCACGAAGGATTACAAAAGATGACATCAAGCTGCATGGACACTTTGGATTCTTGTACAAAGGACCACGGCTTCACATAAACATGAGCAAGGTGCGGAGTCTAGCTATATGACTATAACTAAAGCACTTTGCGGGAGGCAACCCGTTTTTTATTTTATTTTCTATATTAAGATGACGGTCTATATTGTACTCTTCACTCGCAACCATCAAGTAACTTTGTACCATTGCTCTAACAAATTCTGCAACAACATGTTGTATGCTTTAAATAATATTGAGGGAGCATTTTGTTATTTGATTTTGGAAAACTTATAGACCCTTTTTCTATGCTATTAGTGTTTAGTCTTTTTCTTTGTGTCTTTTTAGATAGAAATATGAAGCATGGCACCACCCCTTTGATTCTAAACTTATGGCTAGTTAATTTAGACTAACTTTTGTTTTATTTTAGACCACCTGCATATCATGTCATATCATTTTGTTTATCCACCTCATGTTGCATTGAATTTTCATGTTATTTTTATTAAAATCTTTTTCCACATAAGAATTCCTATCAGCCCAGCCCAAAACCAGAGCCAATATAGGTTGGATTAACATGTGTTGATCAGCTTGCTGCACCATTCAGATCAGCCTGAGTTATTTTCGCCTCTGTTATGACTACACCTTTACCCAGAGCCATCCTAAAACCATAAATTTTTGCTTTTCATCCAAAAAAACAAGCCCTTTCTTTTCTTTTTATTTTTCAAAACCCTCTTAGTTTGAATTTCTATGCTTGATTTCTCTCTTTAAAATTCTTGTTTCAAGCCAAAAATATAGGATGCCTATAAACCTGCCCTTAGCCTTGTTAGTTTGGTTGTTGGAGATTTTCGATGAATGATTTTCTTATTAACATTGCTTGACTTCTTATGAAGTGGCCAGCCTTACTTTGTTATTATAAGCAATTCTTTTTGACTCAACTAATTGCGGAACAACATCGATAGTCTTTTCAACCTTGCTAGCCCCTGTTTTTGCTAACCCTTTTTTCATGTGCATTTGCATTTATTCCATCATTCATGTGTTAGCTTGGCTTTCTCCTAAAACTTTTTGATGACTGCTTTATATCCATGTTCATGCTACTAGGGCATTTTTCTTTGCAAACTTGTGTAAACATGGTGTTTAGACATGATTGCAGACCATCGCTATTCAGTTTAATAAACCTTGCTAGCTTTTCATATCATCTCCATATTGCATTGGTTGGTTTATAAGCTTTGCAATGTGCTTTATTATTTTCTTGTGCTATAAAGACTTATTGATCTTGAAATAAACATAGTGTTTGACCTTAATTTAGAAATTTTGTATGGTTATGAAGAATTTCAGCAACCTAGTTGTAAGCATGGTGCTTATAATTTGGTGCAAACATTATCTTTGTTTACGTTCCTATCATTTGCATTCACACTTACACACATGTACACTCATTAGGTTTTTTGTTTTTATTTCACTGAATTAGCTATGCCACAAGTTAAGGTGTTAGGGAAGTCTTCAGTTTGTTGGCAATTGCTTCTACTCCTGATAGTCACCCCGAGGGTAGTATGTGCACTTGAATTGTTTTGCAGGCATGACAAAGCACTTTCATGAAAAGAAAAGAGAAGAAATCAAAGGATAATAAAGGTGACAAAAGTGAAGAAGTATCAAAACAAACTCTGGATGCGGAGCACAAGGATTTCAACAATCACAAAAAACTTCATCTCCTTCCATGCCTAGCACAATGCTAAGCATGGGGGAGGACTTGATGGACGAAGATAAAAATACTATATGGAATACAAGGATCACGGTCAGTAGAAGATGCTCATTTTTCTTCTTCCATGTTAAGTGCAATGCTTAGGCATAGGGAGGCTGCGCTACACTTCATTACAAGCATCAAAAAGATGGTAAATTCTTTCTTAACCTTCTTTTTGTCCATCTCTTTCTAAATATTTGTGTATATAAGTCTTCAACCATAGACTCGATGTGACCTTTGTATATCTCTCGATAATAACATGGCTACTAGGAGTACAACCTAGTTTTGTTTTTAATAAATCATGATCACCATCACCTTGGGCTCCCCACGATGTTAATAATTTTGGTATAATCTTGCTTTTGGAAAAATGATGATGGTTGTTGTTTTGTTTTACCTATGTCTATGACTTGACTAATTGGTCTCTACTTAATGAACCTAAATTGGTTAAAGTCTGGCTCTTTTAATTGTGGAGGTTAAATGACTAAATTCTAGACCCACAAACTCTATGTTGCTCTTTTTATTTAAAATGAATTCATATGCTATCTACATTTGTGAATCTCTTGCAAAGTTCTACCAACTGGAGCCTATATTCATGCATGATCTTTCATGATAAAACCTTTAGATTGCAAGCTTATATTTTGATGAGTTGGATTAAGATTGATTTTTGTGGTATGAGACTTAGAAGCTGGCCATGCCATCTCTTTTGTGTAAACTTTTTTCTTGCTAGCCTTTCTGTCCTTGCATTGTGAGTTTCTACAATGGAAATTTCACAAATCTCACTGGACATCCAACCTAAACCCAAATTATCATTTTTGCGACTACCTCCTTTACCACAACCTATTATTGAGTATGGAAAAATATTTTGATAAGGATCCAGAAGATATATTAGTACCTTTACAAGAAAAAATAATATTTAGAGGCGTCCACCAGTGCGAAGAATAAAAATCAAAGGAAACAAAGGCTAGGAGGGGCTAGGATGATTGGCTTGGGTGGTTTTCGCCCCTGGACCCTCTGAATTTTGGCGTGGATTATCTTACGGAAGAATAAAACAATTTTCTGATGATGATTGAAGATTTTAGTACTTACCTCAGCAGTTTATTTTTCGTTCTCTTACATGCTCGAGGACAAGCATCGTCTAAGCATGAGGGGAGGAGTCATCGCATTATCTCTGACTACTGTTGAGTAAAGTACTATGTTGCAAGAAGTTCTGCAAAAAGAAAAAATAAGGAAAAAGAAAGAAAGAAGAAAGAAGAGAAAAAGGAATGAAAAAGAAAAAAATATAAGGAGAAAAGGAATAAAATGCTCCTGAGTTCTTTGAGCCTTATTAAAGTTCTCAGTACTCTCAAGATTAAGGATTGATCCATACTCTTTTTCCAACCATGTGCATCCGATTACGAGAACTTCATTTTTGTCTTGCAATCATCCTTTGCCCTTGCATATGTCCACTATCTAAATGTATGTGTTTCATCCCTCTCCTTCTCCAACTTTTATTTTCCATGGTCTTTTTGACAAGTCTCAGTAATCCCAATAGATCTCTCTCTTAATTTGACAATATTTCGGATATAATATTTTGCTAGGATTATTTTTACCTACCAAGCTCCACATAGGCCTTCACTTTGGTATATGAGTAGAATAGGATGAAAAGAATATAGTATAGGCTTGAGTGACTTGATGAGATGAGTATTTCCATGAGAGATTCTCTTACGTTGGATTTGCATCTTTTTGAAAAACTATTCACGATGGAACAGGGTAAAGGTCTGAAATTCACATAAGTTCAAGAGCATTATATTTATTTTATTATGGAATGTTCTTTATTGTAGTCTATCTTCCATGATGAAAAATAGCCGGTCACAACTTGAACTTTAAATGCTAAATACTTGAGAGAGCAATGTGTCTTGTTATGTATAACAGAGGGCAGGGATGACATCAGAGGATAATGCTGATTTCCTGATTAAGCAAGTATCCTAGACTTACTCGAGGACGAGTAAAGTTTAAGCATGGGTGGATTGTTGACGTTCGTTATTGACACACTTTTAGTGCCATTTGAATAGTGTTTTCCTGCATGTTCTTACACTAACCCGCGACTTGGCACTTGAAATAACCCCATATTCGCATATGTGTTGTATCTTGGACCATATTGCAAAAATAGAAAATACAATATAAATGAATGGTTTTTCTATAAGTTGGATTTGGACCTAGACTTTGAACAACACGAGAAGTCTACACGAGAAAAATGAGGACCAACGGAGACCAAAAGAGGATATGCTAATAGGCCCAGGACCCATAGGCCGATCGGCCTCAACCAATTCACCATCAAAATGCCACATATTCGATGAACCATCATTCCAGATGACTTAGAGGTGAAGTATGTGGTGATTTGGCAAGTCAATCTCGTGGTCAAGCTAAGAAAAACTCAAGATTGAAAGGTCAGAAGGCCTGCAGAAGTAACATATTTTGCACGAGGCATATCTCCCTCGTCTGGACTCCTATTGGGATGAATTTAGTATCTAAGTTTCATGTATCGAAAAGATCTACAACTTTCGTATAGAAAGTTTTGACGTTTGAGGCCAGGAAGGTGGAAAAATCGCCTAGGCCGTTTGGCCTAGCCCATTTCTAGCCCCGATCGACGTGCCCTTCGCCCCACGGCACCTCTGGACCATAAGTATGCACAATTTTTATCGGCACTCGGAATCCATCCACCAAAACTTGATGAAACCTAGGGCATTCACCAGAGGGAGCTGACGGCCACCGCAATTCTTCGGAGTTGTCTAGGAGATGGCTTAGGTCAAACCCTAGCCGCCATGACCTCCCTGTGCGGTTGTGCCATGGTGGAGTTTAGGAACTAGTTGTGATCATCAATAGTATGTACTCGGAGGTGATGTTCTAAATACATCTATTATGTGAGCAATGTTCTTCTTGTCATCCGATGTGTTAGCGACTTAATGCCTCTTTTTATGCTTTCTACTTATCATGAATATGCTTGGTCCTCAGTCTAATTCATGATTATACTATATAGCATGCTTTATGTAATAATGGTGATTAGATCTTGTGTGTTGATCCTTCTTGATAGCTAGACATGCTTATCTATGTTCATACCCTTAAACTGCTTGCGCCGATACGGGGGATCGTGACAGAGTCTGGTTCCATGTAAGGTGGAGGTTTTTGGGAGGTTGACTAGAGGTAGTAGTTTAAAGATTTACTTTGGATGAGATGCATGATGTGCTTGCTCGTTGGCTAAAACTACAACTAGAAGGTGATAGGCTCTTGATGCCCTTGGTGATGTTATATCATATATATCTGTGGATGTGATCTACCCTTATTCATGATATCAATCTTTACAAAAAGTTTACCTTCATATGCAATCTATGCTTCATGTTAGGATAGATCCGTTAGACTAGATAGCAAAACCTATCCAGTTCGCTGCTGATTCACGGATTGTTAAACCATGGATGTAATACTCTAAAAGAAAAGCTACGATGATCCATGCGCTTGCGGTACACAAATTGGCACGCTAACTGCCGTCAACATTGCCACTATTTAAGTGGTGTTTCTGAACTAAATCTTATACTAACCCACCACTTGGCACCTGAAAAAACTCCATATTCGCATATGTGTTGTGTTTTGGACCATATTGAAAAATCATAGGAAATACGATATAAATGAAGGATTTTTTATACAAGATTGGATTTGGGTCCGGACTTTGGACTGCAGGCCCGCAGAAGCAGCTGATCTTGTACGGGCCATATCTTCCTCATCCAAACTCTGATTGGGATGAATTTATAGGAAAAATTGCATGTCTCGAAAAGATCTACAACTTTCATATGGAGCGCTCGGGCATTTGAGGCATGTAGGGGGCAGGCCGATCGGCGTGGCCCTTTTTTGGGTCGATTCATTGTGCCCTTCGCCTTTCTCCGTTGGCACGCACATCCATCCACCAGAACTCCACGAAACCTAGGGCATTCACCAGAAGGAGATGAGGGCCGTCGCAAGTCTTCGGAGTTATTTAGGAGATGGCTTAGGCCACACTCTAGCCGCCATGGTCTCCCTATGCGGTTGTGCCATGGTGGAGTTCAGGAGCTAGTAGTGGATCATCGATGGTGTGTAATCGGAGGTGATGATCTAAATACATCTATTATGTGATCAATATTCTTCTGATCATCCATTTGTTAGCAACTCAATGCCTCCTTTTATACTTTCTATCTATCATGAATATCCTTGTTCCTAGTCTAATCCTAGGTTAGACTACATAGCATGCCTTATGTAATCATGGTGATTAGATCTAGTATGTTGACACATCTTGATAGCTTGACATGTTCACCTGTGTTCGTGCTCTTAAACTGCCTACGCCGATAGAAGGATCGTGACGGGGTCTGCTTCCATATAGGGTGGGGGTTTTCGAGAGGTTGATCGGAGGTA
Organism: Setaria italica; assembly: GCF_000263155.2. Classification (NCBI taxonomy): domain Eukaryota; kingdom Viridiplantae; phylum Streptophyta; class Magnoliopsida; order Poales; family Poaceae; genus Setaria; species Setaria italica. The sequence continues at coordinate 20,059,329 of NC_028458.1, read as the reverse complement.
GTAGTTTAAAGATTGCTTTAGATGAGATGCATGATGTGCTTGCTCGTTGGCTAGAACTACAACTAGAAGATGATAGGTTCTTGCTGCTCTTGGTGGTGTATATCATATATATCTTTGGATGTGATCTACCCTTATTCATGATCTTTACATCAAGTTTGCCTTTATATGCAATCAATACTTCTTCATATTAGGATTACTCCGTTATATTAGATTGAAAACTCTAGTCAGTTCGCTGCCGATCCACGGATTGATAAACCTTGAATGAATACTCTAAGGGAAAACTACGTTGATCTGTGCACTTGCGGTTCACAAACTGGCGCGTTAACAGCCGCCGACACTCTTCAAACTTACTCCCGCCAACACTCTCCAAGCTTACTACTTCGCTCCCACCCTCCCTCTTTTTCTTCTCGATGAGGATACTCTGTTATGAATTTTTATGCGTCTCTCTCCCTATTTTCATGGGGTTCTTCTTTCCCTTATGAGGCCATCCATCTCGCCACCGCTTCTAAAGTGGAGGCAGCATCCTTTCATGTGGGCTTGTGAAAAGGTTGGATTCTTCGTGCAAAATCAGCTATGAATCACCTAATGCATGCTAGGCGCCCTTGAAGAGGACGCAGCTCCTTAAGGTTTTGAGGAGGTATTCATAATACCGCTAGTCGAATAAGCTTCAAGCTTGTTTCAGACGAAGCAATAAAAAGAAAAAAAAAACAGAGAACTTCCCCTGTCTTAACGATAAGTAAAGACTACCGGAGGTAGTAGTTTGCTGCAGCAATGCATCAATCCTATGAAGTCTTCGAAGTTGTAATTTGCATCACAAAAAACTAAAAAAAAGGCTTTTAGATCTTTGTTTTTCCTTTTTTCCAATATAATGAATATCTAACCACACCTACAACTTGTTGGTTTCCAGTTTTCTTTTAAGAAGAAACGCATTCTCTTCATTATAAACTATAAGCGTTGCCTGTGTGGTGAAAGGAAAACCTTGAAACACGGAGCCAAATTTGGCTGAAAGTTGAGCACACTGCATGTGGGGATACAATATTTAAATTCACAACTTCAATAACTGACAGATGTTATTTTTCACATATGTTTTTATGAAATATTTTTGACAGATTACAGCATGAGGACCAAATAACCATGAAGGAAAATTACATATACCACAAGAAGTTGACACAAACCTTTTGGACCATATAAGCATGATACTATGGACCATACAAGGTCTGTAGCATTTACGAGACTTCGCGAAGTAAAATGGGGCAATGTAGATTTCAGTAAACTGTAGACAAAGTCATCTTAAGTAAACCGTAGACCAAGTCATTTTTCCTCTAAAGGATTGAGAAAATACTCTCAGCTGCTGCTCTGTCCTGTCTGCACTTTTGCCAATCTCCAACTTTGTCCCTTACCAAAACCTTGGTGTTCCATACATCACCGAGCAATGAAAAGTTAAACAAACTTTTCCACAGTTGCCATTAAAGGCATCAGAATATCCCGTTTCTCCATTCAAAATTTAGCTCACAAAAAGGTTGTATAGCTGGAGCTTATTTTGTTATACTGCAGGACAATGCTATTAGGCATGCCACGTGGGGAGTAAGGCGCTTCTACATGTATGCATCTCCAGTGGAAGTAGACCAAGTGTTGGAAATTTGGTTGCAATAAAGTGTTTCAAAACGTTGTTTCAAAATGTTGTGAAGCAGTGTTGCTACATGGTTGTAATGCCCCGCATTTTCATACCAAGGTAAAAATACCAGCTTAATGCTTTCAAAAAAAATACCAGCTTAATGATAATTATCCGACAAAGCAACACTAACGACCCTAAATCAAAGTGATGCAACAAAATAATAGTTAAAACTTTACATTATTCATTACATTTCATTGTGAAAGAACCAACAAATATTACGTAACAAAAGGAATAGCAACTTTATTACATTACATAGCTAGAGTCCTTTGTGTGCCTTTTTGAAAATCATTTACCTCACGGATTAGACCATTATCAATTCATTCCTTTTTATCTGAAGCGGGAGAGGTAATGGCAAGAGTGAGTACAAAGAACTCATCAAGCATATAATAAATCGAATTGCATCTCTAATCATCAATCATCTCCATGCTCATGTATAAATCATTTACAAACGTTTTTTTAGAAAAGAGTATTAATAAAACTACTATTGACCCATGTAGTGAGATAGAACCACGCTCCCGTATCCTCTATTCCTAGAGACATGACGTGACGATTTAACGCTACACAAGTTTGTATTGCTTTATCCATGGTTACCCCAACCAATTTACTTCCAAGATACGACTCGTTGTCAAAATACTGCTTTCCCTATTTGCGTATATTATTCATCCACATCTTGACGGGTGTGTACCATGGGTACCCCCATGGAAGCGACTCTCAAAGGCCCCTGGCGGGCCGCGTGGCCTGGCAACATATAGCACGTGCGAATGGCCCGCTCCCCAACCTCCCGACCTCGAGGTCAGGTGGGGGGCCGTGGCGCTCCTCCAACCCCCTCAATCGGGGCCTGAAGGAGTCAGAGCCGCCGTACTAGGGACCGCCTCTGACCTCCCCTGAGGAACAAAGCTGGTGAAGGCTGGCACAGACGAAGCATTTAATGCACGCCATGCCGATGTGATGTGCACGCCTCTCCACCCGTGCCAGACAAAGTGCGGAAGGATAGGGGCAACGACCACAGAACGACGGACCATTCAATGAGGCTTCACCCAAGGGACCACTCCTTCGTGGTCTCGGTCAGTGGTGCCATCATGTCCTGCATAGCATGCCAAGGACATGGCCCTGTGCCACCTGCTCGCTCTCACGTCCCTAGCCATCATGATGCCGGCTCGTGCCCAAGGAGTACGCCCTGGTGATGGGGCCCACAGATCGAACGTCGACCGCTGGGAAGGCTCCCGAACACTCGGCAGATGGTTGGGGACGCTGGCCCAATCACTTGGCGTTAGCCATTGACTGAGCAGCCGCTAACCAGGCTCCTATTTGCCACAGCAACGAACATCACACGCCATCCCCTGCTGCGAGGGTTGGTGGACAAGACAACCGCCACGACTGGCATAGCGCCTCCATGCCACACAGTCTGGGGCGCCGCCACTCGATGTACCACAGGAGGAAGAATGGGATGGGAAGCTGCACCACGGTGGGCCTACCTCGTTTGACCACATTAGGAGCCCTGACCTCTCCCACTGGGCATCCCAACCACTAGGGTCGTGGGACCCCTACTCTCTCGCTGTGGCCCAGCCCCCAAGTCTATATAAGGGGAGCTGGACATTCTTTTCTCTCTCTCGGGCACCTTCACTCACTCAGGCTCCTTTCACACTCTCACACACAACACTCCTACTCGCTTCTTACAAGCACCCCATTGTAAGCCTCTTGAGCATTTCAGACCGACTAACACGAACTCTAAATCCTAGACTATGATGTAATGCCCGAGCTTGAACGAGTATAAATCTCCATGTTTGAGTGCTAACCATTGGGATCCAGAGAAGCGCGGAGTATAGTTTACTAGCCAGGGCACGAAACACCGACACATCTTAACTAGGTGTGCTATATGCGCTTGGATGAACTTCATTGGCATCTGAATAGGCATCACTGAAACCTCCCCTCACAACCCATAGGGAGTGTATAACAACTTGATGTGTACTAGACTCGATTCATCTCAAACAAGTCCATGGTTGACATGGTTGACACGATAAGATACGGTTCACAAGATGAGTAAGAGGGATTTAGTCCTTAGGTTTATAGCAGTAAGTAGAGAGAGCTCAACCCACCTTAATTCATCATCACATTCCATGAGCTCTCTCTACATACCATGTTCAACCATTATCCATCCACCATTATCCGTCCAAACCATCATCTCATTATGTTTACAATAGAAATAGATTTTTTGTGCCGTTATTTACAATGTGTTCCCTTTTCAAAAGAAATCATTATCTACGTGGCTAGCCTTGAGTTCCCATGAAAGTGTTCATCTCTGGAATGGTTTTGGTGTTGCTCCGATATTTTGTAAATTAACATATACAACTTGCACTCAATTAAATTACAATTCAGATCTCAATATTATGACGTGTGTAATATTTGTGCGATATTGTGGTTGGCCTATAGTCAAGTGTCTTAGAGGTGACGTGATAACTTTATTACATATGCTTAAGTGTTTAAATCAGATGAATTTTAGTGTCTAATCAAGTTTTAGTGCATCCTAATACCATCATCAATTTTTGCCATCTTATTTTCCAGCGTGTACACCAAAGGTTGGTCCCACAGGTCAGACCCTATCCTATCTCCCGCTCCTAACCCCACCCATGGCACAACTCTGTTATTTCCTCTTCTTCTCTCTCTGTTCTATGCCACCTCCCAAAACCCACTTATGCAATGGACAATCTCAACACCAGCCACCTTTATACTTAGAGCATCTTCAGCCAACTACCGTATTGGAAGAATTTATAAAAAAAATAGTTTCATATTTTCCGTTTTCCAATAATTATTGGGACAAACAAATAATCCACCCTAACTCTCCCTAAATAAGAGAGGAGTTGTATCTTCTAATATGGTAGCTGGATTGGGACGAGATTATTGGAAATGGTAAAAACAACTCTTCCAACAACAATGAAAGAGATATTAGGATATTCCATTAACTTGTTATTGGGAAAGATTTATTGGAGGACTCCCTACTTTCCGATCCTATCTATACCGATTTCCCCTCCGATTTGACCTCTATCGTACAGTATTTTGGGGGCCCTAGCTTCAGTGCTTGCCAAGATAAAAGGCAACACCGGTGCTCGGGTTTGCAGGCATGGCCATGTGCCCGCATGGTGGTGTTGGGCCGGTGCCTATTCTGCTCAGGTGGGCAAGGTGGGTGCCTACTTCTTCCTAGCCTTTCCCTTTGCATCTTCCCCCGACTACCCTCTGTTCTGTTTTTCCCAAGCTACATGACTCAACCATGCTGCTCATCTTCTAGGAGCTGTGATTGTTGTGTTATGTGAAAGGGTACAATGAGGATAGGTGGTAGGAAATTTTGATGCACATTCACTTATGTGTAAGGCAAAGTGCTCGGGAACTAGTGATGCAATGGCATTGTGCTTGTTTAGATGGACATGATTTGTGTTGGAAATCACCTTTGCATCAGTGATGAGTTCGGTCACGGCCACAAGCATGCGGACGTTGCCTTGATCCTCCTGATCGGCTCACCCGCTCATCCTTTCTTAGTCCATCCATCCAGCTTCCCTTTTGACCTTCTCCTTCCATCCTTCTAACCATGCTTGGGGTGCTAAAATTAGGTCATTTGATGGAAAGGATTCATTGGTCGTTTGTTGTCTATAGATTTTTGCTATGGAAAGTTGGAAACTGTATACTTGCCTTCTACTTTGGCTCTCCCTATCCTAGTCCTCCTCTCTTTACACTAGTAGAGAAACGACCTTCCATGCAGCTACAAAAGTCTCGGTCATTTTTGGACCTAGGACTAAAGGAGCTTTAGTCTTGAGTCAAACGGCCAACTCCGACAACCACCTCTGACTGGAGCTTTAGTCCCGGTTAGTAATATCAACTGGGACTAAAGAGCCCCCTTTAGTCCCAATTGTAACGGCTAGGATGGACAACGGAATCTGGTGGGGTATTTAGTCCCGGTTGGAAATAATAATTTATTGTATATTTCAAATCATGTGTATAATTTAATGCATGGTTTCATGTGTATATTTCAATCATGCGTATATTTTATTCAATTCCTTGTATAAGTTTCTTTTATTCCATGTATATTTAATATTATATCTATGATTACATGTGTGTATTACATGTGTGTATAACTAATGTCATTATTACCAAGAAATTCAAGACTTCCTTAACTTGTAATAATATTGGACCTTTATCTCTATGCAAAAGTTTGTTTCTTGAATTTTCACCTAACATTGTATCATTCATTATTTTAATTGACAGCACATGGAAACGATTCCATATGACTCACCGTGGTGAATTCAAAGGAACACTTGAATTCAATACCGATTTTCCGGTATGTATGGAGTTTGCATATTTTGTACATTCTATAACATGAATATTTCATAACTTATTTTCCAACAAAGTGTTTGAGACAGGAACAAGGGAATAATTTATATGGATACTACGTCTGTGAGCACATGTACCATTTCGTGAACGACAAGGTGCTACTAGAAGATATGAATGTACGTAAACTAAACCTATTAATAATTAATTGTTGTCTAGCTCCTTATATTTCCTTATATTTTAATTGTTGGTTTAATTTTCACATATTTTCAAATTACAGATGATAAAGATTACGGATGAACTCCTGCATCAGGATAGAATTTTGGCAATCCAAGAAGCACTTCTAGGATTTCTGGTGGACGAGGTGATAATCCCCAAGGAGAATTTTATCATGATGGACATTCAATTGCCATACCGGTAGACTCACCGTCGAGAGGATCCTAAGAATTAAGGGGACAAATTATTGTATATATAGTAATTTTATAAATACTAGTTTCATGTGTACAATATATTCTAAGAATTGTCTATATAGTAGTTATAATTAATTTTATGCATATACTATCATGAAATATATATACAACATGCATAGAATGGAATACGAGCATATACGTATAAGTAGTGTATGCTAAGAACATATACTTATAGGTATATATAAGTGAAACAACAATGAGCATTAAATGGAATGGAATCCAGGGAAAAAAAGAAAAAAGTTCTTTAGTCTCGGTCCACATGCATAAGCCTGCATGGGGCCCCTTTAGTCCCGGTTGGTATTGGTCTTTAGTCCCAAGTGAAATACCTAGGACTAAAGAGGGGGACCTTTAGTCTCGAATGATTAGTACCGGTTGTATATTCGAGAGATATGAGGCTTACCAACCGGGACTACAACTCAATTGTCCATCAGTGCTCAGTCATGGAGCTGAGCTTATGGCTTCCTCCAGGCTCCTCCTTTTCTCTTTGTTTTGTTGTTTTCACTCCTCTCTCCTGGTGGTTATCTATTGCTAATTGGCTCTCCTGTGCCCTTGTTCCAAATGTTGATTAGCTATTGGTTGTGAGAGGTATGGAAACTTCTCCTGGTAACATCCTATTGATGACTAAAATTGGTAGGATATGGGCAGACCGATTTGAACAAATTCCTCCGAATGTAAATTGGATTTCACCGTTGTGTAGATCTTGTCGAGTAGATCAAAATGCATATGTAGAACGTCCGATTTGGAGTTCGGATGAGAGAGTTATGATCTCGGGAAGATCTGCACCTAGGAAAACCAGTCAGACCGATATGCCAGGGTGGTGTAGTCCATGTTAGGAGTTGTATTTTGACATGATATTTGTAAGGATTTCGACTCCGAATGGACCAAGACCTCCCCTCCCTATAATATAAAGGGACACGACCGATTAAGGGTTATCCAATCGACAAAAACAAATCAATCTACTATTTTTGCATTTTTGCCTTTGTCTCTTAGCCCTAGCTTTTCCAACCCCATCTTGCTGTTCTTCCTTCATCTCTACTGTCACACACGATTTTAAAATAAAGCCAAGTGCTACCTAGGATCAAGTTTCATACATATAGTGAGATCATCAGTGAATAATAGTAACAGTATCACGTAAAGAAATATAAATAATGACTTACGAGTCTATGAGAGATATAGAGCTTAATGCTGGAAACGGAGGCTCCAACTTCATAGGCAATCGACTGGGGGGTTACGTACACCTAGAACTCAGCATCATCTTCAGAAAACTTCACACACCTTTTCCTTCTGAGCAGCAGTTAGCAAGGGTGAGTACACTTATGGTTGGTATTCAACAAGGCCACAACAAAATAACTAGAATAACGATTTAAGTCGATCTTCAAGTTTATTAATCATGTGAGGGTTCAGGCCGCTCTTGACCATGAGCATGGCTATTATAATAGTTTTACACTCTACTGAGGTTGTACACTTTCACCATAAGTCGTGTAAAAGTTCAAGAGAACTTTAGACCCAACCACGCTGTGCAAAATTAGGCACTTATCACACTACCAAGGTGTGACTGCATAGAAACGCCATGAGGCCTTTACAAAGATTCCCTAATAAGTGATAACCCGCTACTCATAAGGGGATGAACCCTCCCCTAATTAGTACGTACACCCCTTGATTGGACAAGCCATCGCACAACATATGAGCCCCTCTTACCCTTTTGGTAAAACTATCACAAACTAGAGTTTCTAATTAATTAGGCAAGATCAGAGCCCGTTGGTCTTATGGTTGTACTATTTTCCTGGGTGGTCACTCCATGTTCCAATTAATACATGGTATTCTTGTAAAATAAGAATAGATAGAAGGATGGTTAGGGACACTTACCTTTCTCCAAAGAATAGTTACTCTTACCGCTCTTCAGCTCTTGCTCTCTTGAAGCTCTTAATCTTCAAATCTTTCGAACAGCGGTCCTTCTACTCGAAGTAATCACCGGCACAAGCATACAAACAGGTACAACTACGAACAATACACCAATAAAAGATAGGCTTTAAAAGAACGTACTAAAGGATAGGGCTCGATTTTGGATCACGCGAACACAAGGAACTAAGGTTGAAAAGATACAACTATCGAGAGAATTGGATTATAAAACAAAACACAAAAGCTATATGCTTCATTTATTTTAGTTGAGAAAAACAATGTAAAGATATTTTAGAGAAATATCCTTAGTTGGAATTAATCAAGTCATATTTACATATGAAAAGACGATGTAAAGCTTAGTCTAAATATTTAAATACAATTTTAAGAAAATTAAACATTTGATTTTAAGGGCAGCATGTAAAAGCATCTAAGCATATAACTCTATGATTCGGGTTGAACTAACCAAATATAATTAAAAACACATTTATATTCATATTAGTCAAATTAACATTTAATTACGAAAACCCGAGATATAACTTATGTAGCTTTTATGCATAAACAAATTAAATAAACATTAATCAAATTAAGTTTAATTTATGAAAATCTGAGGTATATCCCTAATTAGCTTTTAGTTGAAAGAGTTATTTAAATAAACATTAACTAATTTACATTAGTTATGAAAACACGGGGTTGAACTCTAATTAGATTTTAATTAGAAAAACAACTATGTAAGTACTTAATCATATTAATATTTTGAACAAATTACAAAACAGAGAATATGATCAACATTGCTTCTAATGCGTAATTTAAGTTGACATGAATCTAATGCAAAAAGAACGAGGTTAAACGGAGGTAAAACGTGGAATCTATGAGCTAAACAAGGTTGAAAGGACTTAAACGAAATTAACTATAGATCTGAAGGGTTAGCAAAGTAGATATGCAAGACATAGTTAATAGTGCTTGCAAAAGCCCAAAGGATAGGGTTAGATCTGTTAAAGATCATGGCTCGGGCTAGGTTGAAAGGATCTAATGTATTCAGGGGCTTATCTACAACTATACCAAGACACAAAGAAAAAGTCTAAGCATTAGAGGATCTTCCAGGGGCCAAATCGCAAAAGCTCAGAGCTTTCTTCCTCATGGCCGACGGCAGGTTGGGCGGCAAATCGCCGGCACTGTGGTCTCTGTGGGGCTCAACCGAGGTGGGGAAAAGGGAGAGAAGAGCGAGGGAGTCGCGAAGATGTGCTCACCAGAGATGGAGGTGGACGGAGGTGGCCAGAATCGGACGGACAGCGAGGGCAGCGGTCGGCGGCCACCGGCTCGGGCTCAAGCCGCAGGGACGCTCCAGGGGGCATCCGGCGATGGGGAGTGGAGCTCTGGACGCGACTCGGTGAGGATGTCCTTGTGGTGGTGTCGACTCACTCTGGCGAGCCTTGGATGTCGCGAATCGGAGTAGAGAAGGCGGCGGTGGCACAAGGCACTCCGGCGGGTGCTTGTGGCGGTGCTGCGCAAGCGTGGCGTGGGGAAAAGCAGCGAGGCAACAGGGGCACGAGGGCACCCGGGTTTTATAGGGCACGGTGGAGGCCTGGCGTGGCACGCACGCCAAGGCAAGGCCTAGCGGCGGCGGCGCGCTGGCTGCTGCGCTTAGGCAGCTGTAGCAGCAGCTGGCTCTGGATGGGCCTGGCAGGCTTGTGGCTGGGCTGGTTGGAGCGGGTCAGGCCCACGAGCTTGGCCTTGTAGGATAGGATAGGTTAGATTATTTTCATAATTAATTTCTGGTGAAAGGAAAAATCCAGAAAAATCTAGATAATTCCATAAAGCCGCGAAAAATACTCTGAAAAATCCAAAAATTCCAAGAAAAATTTCTAGAGATAGTTTAGGATATGAGGACTCCAAATAAAATACTTGAAGCTCGTGAAAAGGATTATAGAGCCTTCCAAAAATTAGATTTAGCTCTAGGAAAATGAGAATAAATTCCAGAAAATATGGAAAATTCTCAAAAGAACCTAATCATGGTCTGAACGCATTTTGAAATCTTTTTGCACTCATGAAATACCAAAATGCATCGACATGAATACAACAAACACATAGCCATTTTATTTAATTAGGAAAAACAATCAATTGTTTTGCTATACTAAATTTCCTAGCAAGAAAATAAATGTTGGAATTTTTTTTAAAATCATGAGAAAATCATTGTTTAATTGTTCTTTCAAATCACATCCTGAAATCCAAAAATTCTAGGGTGTGACATCTACGGCGTCTGCGGACGTTCTAAGTGGCCTGCCAATCCTAGAACAACCCAAGGTGCGCCTGCCGTACCGAGGTTCCTCCCAGGTGAGCGTCCGTTGGTTTCTTGGTCGGGCTCATCAGCGAAACCAATTTGACAGCCATGAAACCGGTCTGACAGGCTTGTGTAGAGGAGCAGCAAGGAGCCCCTAAGCACGGTGCACGTTCGAGTACGTTCGTATGTTGTCCCGATTTTAGCGCCAACACATTTTGGTGACTCCGCTGGGGAAAGAAAAAAGAGATAGATCAGCTTCCTTGGCTGGTTTTAATTCTAAATGCAGCAAGGTTGATGAGTAAAACATCGTCAGGCCAAATCTGAAAAAGATTGCAGCCGACGAACGCAAGGCTCTTGAAGAAGAGCTAAGAAGAGCTGCAGAAGTTGCGACACAACAATTGGAGCGATGCAAGGAAGAAGCAACAAAGAGGTTCTTGTCGCACTTCTTGGAGGATCGTCAAGGCAATGTCACAAAGATCAGGGACATCACCTTCAACACTCCACCACCTGAGGTACAAACCAATGTGAGCACATCATCATCGCCATCTCCTTTTATTATCATGGATAATCTTCCTACTGTAATAGATAATTTGTGCTTATCATTAGCTAAAAATATGCAAGATATGGTAGATAATGGTAAACGAGTTGTGGGGGGGAGGGGGTGTAATGATGTTGTGTCTTTTTCTGATACTGTACTACCTTAAATCCCATCTTGTAGTACATCAGCAGCACTCGTACTGGAGCCTCAGTATAGCATGCCATTGAAGTATTTCATGGGACAAACACCTCCACCTCAATCTGGTCAGATTATACCGGTTAAACCTCATGGTCCAAACGGTCAGACCGGTCCAGGTGCCATGGTTCCATATTTATCTTCTCCTGAGCCTTTCGCTGTTATACCTCCCGTTCAGGCTGGCTCCAGCCGATCTGCTGAGGTTACTGACTTCATAGCTACATATATTGTAGTAGCTCATAGGACTCCACCCGTGGCTCCTTCTGGAGTGGGTGTTTCATATAGTTCCATGCCTAATGCAAAATTTAATAGTTGTTTGCAACATAATGTTCCTAATTCACTTATACAATAGAATGTGTTGCAATCGAATGCTTCTACAACACAACCATCCAGGCTAACTACTATTCAAGAAATTATTGATAGGTTTAATACCAATCTTACTATACAAATGAAGGAGGATTATGGAATAGAGGGAAACATAAAACTCGTACATATCAAAAACCGTATCCCTTGAGGTTTGATTCGGTTTCTTATCCTTCTGGTTGGCGTTGTCCTAATTTTGTGAAATTTAGCGGGGATGATAGGAAAACTACTTGGGAGCACACTAGCCAATATCGTGCTCAATTGGAGGAAGCTAGTTCCTTAGAAGAAGCAAAAGTGCGATTATTTTCTTTACCTTTAACTAAAACTGGTTTTTCATGGTTTGCTTCATTACCTGTTAATTCTATTCATACTTGGGAGCAATTAGAGCCAAAATTTCATGATCACTTTTATAGTGCAGATAATGAGTTAAGATTGAGTCATTTAACATCGGTTGGGCAAAAGCATGATGAACCTATTGCTGATTATAATAGAAGATTTAGAGATAAAAAACCCGTTGTTATAGTCTTGTTATCTCTGAGAGGGATCTTCCTGAATTAGCTTTTAATGGATTGCGATCCCATATTAGAGAAAGATTAGAAGGTCATGAATTTGCTAATATTACCCAAGTTTTGCAAAGAGTTTTGGCTCAAGAAAGCCGAAGTAAAGACACTCGGCTCAAATCTGATCGTCCTAATATGCATATGCTAAATTATGAATCCTCGGACGATGAGAGTAAAGATGTGTATGCTGCTGAATGTGTATGGTCACCAAAAGATACACCAAGCAGTTGTGTTTCTCTCAAGCTAGTCCATAAAAATCAGCAAGATGAGGTGAAATTCACTTTTGATGTATCTAAATGTGATAGAATCTTTGACGAACTAACAAAGGCTGGAAAGATTAAGTTTTCTCATACTATACCTCCAGTTGCTGATTTAAAGCGGCACGCTTATTGCAAGTGGCATAATTCTTTTTGTCATGATACTACCGGCTGTAATGTTTTCTGTAGACAAATATAATCGGCCATCAATGAAGGACGATTGCATTTTCATGGAATGTATATTGATCAAAATCCCTTTTCTATAAACACTCTTGAGTTAACAAATCCCAAAGTGCTCATTCAGCCGGATCAAGCTGCAAAAACTAAAGGGAAGAATGTACTCATTGGTGAGGAGAGGCCTGAGAAAAAGGTGCCACTAAAGAAGACCCCTCAAGTTGCAATAAAAGCTTCAACGCTCGGGGGGCAAGACAAAAACAAGAAGGCCGGCTGGACGCAAATCGGTCTGATTGGCTCTCAGACCGAGTAAGTTTGGAGATGCCTCCAAGTCTAAGAATAAAGTAAGGCTAAGCTTGGAAGAACTCCTAGCCGAGAATAAAAGGAAGGGAGCTGCTCAGAAGCAAAGGAGTTGGCCAAATAGTGCTAGAGATGCAAAATCACCGCCAAGACATGAGAGACAACAAGGTATGTACCAATAACAGGACAATTTTTCTACTGCTCGCGGTGGAGAGCCGAGCTTTGACCTTTTGAGAGTGATTTAAGAGTTTAGAGGGGGTGGGGTGATTAGGAACTAGTTTAGGTGGCAATGGCGTATGGAAATGCGTAGCCTGGAGGCGGCCAAAAAACTTGGATATGTTTGTTCGCATAGAAATATAACGCATGGCTTGGGATCCAAAGTCTAGTTGCCACCATTTTAAACTGGTCGAGCAGTGGGGCCGGGTAGGAATTGGTGCTTAATATTGCCGACCCCGTATTTGTTTACACATTTTTCTTCAGATTCAGTGTTAAATGAATTAAAAATATGATATGCTAATTACCAAATTGCATTGACATAGCATACCTAGCCAAAGTATTTGGGGCACTCGATTACACATGATATTCTAACTTATTACACACGTAAACCGGGAGGGTAGCCAAAGAACTTATGTCTTATTCACTATGCCAGATAGTCATACATTCATTATAATTATGTCCAATTAGAGCATAATCCAAGCGCACAATACGAAGAAATAGGAGCTTTATCTTTCTGTATGGTGTTGTTCCCCCCGATGAGCTGATCAATGAACCTAGCCACTTCCAATTTCACATTTTCATTGTAGAAAATATTATTTTATTATTATAACCCAATACTTAGAAAAAAATAAAATAGAGGAATGCAAATAAAAAATATAGAAACGAAGAGAAATAAAAAGAAATGGGGGCAAACCATCTGCTGTGATGAGAATACTCTCGGGCTTTTAGCCTGTCATTCTTATTGGGCTGCATCCTGAGCACGCAGCCCAAAACGTGAGCCCAGTCCAGCTAGCGCCCCGTAATCGTCGATCCCTTGCCAATTGATTCTGACTTCCATTCTACCCCTGCTAAATTTGAATTTTCGTCGAAATCGTCTCAGGGTGTATTGTGGCGATTCTTTTGAGAAGGCCTGGTGGGGAGGAGTAGCTGCCTTGCTTCGACCTGCTTAATTATCCCTTCCATTTCAAATTATAGGTCGTCTTAATTTTTAATACACAATTTTTCTATACATCTAAACATAATATATATCTAAGGACATGGTAAAAATTATATATTTAAAAAAGCTAAGACAAGCTACAATTTGAGACGGAGGGAGTACTAATATTTTTATACTAGAAAAGCCAATAATAAATATAAATGTTTATTATTAGACCGAGGGAGTTTTATTTCTTAAAAATGTCACAACACTGCTAGACTTGTGTGTTACACATATATGCACGACAAGTACTGATATATGCATCACCATACCCACACGGAGAAAAGCATCACCATGCAGAATACACAGACGACCTGGATTTGCCCGTCAGATATCCACCTATATACTTATCATATCATATTATCATGTTTCTCACTACCAGAATCTGCGAAGCTCCCTAGTGTCAAAAACACTCGAGAACATGAAAAATACACTCGCGAGAAATAGCACTCGGCTGCAATCATGATGGAAGTGGTGGACGCTGGTAGCTTTAATTCTGGTGCATTTGGACCTCAACGTGTTTTGATTTGACACAGTCATTTCATCTCGCGGCCCTTGGTCTCCACAGGGAAGAGGATGCAGGCAACTCCAGCGAGGCCTAACACCAGCTCAAAGACCACAACGGCTTCCATTTGGTGGCAACTCCGCAGCATGCCGACAGCGATAATGGGGCAAACAATGCCACCAATTTTACCGATGGCCGTAGCAATTCCAACACCTGTTGAGCGCGCTGATGTTGGATACACCTAAGAGGAGGAATGGAATTAGGTCGTGTGAAATTAATACTTTTCAGAAAGGATCAAGGCATCAAGCTTATGAAACTTTTTCTGAAGGACTGCTAGCTCAAAAATTTTCAGCACATAAAAACCTTAATAGTCAAACACCATGCTAATCCACCAAGACCAATCTTGCAGCTATGCTAGTTTTTTGATGAAATTCATAAGCTCGGACTTAATTCGTGCTAACTGCTAAGCCTTGAATTAGATACTATAAAGTTGAAACAACATATGGTTGATTGAAGAATTTTGAAAAGTGGGAGCTCTAGCTACGAGAGTGTTCGTCATCTGCTTATGCAGTTATGCTGATATGCATGTCTTTGTGGTATTTCTGCGAAAATCCAGACCATTAAGTGTAGCATAATATGGAGTACAAGAGAAGTGTAATTGTGCACAGATAGTTGATAGTGCAACAACAAGAAACTAATCCAACAGTAGCATATTTTTTATGAGTACGTAGGTTCTTCCTTTTCTTTCATCATTGACGATTTAGTTACTCCTAGAACCCTGTTCATTTGAAAGATTCAGTTACTCCTAGAACCCAGTTCATTTGAAAACTTACCATTGTGTTGTTAGAAAACTTTGAACAATGGATGCTAAAGTTCACTACAACTTAAAAACATTGGCTTTCTAGATATAATATTCCAATTTCCAAGTTCAATACTACAGCAACATGGTATTTTGTCAGATTACTTATGCAAACTATAACAAAATCACCATGATAACAAGTTTACTCTGTCATAGGATTGGAAGCCCATACAAACCTCTGGTGCATATAAACACAAAACTGTAGAGCTACCCATGCCACAAGCGCGAGCACCGAATAGAAGAGCAGTTGTCAATGACTCTTTCTGATGAACAGCGAGTGGTCCAAGGAAAGCACAGCATCCAAACAACAGGATCCACATTGTAGCTTTCCGGCCAAACCAATCAACAATAATGGCAGAAATCACTAAGCCTGGAAACTCTGGTAAAAAGAGAGTGATATCATGAGTTATTAATCGGAATATCACATAGCTGCCAGCCCTAATGGGGCAAACAGTAAATGGAGTTTACTGTATGATACCTGCTAAACTAGTTATGAAAACATCTTTGTAAAGGTTGACATTTTTTTGGTGCAGTTCAGATTTCTGGCCAGATGTGCATCTTCTGTTAGCATCACTCAGCTGTGATGATAGCAATACTAGTCCATAATATGCGAAGGAATTTGCGAACCATACAAACCAGATAAGAAGAGTTGATCTGAGCAATTTACGTGAAAATAATTTGCGCAATGCAGCAATACCACCAGATTTGGAGCTCATAGCATTGTCAACTGTAGAGTCATTCTCTCTGACTGGAAGATGCCCATTCTGAGAAGTAAGAGGATCATGGTCACCTAATTGTGTCTCTTTATGGTATGTGAGAACCCCAGGAGGAAGAGCTACTTTGTTTGCCTTGGCCATTCTCTCTAGAACAAGTGTTGCATCAGATATTCTATTTTGTACGCAAAGATAGCGTGGTGACTCAGGTGCAAAGACAAAAAGGAGAAGCAAAAGGAAACATGGAAGGGCGGTGAACGCCAGCAACCACCGCCAACTCAATCGTGTCAAGACGACCTGCATTACAAATGGAAATGAATAAATGCTTACAGGAAATCAGGCAGGTGCAAACTAATTTTGCATTACAAATTTAAATGACAATACAAACTAATTAATAATATGAAACCAATATTATTAAAAAAACTTGGTTATATTGAGTTGACGTAGAATTTCAGGATTCAAATGATGTTATGGTGCTTTGTGAGCATTATTTAGTTGAACAAAAATGCAGCGGCTGCTAAGCCTTACAATCGGAGCCATTTTTTCCCCTTGAACAAATTGAGTTGCAGCAAAGGGAGACGTGTTATGTATCGTACCCATGCAAGTGAAGCCTCGAAGATTGTTCCAATAGTCCAGAAAACAGAAAAAACAATCATCCAGGTGCCACGGCTTTTTGCAGGAACAAACTCCAAAAACCAAGATGAAAATACATGATTCCCACCAACTCCTATACCGACAAGAAACCGAAAAACAAGCAAGGATATATAATTAGGAGATAAAGCACTTAGAAACCCTGCTCCAGTAGTGAGAATAATTGAGAACAATAAAGCAGTCCTGCAATAAGGAAGTACAAAGAATAATTGAGAACAGTAAAGCAGTCCTGCAATAAGAAAATACAAGATTTCACTGACTCATGCTTGACATACACAAATTGAATAGTCTAAATTAGACGTTGTATAACAAAACAGGTTAAAATATCACCTCAACTTTGAAAATCAGTACAAGTTACTCCTCAATAGCGGTTACCAAAAGCTGTTCAAGAGCACTAGAGCAGTACACACAATTGCTACCTTTATTATCCCTATGTTTTATATCAACTATACTATAGGCAATGCATATAATGGATTATATTCAGGTATCATGTACAGGATACTAAATATTGGATCGAAGTTGTCCACAATTTAGGCCTGGTTTGGTTTACGCTGTTTATTTTTAAGCACCCGTCACATCGATGTTTAGATACTAATTAGAAGTATTAAACGTAGACTATTTACAAAATCCACTACATAAGCGGAGGCTAAACGGCGGGACGAATCTATTAAGCCTAATTAGTCCATAATTTGACAATGTGTTGCTACAGTAAATATTTGCTAATGATGGATTAATTAGGCTTAATTAGGCTTAATAGATTCGTCTCGCCGTTTAGCCTCCACTTATGTAATGGGTTTTGTAAATAATCTACGTTTAATACTCCTAATTAGTATCTAAACATTCGATGTGACACGTGCTAAAAATAAGCAAACGGAACCAAACAGCTCCTTACAAGTGGCGTTCATGTATACATTGCAATTAAAAGAAGAAGTAGTTGTTGGGGTGGCTGCATTTTTTACTGTCATAAACTGTCTGTTGCATGCATCCCTGTGTGTTTAAAACTCTAAACAAGCCCTTCAGGGTGACAAAGTAAGGCATGAAAACGGAATACTAAGCGATTGCAGGAGAAGAAACCATAAACATAAAGCGATTTCAGGAGCTGAGATCATCCTTAATTACCTTCTTCCATACTTGTCAGAAATATAGCCCCAAGAACAGGCTCCTATCAGCATGCCAGTGAAGACAACACTCGAGAGCAGGCTCTCGTGCTGGGCAGAGACATTCCACTGCTGCCGAATCAGCGGTCCAACGAAGGAGAGCAGCATGAGCTCCATGGAGTCCGCGAGCCAGCCCGTGCCCGCGTACACAAGAACAAACGCCTGGAACTTCCCGAACCCCATGGCCGTAAGCGCGTCATCCGTAGTGTAAGTTTCCATGGCAACTAGAGCTAGCAGCACCTGGCGATTCAGCAAAGTGGATGGAACAAGGCATCAGATCACTTGCTGGCTCCAAATTACGAACAGATGATTTTGATAAATCATGATGAGCAGAGCAGGAGGAACTAATTAAGACTCTTAAGAGCAAGAGACGGCGCGCGGAAGCAAACCGAGCCGGCCGCGCCGCCGGTGAAGAACCGCTGCCGATCGAGTACGGGGTAGGGGAGTACAGAACGGCGAGCGGCGGGGGAGTGGAGTGCGACGGTCTGCGGGAGTGTGCTGTTGCTCTTGTGTGGGATGGATATGGATGGCGACAGAGTTGACTGAACCAACAAAGTAGGTGGACTGGATGGAATTTCGATGGACGGACGGGGAGAAGAGTGACGTGAGCAGTGAGCACGGGCTGATCCCTATGGTTTGGTCCCGGTCTTCCTTTTCCTTGTGATCCCGGTCTTCCTTTTCCTTGTGATCCATAGGCATACATTTTTTTTAAGTAAAGGAAATTTCTACCCTTTTCGACTGCACACAACCAAATTCTTACATTATCCTCAGTTTAGAAGCTGAACACAAAAAATAGAAAAACGAGTATACATAGAGCATGAATAATTCAAAAGCATAGTCTATTATTGCTTCCCCATCCATTCTTGGCGAATATATCTAAAGTGATGATAGCTTGCCGAACAGATGGTCTCTCTTGTATCCTCATGTTGTAACATGGATCAAAATCGTAGCCAATATGCTTCCCAAAAATAACCTGCATAAACAAATTGAAACGATGTTTCTCAGACACCAAATCATTATGTGTACACCAAATAGCCCACGTAACAGCTGCCAACCCCACAAAGATTAAAGTTTTATCTTTTTTTTTTGCAATGCCTGTTAACCAATTTCCAAGCATATATCTTATTAATCTAGGTGGGGTTAACCTAGTAGTTATCTGAACAACTCTCCGAATGTCTTTAGCATATTGACAATTCAAAAAGAGATGTTTGATTATTTTATTATAATCAAAAATAACACTTTTGACTCCCAACCCAGTTCCTCTTAGTTAAATTATCCTTCGTTAAAATGATACCTCGTTGCAGGTAGCAAAGGAAAATCTTTTATCTTTAGAGGAATTTTTAGCTTCCATATGAATTTATTATTGAACGGCACACCTTGGTTTATCAAATACTCGTACATAGACCGAACTTCCATGTCCATGTAGGTCCCAGGTAAAAATATCTCTGCCTTGTGAAAGCTGGTGGTTGGCCATTTTAGCTATTAGGTTGTACCAGGCAATCAATTTATCCTCAACTAATACTCTTTGGAAAATTCAGTGGCCTTTGATTCATAACATTTGCCACTGTTGCACGAGGATAATTGGCTATATTATATAGGCTAGGAAATTTCTCTCCATACCAAGCCCACCCAAGTGTCCTCCCAAAATCTGTTTGTGAACCATCTTTTATCTTGAAGGTCTCACATCTCAGGAAATCTTCCCTGACCTTTAATAAACCCTTCCAAAAGAGTGAGTCTCCAGGTTTAATCTGAATCTAAGAAAAACACTTTGAGCTCAGATATTTATTTCTGAGTAGAGCCTGCCAAGTACCTTCTTCATTGAGTAGTTTGAATAACAATTTGCTGAGAAGACATTTATTTTTAATCCAGAGATATGTTATTCCTATACCCTTGATCTTTGGGACGACACAAAATATCCCACTTTGCTAGACAATATTTCCGTTTATCATTGTTGCCTTGCTAAAAGAACCTTAACCTATAGAAATCCAATCTTTCAAGGACACTTTTTGGGATTTCGAAGAAAGACATCATGAACATGGGAAGGGCTACTTAGAAACACCTATTTTACATGTTAAATTCTACCCCATTTATTCTCTTTTGAAACACCTATTTTGCCTTAACATAATGACTAAGGAAAAGGATCATTCTTATCATCCAATTAATCATGTCATTGTGTACTCTTCATTAGTAGAAATGATTTTCCGCGAGGACTCTTTAACATTGAGTTATTTTTCTAGAGGAGTTACTATGTATGGAAACCGTATTCATTCAGACCCAAGATGGCAATTCAAAAGAGAAAATTTTAGTTCTAAAAATAGGTCTATAGTAAGTACTATGAAATTCCTATTACATACCTGATACCTCTTTATCATACATAAACTTAGAAGAAAATATTCTTTGAAATGGAACATTATCAAAATGTGAAAATCGAAAAGCCGTACGATGATCGGTGCCCTATCTCTTATAATATATTGAAAGCTTTTAAACGGGAATAATGAGGCGTGGCGATTGATCTAGGAGGTGTCTGGGTACTTCATTGTATAAAAAGATCTCTTTTATGTAGATACTATTTTTCAGCAAGAGAGAAAAGGTAGAGGAAAGGCAGAAGATGCGTTGAAACACTAAACACTAAACGTGAACATCAGGCCTCATTAAAACTGCCCTAAAATATGGAGGAAAACCTCCTACCGTTCGAAACTCCTTTGCATCAATCCTGCAGTAAAAATGAGCACTCGTAGGGTTCTAACTTTATTTCCGGTTATATTCCTCCATTATTTTCACCGCAATTCCTTATTAAGAAAAGGTCCTAATTAATTGGTGGTCCAAACTCAAGCAATCTTTTCATTATGTCTTAGCCTCTCCTCAAATACATTCTCTCTCTTTTTCTCCAAAGGTTCTGACCCACCTTGTCATATATTACAATTTGCAGGCGTCTTATTGATTCAGTCGCCTAGATGCTCTAGCAATTAGGAATCCAGTATGAAAAATTGCTCAAGATACATAAAAATAACATGGACACAGATCGGCACATACCCATCATGAACGTATAAGAAAATGAAGCGAAATTACATAATATGGTAATAGAGAGTATTTCAGGTGCTCCCTACTCCACCGTCAAAACACACACAAAATAGTGCATGAAAAATTCAACGAAAAATATGGATGATAGAAAATGTAATGATTCTTATTCATGCAAAATTTAATCGGGTTGGATGTACTGTTCATCTCGATCCGCAACCTGTATCGTATACTGATTTCTCTTTTTTGGTTTCTCCTTGCATAAAATTTTTATAAGTCTCAAACTTTGTATGAACATATAAATCAATGCATCTGTCCATCCAT
Source organism: Setaria italica (assembly GCF_000263155.2). Lineage (NCBI taxonomy): Eukaryota > Viridiplantae > Streptophyta > Magnoliopsida > Poales > Poaceae > Setaria > Setaria italica. The sequence goes on along the minus strand of NC_028458.1, from coordinate 20,037,884 downwards.
ACTTCTGGTTGAATTTTTCATGCATTATTTGATGTGTTTATGGTGGAGTACGGGAGCACCTCAAGGTGATGGAGCACGTGAAGTGTTCTCTATGGTAACATCATGCCTTCGAGATAGTGGCTGTGGGGTGTGAGCGGCGGAGCAGCAAACAGCAAGATTAATCCACATCTCTCATGGTCACCATGGTGTCTATAGACATGCCAACATGGGCTTCATGGCCTCTACATACGCCCAGAGCCACCAAAATCACAATGGCTTTCACGGTGGCTACCATCGCTTCCATGTCTGCTTTCTTGTCCATGGCTACCAAAACAGTGAGGATGCATCCCTTGAGGGCAGTTACACAGGGAGTAGAAGGGCGTGCAACACACACAGTAAATGGACGAGGTGAAGCTGTGTCACAGAGGTTTTTCCCCCTCAGATGTCGCATATGAGCCCACCTGTCACCGATTCTCATAGTTGGATTTTGGCTACAACCGACTGCACAGTTGGTTGTAGCCACGAATCGACTGTCAGAATGGCTATATTTGTATAGTACATTCAGTTGATTTAGTTCATTACTATAAATTTAGTGTACCGCACCATGTGAGAGATCCCAATTGATCAAATGTGATTTATTTTTTTAGCTTATGTCCTACTTTTCTAGTCCAATGTGCGGTTCTCTCGTGAACATGCTTGTGTGACTGTCTCACCATTTAGCTTATGTCCTTTTAGTGTGACCAATTCCTTCTTTTTTCCCAAAGGGCGATTCATTTGTCTCACCATTTCAAACTCCCCACTGGTGTCTCAAATTTTTGAAGTGGTCGAATGAGTATTTGTTGTTGCAAATCAAAATATATACTCTAAAAAATATCCAAAGCGCGAAGTGGATTGTTTTTGACCAAAGCGCGAAGGTGGATTATTGCGAGAAGAAAGCCGGGCAGGTTGGAAGATATCTGCCACATTACACCTGGAACAAATTCTAGCTCATGGAATAAAATAATTGTACAAATCAAATAAATTATATGTACTCACAGAGAAAAATACACTCATAACAAATTATACAAATTTTTGGAATAAAGATTACACCTCGAACTATATATGAATGTACGAAACAAAAAAGTGCACATTTAATAAATTATGCAAACTTATAGAACAAAATACAAATATCACTAAAATGAATTATAGGGACATACGAACTCATAGAACAAAGATTTATACATTTAAAATAAATAAATAAATAATGATTTGTACATATGAAACAAAAAAATTTATATATGTAGCATCAATACATTATGAATAAATAAAAATAGAACAACTATGATAGTAGAATAACTATAATTTATAAAAATAAATAAATTGAAAACAATGAAAGAAACATGATAAAACAAGAACAAAAAAGAAAAAAGGTAAAGAAGCCATAATAACACAAATGGAATAAAAGATTAATAAAGAATAGAAAAAAGAATAATATGAGTTATAAAAATGATGAATTACAATCCTAAGAAAGAACATACAAATGAGGAAACAAAAAAAGGAAAGAAAAATTACCTGCCTCCACCTACGAGCTGCTAAGTAAAACACCATAGCCGACATTATAACAAGGTCTTCAAAATAAAAACACACTTGACCATATCCTGGAAGAATTTTTTTAAGAACAATTTTTGTATCAATATGGAATATTGTGGCTGTTAAAAAATAATTGAACGGGGGACAAATGATATTTTCTTGTGAGCAAAAAATGAAATATGATGCACAAATAATAAGTATATTGTGAACACAAGATTGAGCATCATGAACATTTAATTGTGCAGGACAAAATGATAGCAACGAACAAACAAATTATTATACGCATGAACAATGATTATATACAACATACAAAAATATTGATTATAGTGAACAAATAAGTCCGATCACAAACAAATGATTCAAATGCGAACAAATAATAGTATACAGAGAACAAATACGTCCACATTGTAAACAAATTATTTGACCAACATATTAGTATAAAAAATAAACATAAAATAAAATAGAGAATAAAAAATAAGAAAATAAAATAGAAAGGAAGAATAACATAGAAAAAGAAAAAATAAAAGGAAAAAAGATATATCGACATGGTGAACAAGATATTATAAAAAGTGAATAGAAATAAGAAATAAAATATAGAAGTAGAAATAAAAAGAAAAGAAGAGAGAAGAAAATGATGTATCGAGCTAGTGCGATAGGCTAGTTTGTTGGGCCGACTAACTTCCGGCTTGCTCTGATCCCTCGAACGGACTATTCCTCGAACGGGAGGAACGAATTGACTATCGTACATACATCTATGGGTCTACCAGAAGGTTTCGATAGTTTTAAATAATGGGCTGGATATCGATATGTATCTGACATGGAGACTACGGTGCAGGACGGCGTGATCTACGTTACAAGACAAGAACTAGTCGAGGATTAGGAAAGTACTTGTAGTAATCAGAGTAGAACTTGTCTAGTTGAATCCGACTAGTATTCTTGTAAACAACCGACCTGTAATCCTGCCCTCGGCAATATAAGGTGAGGCAGGGACCCCTCCAAAGTAATTCAATTCAAACAACACATAAGACATAGGGTATTATGGAATCCAGCAGCCCAAACCTGTCTAAATCATGTGTCTGCGTTTACCTTCGAGTTCCTGATCTCGACGAGCCCCACTAACCAAAACACTACCTCAGGCACCCCCCTTGGTAGGTTGCCGAGTCTAAACACCGACAGCTAGTGCGCTAGGTAGGGGATCTCGCCGAGAATCCTATGGCGAACTCGATGGCACAAATCATCGTCAAGCCAATCATCACGTTCGAAGTAGGCACGACGTTCATCTTTGGCTCTTGGGTTTTTATCGCAGACGGCGCTGGAAATTTCCACCGCCACATTGAGACGACCTCGGAGAAGAAGTAGCAAACCATGAAGCTCCAGCGTCAAACTCTGGAGGATCTCATCGAGAATTTTGGACGAATTTTAAATCTCTGACTTAGTTAGAGGCTGGAGGGACGAGTCTGAGTACAACTCGACTTCTCCCGCCAGTTGGATTGACTTTCACGAGCCGGCGCATAAGCCATGGTGCAAGTCGGACAACTACCCGAGTCGACTCCTATTCAAACTCTGCAACGCGATCACTATTTATCAAGCCGCCCTATCCAGATCACAATCCGATACGGATATGATCAAGGACTTCAACTAATACTCGAACCCGAACGAGGAGACCCCTTTATCAGATCGGCAACAGGGCCTGGTGATTACATCGACTCCCCAAGGTAGATTCATCTACTGGTCCAACATGAAGCCACCTGCTTTCGCATAGGACAATGATTCATGCCTCACCGCTTACCTCGACACCCTCCCGTATCAGGAGGGAGCTCCTCTGTCGCCCATCTACAAGGAATGTGACACCATGGAGGTCATCACTTCAAGTCGGGAAGCTACTCTCCAGAATGAGAACTCTTCACTCTCATCGTTGGACAAGAGGACAAAGAAGAAGAGCAACGAGATAGAGACCCACGACACGAGCATCATCCAGATGATATTTCGCAGGATGAGCTCACAGCCAACGCTGCTGGAGAAGAGACTGAAGCTCAAAGAACTTGACGGCAAGCAAGAAACACTGCGAGGGCAGAGCGCTGCCGCCGCCTTGCAGCGGACCTACCAATCATGAACCTAGATAACGCTTTTGAAGTAGTTCAAATACGTCACCATCGTACTCCCCTCGCCACCATCGCGTCCATTGATCTCATTACCCGTGCCATGCCACAGATCAAGTACACCAGACAGTTGGCTGAACTGGCAGAACATCCATACGAACAACTCAATCAGCAAAACCTGATACATTCAGTCCAACACTCTCCATCCCAGCACAATCAACATGGCAGTAGCCATGGAGACCCTCTGTCCAGACCAAGCCAACTCCAAGCTGGAGAAGAGGGTAGTTGAGCGGGACTTCGGGAGGTCGTGGCCACGGTGGGGCTAACCCAGGACCCGAATGCCCAGTAGAAGACCTTCGCAACAAGATCAACGCTAGCCGCGACGTCCATACCATCATTGATGGATAGCGCCGCGAGCGCGAGCAAAAAGTCGAGCACCTAGAGGATGATTCTAACGGGATCCCCGCCTTCTCCAAACATGTGAGGAGGACAATTCTACCCGAAAAATTCAAACCCCAAGTCATCACCAAGTACGATAGCAAAAACGACCTAGTCCAATGGCTCCGATGCTACTCACTGTCAATATAGGCAGCTAGAGAAAACGACGACACTAAAGTCATCTACTTACCCATCTGTATGGAGGCAGTGCCACTCACATGGCTCAAATCATTGGATAAGAACTCCATCGAAACGTGGAAGGACCGCAATGTTGCGTTCACCAACAACTACGCAGGGGCAATGCAACATTCTGGCAACAGGATTGACTTGTCTCAAGTTAAACAGTAAGAAGGCGAGACCCTGTGGAGTTATTTACGTCGTTTCTTCGACAAGAAGGCCACAAACGTGGACATCACGGAGCGCGACATTATAGATTATTTCCAGAACGGCCTCCACAACCGCCGGATGTTCCAGGACTTCGGCAGAAGATGCCCCGCTGATGTCAAATTTCTCAAGATCATGGTACAGGCATGGGCAGATAAATAAGACAGGGCGATTGAGAGGTTCGAGTCCAATCGCAACAAGGGCCTAAACAATAGCCAACGCAACGACAAGAACCGTAACGATTGCCCTAGAAATGACAACCGAAATAACTACTCGGGAGGTCACAACCGTAAGTGAAAGTAAAACAATACTGTCGTGGCAATGTCACAATCATCCAAGAAAGGTTGCGATAGGAATCAAGATAGGCCCTCGTTCAACAAGCTCCTGAAGAAACAATGCTTATGGCACCCATACCACAAGCACTCTGCGATAGATTGTTTCAGTCTACGCAGAGTCATGAAGGACTTGCCAGAACCATCTAGCACCAAAGACAAGGGCAAGACTAAGAAAGATGAAGACGATGGGGATAATGGCAAGTTCCAGAACCCATCCAACACCATCAACGTCATCTTCGGCGGAACACTGGGTACAACTACTAAGCGGTCCCAGAAGCTCGCCCTTCGAGAGATAATGTCCATGAACCAACAACACCAACGCTCATCAAATGATCCAAGGTGCCAATTACCTTCTCCAGGAAGCACCAATGGACTAGATTTTCAGACCCAGGACGATATCCCCTTGTCCTAGATCCAATTATTGCTCGCTCCAGACTCACTAAAGTACTCATCGATAGCGGCAACGGTCTCAACATACTGTTCACCAAGACACTAAAGAAGATGGACCTCGACATCACTGATATGCTCACCCCAATGAACTCTCCGTTCTATGGGATCGTCCTGGGCAACGTGGTTGTACCCCTCGGACATGTGGTTTTGCCAGTTACTTTTGGGGCCAAAGAACACTACCGACAGAATACATCCGGTTTGAGGTAGCAGACTTCAAAACATCATACCATGCTTTCCTCGGAAGACCAACATTGGCCAAATTCATGGCCATCCCGTACTATGTGTACTTAGTACTCAAGATGCCGGGACCAAAGGGAGTACTCTGCCTGCACGGAGACATTAAGAGGTCATATGACTATGACATAGAAGCTGTTGAGCTAGCATCAACCACACATGTACCAAATTCAATGATGCAAGTCTTCGCCGCATCCAAAAATCTATCCCTGTCAGAACTCAAGATCCCAGAAAAGAAGTTGGGAGCAATCAAGGTCAAGCCAGCAAGTGAAGTAGACGTCAAAGCCATTTACCTTGAGACTGGTGATAGCTCCAAGATAGCCCTGATTGGTATAAGGCTGGATCATAAATAAAAAAGCGCACTCATCAGTTTCTTCTAGACCAACCGAGACATCTTCATGTGGAAACCAGTGGACATGCCAGGGGTGCCCAGGGAGTTGATTGAGCACTCACTAAACATGAATCCAAAAGCTACATCAAAAAGGCAACACCTACGACAATTCGCCCAAGACAGAAGTGAAGCCACCAAGAAAGAGCTAGCCAAACTACTCGCGGCGGGCTTCATAAAAAAAAGTCTATCATCCTGAGTGGCTTGCTAATCCTATCCTGGTGTGAAAGAAAAATAACAATTAATGAAGGATGTGTGTCGACTACACAGACCTCAACAAGCACTGCCCAAAGGATCCCTTCGGACTTTCTAGGATTGATCAAGTCATCGACTCCACAGCTGGATGCGCCCTACTCTGCTTCATCGATTGCTACTCGGGGTATCACAAGATAGCTCTCAAGGAAGAAGAACAAATCAAAACTATGTTCATCACCCCATATGGAGCTTTCTGCTACACAAAAATATCCTTCGGGTTGAAGAACGTAGGCGCTACTTATCAATGGACAATCCAGGAGTGTTCCAAGAAGCTGCTACACCGCAACGTAGAGGCATACGTGGATGACGTGATCATAAAGATCAGATTTCCCGACAACCTGATTGTGGATTTGGAAGAAAGTTTTGCAAGTTTGCGAGCATTCCGGTAGAAACTCAACCCAACAAAGTGCATCTTTGGCGTACCCTCCGGGAAACTAATCGGTTTCATCATCAGTCACCGAGGAATTGAAGCTAACCCCGATAAGATCTCCGCCATCACCGACATGCATGCCCCATCATGCATCAAGGATGTCCAGAAGCTAACTAGATGCATGACGGCTCCCAATAGATTCATCTCAAGTCTTGGAGAACGGGGCCTACCCTTCTTCAAAGTACTCAAGCGGCAGGACAAATTCCAGTGGACCGAGGAGGCAGATTAAGCCCTGCAACAGTTAAAGGACTTCCTATCAAAGCCACTGGTCCTAATGGTGCCAAACCCCAATGAAGACTTGTTGCTTTATATCACCGCAACTACTAATGTTATCAACACGGTGATTGTGGTTGAAAGACCAGAACCAGGCCATGTATACAAAGTACAAAGGCCCGTTTACTTCGTCAGCGAGGTGTTATCAGATTCCAAGGCTAGATACCTGCCAGTCTAGGAATTTCTATACGCAATACTACTCACACGCGGAAGCTACGACACTACTTCTAGGAGCACAACATCTCCGTCAATACCGACTTCCCCCTGGGAGAAATCCTCCACAACCAGGATGCAACAGGAAGAATATCTAAGTGGGCAGTAGAACTCGGAGCATTATCCCTAGAATTCAAGTCGAGGACTGCGATCAAGTACAAGGCACTAGTTGATTTCATGACAGAATGGCGTGAAAATCAACTACCAGCAGAGCGTCCAGAGCATTGGGTTATGTATTTTGACGGATCTCTCAAGCTTGAGGGCACCAGCGCAGGAGTACTCTTAATATCTTCCAAAGGCGAACAACTCAAATACGTCTTGCAAATCTTCTAGGAAGTATCCAACAATAAAATTGAATACGAGGCGCTGCTGCACGGGCTTCGACTGGCAGTCTCACTAGGAATCAAGTGATTATTGATCTACAGTGACTCCCTAGTGGTGATCAATCAAGTCAACGACAAGTGGGATCGCCACAAGGAGAACATGGATGCGTATTGCCTAGAAGTGCGCAAGCTAGAGAACAAGTTCTCTGATCTGGAGTTCCACGACATAGTTCATGATAACAATGTAGCCGCAGACGTCCTATCCAAACTTGGATCTACTCGTGCTCAAGTTCCAGCAAGGGTTTTCATCCATGAGCTACACAAGCCATCCATAACGGAGCCTGCACCATCAACAACCACTGATCGAGGTCCTACCGCACCAGATCGGGAGGTCATGATGATCGACGTAGACTAGAGAGAACCCTTCATCAACTACATCAAAGAGCACAAGTTACCTCCAGAAAAGATAGAAGCAGAGCAAGTCTCACGACGCACCAAGAACTATGTTCTAGTCGGAGATAAGCTTTGCAGAAGAGGTGCATCATCAGGAGTGCTCATTGTAGAGAAGTAGATGGGAAACACCACACACCCTAATAGGGGGGTGACCTCTATATATATAGCCAATATGGCTTGGAGTACAAGGAATACATCAAGTGTACAAGGAAAGGATAAATACATCCTAATATACGCATATACTTCCTAATACCCACCCACAGTTGAAACAGGAGGATCACGGACACATAGACTGGACCTAAACTCAGTAAACAAAGGAGTTGCCAGGCCCTTTGTCATGATGTCCTCGAACTAGTGAGAGGACAGCACATGGAAGACCTGGGCCTCATCCAGTGCTGCCTTCTCATGGACGAAGTGAATATCAATCTCGATGTGCTTCGTGCACCGATAATGCACCGGGTTGGCTTTCATGTAGACAACACTCACGTTGTCACAGTAGACAACAGTGGCTAAAGAAAGTGGGACATGAAGCTCCTGAGGAAGTTGACGCAGCCAGCAACACTCTACCACAACATGAGCCACAGCCCGGTACTCCACCTCAGCACTGGAATGAGACACCGTGGTCTAGCACTTGGAGGACCAAGACACCAGATTATCACCAAGGTAGACGCAGAAGCCGAAGGTGGAGCGTCTAGAGTCTGGGCAGCCAGACCAGTTGGCGTCGGAGTAGCCAGTCAGAGACTGAACAAGTCTGGTACCGATGTGATGCCCGGAGGAGAGCATGCCCTTCACATAGCGAAGGATGCGCTTGATCAGGGCCATGTGGGGCTCGCGCGGGTCATGCATGAAGAGGCACACCTACTGAACCGCATACGCAAGGTCAGGTTGAGACAGACTGAGGTACTGAAGAGCCCCAGCAAGACTCCGATACTCAGAGCCGTCCTAGAGCTTGGCGTCATCGTGTGCCAAATGCTTGGCATGAGTGTCAATGAGAGTCACTGTAGAGTGACACTCAGCCATGCCGGCACACTGAAGAAGATCCAGGGCGTATTGTCGCTGAGATAGGAATAGGCCCTAGGAGGAATGCGTGACGGAGATGCTGAGGAAGTGGTGTAGGTTGCAAAGATCCATCATGGCGAACTCGGAGTGAAGACGCCCCATCATGTCCCGAAGAAGAGTCGAGGATGAGGCGGTGAGAACCATGTTGTCGATGTAGAGCAGTAGGTAGGTGATGATCGGCCCCTCTTTGCATACAAAAAGGGAGATGTCGGAGGTGGAGGCGATGAAGCCGAGCTGTTGAAGGGAGGAGGCGATGAAGCCGAGCTGTCGAAGGGAGGAGGCGAACCGCTGGTACCACGCCCTCGGGGCTTGCTTCAGTCCATACAAGGACTTCTGCAGGAGATTGACGTGATCGAGGGTGATGGGGTTGACGAAGTCGGGAGGTTGCTGGCACTAGACAGTCTTCCTGAGGTGTTTTCGAAGAAACATATTCTTCACGTCCAGCTAGTGAATCAGCCATGCGAGAGAAGTGGTGATGCTGAGGACGGTCTGTATCATAACCGGTTTGACAACCGGACTGAAAGTCTCATCGTAGTTGATGCTGTGACGCTAGGAGAAGCCACAAACCACCCAGCATGCCTTGTGTCAGGCGAGGGACCCATCAGCATAGAACTTATGCTAGAAGATCCACTTGCCTCACACAACATTGGCACCAGGCAGCTGCGGGACGAGGCGCCAGGTGTCATTGTCGATGAGGGCCTAGAACTCATCGACCATGGTAGGACGCCAGTTGGTGTCAGCTAGAGCACTACAATAGTTCGCCGGAATCGGAGAGGGCAAAGAAAAAGTCAAGGCTTGCATGCCCTGGTAGTGGACCCGCTGGATTGCCCCAGTCACAGATCGAGTGATAGGCTGTGGAGGGGTAGGTGATGACGAGGAGGGCGTAGGAGGTGCTAGGGCCGTGGGGAGACCGTGGGCGCTCGACGGTGCAATCAGGAGGCTCGCCCAACCAGTCGGAGCACTTGCCGGTGCGGTCAAGGCGCTCGCCCGACCGATCGAAGTGCACGCCGGAGCGGTCGAGGCGCTCGCCGGTGCGATCGGGGCGCTTGCCCGACCGGTCGTAGCACTCGCCCGACCATTCGGAGCGTTCACCGGTGAAGGAGAGAGTGGCATACCGCCCGCAGATGGAGTGGGGTACACGGTCGGTCCATGTACCAAGATGGCGGGGTCGTCGTTAGTGAATTCCTGCAAAATAACGGGTGAGGAGGAGCATCGGAGGGGCTGGACAAGAGGAAGTTGAGCTGCGACGGGTGAGTGGGGTGGGAGGAGAAGGGAAAAACGGACTCGTCAAAGACAACATGGCGAGAGATGATGACTCGATGAGTGGACAAGTCAAGGCAGCGATACCCCTTATGAGAGGAGGGATAACCGAGGAAGACACAGGCTATGGAACGAGGAGCAAGCTTGTGGCGTGCCATGGCTGAAAGGTTAGGATAACAAAGACAACGGAATACACGTAAGTGAGAGTACTCCGGAGGCTAGAAATAGAGGAGGCAGTAAGGAATGTCATTATGAACGGCAGAGCATGGGCGCCAGTTCAGAAGATAAGTGGCGGTGGCGAGCGCCTCGGCCCAGTATGGGGCGGCCATAGAGGCATGAATGAGCAAGGTGCAAGTCACATTATTAAGGGTGCGTAGGACATGCTCGGCTTTCTCATTTTAGGGAGAATTATAGGGACACGAGAGGCGCAAGTGGATACCCTGAGAAGTCAAAAAAGATGTGAGAGGCTTATTGACAAACTCGATCCCATTGTCACCTTGGATGCTTCGAACGGGAAGACTAAACTGCATACGAGCATAGGCACAAAAGGCAGTGATCTGTGAGACGACTTTAGACTTTTGAACTAGAGGAAATGTCCAACAAAAATGCAAGAATTCATCCAAAACTAGGTAGTAGCGATAACCAGAAACGCTAGCAACAGGAGAAGTCCAAACATCACAGTGAATTAACTCAAAAGGAGCAGAGCTTTGAGAGCTAGAATGTGAAAAAGGTAATCGCACATGTTTCCCTAACTGACATGAATGACATAGAGTGTGATTGTCTTTATTACAGGCAATAGATGAAGTCTGTCTAAGTGTAGCTATGGCGATAGGACCAAGATGACCAAGACGGAGATGCCACAAACTGGAGGAGATGGCAAGGCCAGCGTGGGGGCGCTGCAAAGCTGGCTGCTGGAGGCATGGTGTAAAGATCGCCAGCACTAGTGCAGCGAAGGATCATGCGTTTGGTTGAAAAATCCTTGATAGAGAAACCAAAAGCATCAAACTCTATGGTGCAGTTATTGTCCTTAGTAAACTGACAAACAGAAATAAGGTTACAAATTAAAGAAGGGACAAAAAGGACATTGTTAAGGTGAAAATGGGAGGTGGGGGTGGTGAGGGTAGAGTTGCCACAGCACATGATGGGAAGGGTGTGACCGTTACCAACAATAATGGAGGAGTGAGAGGGAGGGAGGGCGGGAAAGAAAAATATCGTCTGAAGACGACATGTAGCCGGAAGCACCTGAGTCAACGACCCAGTCGCTGTTCTGTAGTGCCATCTAGTTCAAGGCGGCAACCAGACCTGCCTGGTCCCAGGTTGGCACCTGAGTAGGCGCTTGAACAGGGGCGTAGGCGGCGTGGGCCTGCGGAGGGGGGCCAAAGAGGCTAGGGGTGCCAGCGCGCCAGCCCTCACCGACCTGATCGCCGACCGGCTAGAAACCCGGGGCACGATGTCGTCAGTGGTGTTGGAGAAGCGCGGGTTAAGGCCACGGAGGACGTTCAGGACAAGCTGGGAATCATGAACGGGATGGCCGACATCGCAGAGTCCATTGGCAAGGGGCTTCATGCGGCTGTAGTACTCGGCGATGGAGGAGTCCCCTTGTGTCATGGAGTGGAAGTCGTGACTGAGGAAGATCGCCAGGGACTACTTGTTGGAACGGAAGAGGCCCTCGATGACGAGCCAAAGATCCCAGGCGGTCTGATCGTCATCGGTCATGGCGAGGCTGAGGACAGAGTTATTGATGGAGCCGAAGAACCAGGAGCGGACATAGCAATATGCTTGATCTTAGTCAAGGTCCTGAAGATGGGGCGCCACCGTGCCGTCGATGTGCGACTTGAGACCAAACTTGCCGCACATGGACTTGAAGAAGGATGCCCACTTGGTGTAGGCGGAGGACTTCATCGTCAATGTCATGGGAATGTGAGACTTGACGGAGACGGTGGCGTAGGGGTGGATGACGGGTGGTGGTGCATGAATAAGATGCAAACTGCCACCAGGAGGAGCGCCACCACCGGCGCCAGGATATGAGCTAGGGGGTGGCACAGGGGCACCACCGCCGGCTCCAGGAGGAGGCAGACCAGAAGGTAGCGGCACAAGGGCACCACCACTAGCGCTAACAGGCGTGCCAGACGGTGGCACAGAGCCACCATTAGGGGCGGTGGCATCGCCGGACACGCAAGAGTCGGCGGAGGAGAGCGTGGCCATGGCGTGCAGAGGGGCGCACGTGATAGGAGATGCAGTGGAGGGTGGGTGGTGGCGTAGCAGAAGGGGCGCGGCCCTATAGTTACACGCAGGACAGGAGGGAGGCACTAGGGAGAGGAGAGGAGGCCCGCGATCTAATCTCGTGATACCATATAGAGAAGTAGATGGGAAACACCACACACCCTAATAAGGGGGGTGGCCTCTATATATATATGGCCAATATGGCTTCGAGTACAAAGAATACATCGTGTACAATGAAAGGATAAATACATCCTAATATACACATATACTTCCTAATACTCATGAAGTGCGTCTCATGGCAAGATGGCAAGGACATACTGGAGGCAATTCACAAAGGTATTTGCGGCAACCACGCATCCTCACGAACGATCGTGGGCAAAGCTTTTAGAGCAGGGTTCTATTGGACTATAGCTCTTGCTGACACCGAGGAACTAGTTCGCCGATGCCAAGGATGCTAATTCTTCGCCAAACAACAACACATCCATGCCTACAAGCTAATCACCATACCACCCTCTTGGCCCTTCGCATGCTAGGGGCTCGACATGATTGGCCCACTTCCTACAGCGCCTGGAGGATTCAACCGAGTACTAGTTGCAATTGATAAGTTTACCAAGTGGATCGAGGTGAAGCCAGTAACCTGCCCCAAGGCAGATAGGGTACTCGACTTCATCGATGAAATAGTACATGGCTACGGTTTCCCCAATCGTATTATCACAGACCTGGGCTCCGATTTCAACAATCATGAGTTCTGGGAATACTGCGAGAACAGTAGGATCGATGTCCGGTATGTCTCTATCGCTCATCCGCGGGCCAATGGCCAGGTTGAGCGCGCTAATGGGATGGTACTAGAAGCTCTCAAGAAAAGACTACATGATATTGGAAACAAGAAAGGGCAAGTAGCTCAAAGAACTACCCAATGTCCTCTGGGGGCTCCATACCCAGCCATGCAAGCCTACAGGGCAATCGCCCTACTTTCTAGTCTGCGGATCTGAAGCTATCCTACCTGCCAAAATCATGTGGAAATCTCCAACAGTCGAGCAGCACGAGGAGGGCGCTTCAGAAGAAACAAGGCATCTAGATTTAGATAGCCTCGAAGAAGCTCGATGTGTGGCACTCGTCCAGTTTACAAGGTACCTTGAGGGAATCCGCCGCTATCATGATCGCAATATCAAAGAACGTTCATTCAATAGGCGATATGGTCCTCATACGTATCCAAGACACCAAGGGCCTGCACAAGCTAAACTCGCCATGGAAGGGATCGTTTATCGCCTCCATGGTCACTGGACCTGGGTCGTATAGGCTCCAACATCTCTCTAGTGAAGACGTCAACAACTTGTGGAACATCGAGCAACTCTGTCAATTTTATCCCTAGTTTACATATTCATGTACGCCAGCCATCGGCCTTAGTTGTAGAATTATAATTCAATAAAGCAACTATATTTTTTGTTGTAATACGACTACTTATAGCTGCCTAAATTATTCAGCTCCCAGGGAAAAATCGCCCAAATGCGGCTTGTAATGACAAGTTTGCAAAATTTTAAAGAGTTATTCAACACACTGGACAACATCGTCCAAATCACTGGCTTGCAAAGCAAGTCTGTTGTAAACTTCATGAGTTAGTCAACTCATTGGACAAAATCTGTCCCTTAGCGGCTTGCAAAAAAGAAGCCATCAGTACTTCGGGGGTTAACTAAACTACCTGAGATACTATCTACTAGCCGGTGAACTTTGCTGGCACATCCTTGAGTATGTTGGACAAAGGGTGGGGCTCTACACCCTCAACTGGGGGCTCCACCATGTACGCTATTGGCTGGGTTGCTTCGGATATTTTCTTCACAGCAAGTCTTACAGTTTCCAGCTCGACCTCACCCTCCTGAAGGGTCTTCATGGAATTAACCAAGTCGACTTCATTATCTTTGTGCATATCCTCTTTCTTCAGGTGATGATCAAGGTTTTCATATAATGCTGCCAGCTTATCATGTTGATCCGTCACTCGGTAATAAGAGTTCTTCCGGTCAGTAACTTGTCCCTGGAGATCATCTTTTAACTTCTCAAGTGCTACGTAAATAATCCACAAGAGGATTAGTATTACAGCAAAATCAGTACTTGAAATCCAAGCAAGAAGAGCAATTACCTTTCATTTGTTGGTTCAAAGACTTGTTACGCCCTTGAGACGATCTTTTTCCTCCTCCAGCTGCTGGATACGGTTCCGATATTCAGCAGCTTGTCCTTCATACTTCATCAGTAGTTTGGAGGAGTACTCCCTCTCTTTTGCAAGCTCCTTGGTAAGAGCCTCAACATGGAGTACTGAGTCCCCATAGCCTTGAAGCATTTGCGACTTCCGGCAGGAGCGTTTAATGACATCCTGTGCCACAGAATAGGTACTCGTATCAGGGCATAGGTACTAATTACCAATTACAAGTTATGGAAGAAGCAAGATAAAGCTTACCTATACATAAGCATCGATACGACGGTGCATCTCCATCATTCCGGCTACCATATCCGCGTCCAGCAGCGGCTCATCGATCAACTAGATGTCTTCAAGACTAATTTCCCCATCTGCCAGTGGATCCGCATGAGCTTCGTAGTCCACTGATCTAAGTGGAACCACAACACGACTTGTCAACGGGCTCGGCTTGGAAGATGGGACAGCTGCCACAACTTCTAGCACTTCCGCTGCTTCGATTTCTACCTCTAGCTCGGGGGCTACGAGAGTAGCTATGGTGCCAGAGGTAGTCGCTACTGTGGCTTCGGGCATAGGTTGCTTGGGGGCTAGTACTACACCATCAAACAACGATGATATAACATCCTGCATCAACGCTACTACGAGAGATACATCACCTAGATTGTTTATCAACGTAGGGTGTTCTTCTAGCTGCGGACTTGCTTGAGCCGGGGAGACATCCTGGACCGAGTGGCTACTGCCATCGATCATGGGCTTCAGGCTCGACCATCCAAGTTCCACATTAGAAGACTTCCTACATCAGACAAGTTTTTAGAGATATAAAACCAGTCGATCACAAGCTGCAATTAGTACTCAAAGGAGTTGCAAGACTTACTTTGAAGATCTCCTCAATTTCAGAGAAGGTTCCCCTGTTAGGTGGAGGGGCTTGATGGTTAGAGATGACTTCTTTGGTGCAGCTTGCAGGGTCACAGCACGATCATCGCTAGCCTTTGTCACCGCCTCTGTTCTTTGAGTAGTTCTCACACCGGTAGGGTCAACCTCAGTGATAGGAGGTTCTGGATCATCTTCAATTTCGATCACCTCATCGATGGCTAGCAACTTGTGTTGCACGACCTCAGCAGTCGCCTTCTCCACTTCGGTTACCTCCTCAAGTACCTGCACACCACCAATGCCATCTTTTGTAGACATGGTGGTATAGGATTTACCTACTGGGAGTACTCGATCCCATGATCTTGTCGTTTCTCATAAGTTATTACCACGGGGGGTACATCTTAGGCAATAATAGGTTTCTTTGTGGCCCGCTTCACAGCGACAGACCACTTCTTCCTCGGTGGTGAAGGGAGTGCAGCTTCAAGATCATCTTCAGATGCACGCTTCAAAGATCCAGAAGATGACCCAGCCTTATCAGATGGTTGAGCCTTGACTTCGAAGTCCTCCGTAGCATCAGAACAAGAGCTGTTGGAGGCCTCGACTACTTGCTCCTCCTCATCATCACTTTCCGCAATCTCCATCATATGGACACGAGGAGCAGCTTCGCAAATGTATTCTGATCCAGGAGGAGGAGGAGCATAGCAGTACAAATGTACATCTTTCTGCACAGACAGACAAGTTAGTACACCCAAACATTAACAAAATGAGTACTGGGGGGCTGCGGCCACGGGTACTTACAGCCTTTGGCAGGTTGGTAGCGCAGAGCTCTCGCACAATAGTGGGGATTTCACCTGGATTCTTGAACATCTGCCTCAGCTTTGCCATTACCTCGTCTGTGCTGAGTCCTTTGGGAGATAGCCTTGATGGGTCAATGACACCTAAGTACTCATAACCCCAGTGGCATCACTGTTGTAGGGGTTGAATCCGCCACTTCATGAAGTTGAATGGTACCCCGACTCCAGTCAATCCGTCTTGCTTCGGTCAATCCTTCTTGCTTCAGCTTGGATATCCTGTCCAGGAGCTCGGGTAGTTGTAGGCAGCCTCCATGGGTTGGCTTATCCAACCATCTGTTGTTCCAGGTAGGGCGATGCCCTGTGAGCTTGGGGTCATGGTTGCTGATGTAGCACCATTTCTCCTTCCATCCGGCATGTGAATCTATTAGCTCATAATCCAGACAGAGGCTCTTGAGCTTCTCCTGCATTTGAATTCCGGCCCCTCTGACTAGTTGGGTGCAGTCCATCTTCAGTTGCGGTTTCACTTGGAAAAAATTCTGAAAAAGTTGGAAATGGGGCCGGATCCCTAAGAAAGCTTCGCACAAATGCAAAAAATGGTCGTATGCAGAATGCCATTAGGATTCAAATGTACTAACTCCAACTTGTAATAATCCAACAAAACCCGGAAGAAATCTAACGCCGGCAAAGCAAGACCACGCTCAATGAAATGCGCGAAGATTACCGTTTCTTCCGGGTACTCCTCCAGTGGCCACGGGTTGCCGAAGGCAGGTCTCCAGTTGATAAAATCATGATCTTAGAGTAGATTAGCGGCCACCAACGCCTTGATCTGCTCCTCCTTCAAAGACGATCACTTCCAAGCACAAGCTGGAGTTGGAGGAGCAGTCTGGTCCGTCTTCCCATACTTGGACGTCGGCAGTTGCGACTCTTTCTTTTTGTCAACCTTCTTCTTCCCACCCTCAATCACCTTGGATTCAACAGCTTTCCTCCCCATTCTTGATGTCATGAGTGTCTTTTATCGCATGCGCTCGGGGGCTGAGTGGTGGGGGACGGCGGCGCTAGTGCTCAGAGATTGGGCAGCGGCGGCGCTAGGGCTACAGTGTGGAAGTTGAAAGAGCAAATGGCAAAGCTAAAACGGAAGGGATAATTTCCTCCGTTATTTATAACCGCGGCGCAGTAACAATAGAGGAAATAAGGGAATATTCAGGATTAACGGACCCGAAGATTTCACACCTTATTGGCAATTACCTTTATTTTTGGAAGAGATAAGGTTTCCGTTCAAAGATGGTCACGTTGATCAAATGTTGACCCTTATACCTGTTAGGATACGAGGTAGGCTACGCTAGCACAAAACAAAATTTTTTTACCGTGTAAACCAAGAAAACTGTCGTATATGGATCACGGGATTACCACTCGACGCACAGGTGCGGAAGTTGTAGAATCACGTCGGGGCAGCGAAGTCGATCAGTGTAGTCAAACACGTTGACGTCGAGCAGCTCCTCAGCAGCTCGTCCACGTACAGCGAGGTCCTCCTCGTGCCGCGGCTTGTCGTCGGCTCATAGTGGCTCGTCAGTGGCTCGTCGTGGCTCGTCGGCGGCCCGTCCAAGTGTTGCAGGTGCAACATCTCCAAGGTATCCACATGTGCAGGGAGGAAGCATCGCAAGCCGGACTGCTAGGTCCGCGAGTTGCAACGAGGCGAGGGCATGGGAGGTGCGGTAGCTGTGGTTCGGCCAAAAAGGATGAACCCTAGGGCGCCCGCACCCCTCTATATATAGGGGTCCCTGACGGGCCTCTAGGTCCGAGGCCCATTAGTACTCCCAAACCTAGTCCAATTCAGATCATATCCGAATTGGGCTTCCAGCCCTTTAAGTGTGTGACTCTATAGGTTCATATGCGTATAGACATGACCCGAGTACTCTTACTCGGCCAATAGTTAGTAGCGGCCTCTAGCAAGACGTGCTAACTCCTATACGCACACAAAGATCATATCAGATGAACCATCTCAACATCACGTACATGTTATTCCCTTTGCCTCATGATATTTGGTCTAGCTCCAAGCCGACCACTCTTTCTCGATGCTGTGATTCGAAATCCCTTTCTAGGTTAACTCTTAACCTCACGTAGCATGGCCATGCATTTCCGGATTCGATCACTCGAGGAGCCCAGAGATATCTCTCTCAAATAGAGAGGGGAAAATTCCATCATGACTGATCATGCCTCACAGCATGCTTCTTGACAAACCCGAAAGGTACCTTTATGACTACCCAGTTACGATATAGCGTTTGATAGCCCCTAAGTAAGTCGATCCACATCTTGAGTACATGCAACAGTCTCAAGTCTAAGGACAAAGTGTACACATTGTGTAAAGAGAGAACTACGTAACTCGCGTTGGGTCAGTCCTAGCACATGTCTCCACATGCGCCTACATTATTAGTTTGACATCTCCATATCCATGACTTGTGAAACATAGTCATCAACTGATACATGTACTAGTCTAATATTCATGTGTGTCCTCACATGAACTCCGACTAGGGACAACTTTTAGAATAACCATACAAGTAAAGAGTTTCACATACAATTCACATAATTGCAAATCAATTCAAGTAGCCTTTAATGGATATTCAAAGAACACAATATAAAACATAGATACAAAGGAACATCATCATCTCTATGATTGCCTCTAGGGCATACCTCCAACAATACCTACCAAACTAGTCGGTAAAAGGCTCAGGGGCTGTGTGCCACGTGTTCATTGGCAAGAAAGTTTTTTCTCTGGGTTTAATGGAGAAAGTAATGCAAATTACCCTCAGTCTGATTCTTCGATTCAACTTAAGGCTCGGGGGCTACTCCATATAGAGTGCGACTTTCATCGCACTTCCATGTAAAATTCAAAGTTGAAGGATTCAAGACTAAGTTAAATGAGGCTTGACCACATTCTAGCCGCATGGCAGTGCTCGCATGCTTTTGAAGACTCAACCCGAAGAAGTGCTCGAAGAACACCAAAACTAGTCGGTGAAGCCTACAAAAGTACTCGAAACTGCTCCATTTGACTAAAAAGTATTCTGGGACTTGTCGTACATACATCCATGGACCCACCGAAAGTTTTGACAATTTTAAATACAGGGTTGGACACCGAGACGTATCTGACATGGAGACTATGGTGCAGAACGACGTGGTCTACGTGGCAAGACAAGAACTAGTTGAGGATTAGGAAAAGTACTCGTAGCAATCAAAGTAGAATTTGTCTAGTTGAATCCAACTAGTATTCTTGTAAACAACCGACCTGTAACCCTGCCCCCAGCAATATAAGGCGAGGTAGGGACCCCCACCAAAGCAATTCAATCCAACCAACACACAAGACGTAGGGTATTACACAATCTAGCGGTCCGAACCTGTCTAAATCATGTGTCTGCGTTTACCTTCGAGTTCCTAATCTCGACGAGTCCCACTAACCAAAACACTACCTCGGGCACCCCCCTCGATAGGTTGCCCGGTATAAACACCGACACCCTCAAATGGACTATTCCTCCTACCCCTTCAACCCTCGTTGTCCGAAGACGTGAGCAGGAACTGAGAAATAGGAAAATAACCGAACGCGTGCTTATATTATGCGTTCTATACTAGTCTTCTTTTTTACTAGTATTTATTTTGCAGCAGATTGTGGATGATATTAGTAATGTAATTTCTATTTAGTAAACTCAAAAGACCTTAGAATTATTGACATCTCCTCGTATTCACAACAAAAATGAGCTATTATCAGCCTTAGGGGTATTCAGATCATTTTACCAGTTAGGACAAACAATTGACTGAAAATAATCAGGATTGCCACAAGCACACTTATTAGATAAGCCTGCATAAGCAAGGTCCAGAAAACAAACAGGGCCTATGAATCCTTCTGGCTCATTCTTAGTAGAGAAGTGCTTTACCGCCAGTAACTTATCTCATAAGGAGGCTACAGTGGCAGAGCTGCTGACTGTGCAATCCGAACTATCTAAAACAGTACGCCGGTTCTACTTGCTAAAGAAGGTGCATGTTGATAGGTAAGTCAAATACCCAATGTCCTCTAATTCATTTTATCAAATAGTCTATGCTACTAGTACAATACATATAAAAAAATCGCCTGGTCCTTTGATCATGCTAACCAATGTTTTGTCTTTTTTACCATAGTTATGCTAGGTAAACTGAGCAGTGGAGGGCTAGTCAAACTTAAAAAGAAACAACTTAGCCAATTTGAGACGGAATTTGGTTCTAACTGTAAATCTCTTGAAAAGTTCTCCTCTCAACTTCTGACAAAACTACCGAGGATGCCAGCAACAACAAACAAGATTTATCTCAGAAAAGAAACAGTAAGAGGCCGAAATCTGCCAAGACAACTTCTGAGAAAAGAAAATTGCAAGCGAAGGCACCGGCATGGTTTCCTCTCAGACAGGGGCTATGCTACGGTACTCTATCTTACCATCTCTACCTCTTAAGAGGTAAGAGCTAAAATAAATATTGGCCATTGATTTTATGAAAAAAATAATTAAAAGGTAAAACAACGGTTACATCAGCTGCTCATGGTTACGTTGTGTGTACAGATGTACTTGTGTGCCCACCACGAGTTCACACCATATGTTCATCTGGTTAAGTTTAATCACTATCTCAAATGGACAGTCAAATCATGTAACTGGCCGTGACCTCTTTTGCAAGGGTTAAAAGTTGTCACGTTACCTCATATTGATTAGGGAAAAAACATGTAACGTTGCAGCACGTCATCAGAAAAAACAAGTCACTTTATCTCGTGGGAAGAGGTCAGTAGTTAGATTACATCTAATTGGAAGATATTTTTGCCTATTTTTCCTATTTTCTGAAAATAAAAATTATATAAATTTATATTTCTACTATTACCTCCTAGGAAGTAATATGTGATAATAATCACCTAGATCTATCTAAATGGACAGTCCATAATCACTTCGGAGTACCGTAGCAAAGCCACTCAGACAAACAAAGCCTCAACAAACAAAAACATCACAGACCCATTTCTGGTAAACCTGACGGCAAGACCGCAAGAGGTTTGTTCAAGATAGCAGTGCTAGGAGCCTAGGATGCCGTTTGTCAAGAACAATGGCAAACCAAAACAGTCGTGATCCATTGCGGAGCTTATTGAGAAGCTTATTACTGCGGCCGAAGTCGTAAATTGCTGAAGCCCGAAATGTCAGGCAAGAGCTAATCCTTCCTAGGTTGTGTAAGCAGGTGTACGAAACTAGAAATGAGGACTCTATGATCTTTTGCCCCTGTTGTCTCAAATTTCAGCAGATGCTGCAATTTTGTTTGCCATTTATTTCCCCCACATACTGCAAGCCATGACGCATGAGGTTTAAGATACCTGGACGAACCTTGTAACATGTGAGATGGGTTTGTCTTAAGGTGCGTTTGGTAGAGTTCCAGAGCTCGCTGATTTTTTACTGATTTCAGCAGGAATTCTGCTAAATAGTTTTTCAGAGAAAAGTGATTCTCTGTTGATTCTGTGAAGTGATTCTCTGAAATGAACTAAGAGGCTGGGAGCTGAAAAAAGTAGCTTCTGAAGTGATTCTCTATCCTGATTTTAAAAGTTTATGCTAAAGAATCAAAGAGAATCACTTTCAGCCATAGAATCACTTCTTCCAGAAAATCGGCTCTCATAGAGAATCAAAATCAGATGGAGCTCTACCAAACATACTAACCTTAGTAGAAATAAGTTTCAGATACGTGTCTGGAGAACTATTTCTTTTGTGACAGGAAGGTTTGTTTGATACACTGGTGCACTGCACAAAGTACAAAACATGTACATATGTGCCAGTCTAGGTCAAGATTTTTCCTGTCTTTTATTGGCTTTCTTTTTCTCTCGCGATACGGTTGCATTGCTGAGTTCTGATAGCACCCCTTCTGCGTTTAAGTAGAAATATAATTACTTTCCTTTTTAAATAATTTGGTTGTCTTAAATATCGTGTATTTTAAAACAAAGGATGTCTATGTTAGTGCAAAATTCCAAGAGACAGCCTGGGAGGAGGCTGCAGCAAGCCATCCTCATCGATTCACCCAATGAGTTAGGCCGTGAAATCTGCAGAATCCGACTTGCCTGCTTCTGCTTGTCCCAACTCAGATTCACTGCACCCTGACAAAATGTTCAGCTGTCTCAAAAGATTCAGTCTACATGGGCAATTGGGCATGACCTTGGCTTTGGCCTTCATGCCGTCCTGCTCGAATTGTCCAAAATATGTTCTGTTTGCTAGTTCTTACATTGTCAATGGACTATGGGATTTAATAGTTTGTAGGGTTTTTTTTATAAAGTAGTAGTTTGTAGGTTAAGCTTCAGGTTAGGCCAGACACGGGCAATGAACACTAACTCTGTTCAGATTTACAAAATTTTATTCAAATGCAAGGGCAACTTTGTCCATGTGATAAGGTCCTGTTTGGATACTGAGGTTAAACTTTAGTCCCAGTCACATCGGATGTTTGATACTAATTAAGAGCATTAAATATAAGCTAATTACAAAACTAATTGCATAGATGGAGGCTAATTCGCGAGACAAATCTATTAAACCTAATTAGTCCATGATTTGACAATGTGGTGCTACAGTAACCATTTGTTAATGATGGATTAATTAGACTTAATAGATTCATCTCGTGAATTAGCTCAGAACTTCTGCAATTAGTTTTATAATTAGCTAATGTTTAATTCTTCTAATTAGCATCCGAAAATTGGATATAACAAGGGCTAAACTTTAGCATGAGGATCCAAACACGAAGTTTGTAGCATCTTAATGGCAGGCCTTCATATTTACTGGGACCAGGCCTTTTCCAGTTCAGCCTGCCCTGCAGCTGCAGTCAGCCGGACAGTAGCCCATCTGCCAGCAGCCACTGACTACCTGAGCCATTTGCTGCCAATGCGCTGCGGCAGCTACTAAGAGCATGGTTAACACTTCTCCATCCAAAATGTAGATCGTTTTAATTTTTCAGAATATATAGATTTTGCTATATATCTAGATAAAACTCTATATTACTCTATATTTAAGTTCATAGTAAAATTACTATCATACATTTTGGAATGGAGGAAGTAGTTGAGACAAGCACTTGGCCATTAGACGATCCACGTCATCTTTAGAGACTAAATGGTACAACATTTTAGCTCTTCATTTGCTCAAACACAGAATATTTATTATCATTTTCTTCGTCACTTGCATGCTGTGAGCCGTAGCAGGTGGGATGAGAGCCTTGGAGCGCGTGTTCAGCTGGTCGACGGCAGCAGCGACAAGCTCGCACTTCTCTCACCTCCACCTCACCTACCAGGCTGACATGGCGGTCGATTCGCCTCTTATTGTACCTGCTCTAAATACTTGGTGATCCATTGCCAATGCCTTGGCCTGTCCTTCGCTCCAAGTAGCCTTGGTGATTTTTCATTTCTGCGGGTGAAGATGAAGAAGAAGAGTGGTTGCGGGAGGGCTACTAATGATCCCCGCCACGACCAATCCAAGGTGACCATTCAGTGAACTCTTTCAGATTTCAGAAGTTGTGTAGATTTACATGGCATTTTTTTTCCCGTGCACTTGTTCACCATCTTCGTCAAACCTGAACCAAAGCCATCTTTTGTTTCTACAAATTTTCATGCTCCATCTCACTTCTGAACTTTGATGCATTCTCGTGCCTCCTCAGATCACAGGAGAAGCGAATCATCAAAGGAAGCAAGGACAGAGCAACGGCTCATCAGGGCGCCATGCCCCTACAAAGAAGAAGACATGGAAGAAGTACCTCACGTTCCTGTCAATGTTCAACAACAAGATGAAGCACAAGAAGTCAGAAACCAAGGCAGCGACTGGCTTCAAGCAGAGGAGGAACCAGAAGCGCTCGTTCAGCCCAGTGCTCCAAGAATGTAGCAATCTCGTCCGCGTTATCCGGCGGACGGCGGCAGATTGCTTCGCCGCGGCGGCAGCGGTGTCTTCCGGCGCTGCTGATGAAGACGACGAGCTGCCTTGCTACATGCAGCTTGACCAGGTGAACTACGGCGTGAAGAGGGAGGCCTTCGGCCCGATCTACCTCGTCACATGACATTGGCGGTTTCAGTGCTGAGTGCTTCCTCGTTCAGATGCTATGGCAATCGTCTTGGCTGCCAACCAAAACGAAAGCATGTCGAGCAATCGATTGTTCTTCTGATTGAACCCAAAGTCATTCCTTTGCCAATTCTTGCTCGAGCTTGTTTTTCTCTTGCTCGAGCTACTGGTGTATATGTTGTTTTGCTCTTCCATCCTGCTGGGAAACTAGGCTGGCCTTGCTCGTTTTGGCTACTTTCATGTGACAAATACTCTGCAATTCACATGCCCACCATCTGTGCTGTACAGTACTGCTGTGCCCTTGCCATTCATTGCTCTGCTTCCTGAACTGAGCAGGGCAAAGAAACCAGATAAACGACCCATACTGTAGACGCCCGATATGTAAGAGAACTAGAGTGGTGTAATCAAGTTACTGATGCAAGAATCGACGAATGATCTCCCTTCTGCACGCATGTGTGTATTCCTCCAGCTCAGCAAACTGAAGAAAAATGTTATGAGCAACTAATGTCCATGGATTTTTTTTTTTTTGGCACCAACAGGGACATGAACGCTGTGGCAAGCGTTCAATTGATCACCTTACACATTTAGCACTACATGCAGTTACAACGGGATACGATTTTTCATGTAACTATTAGCCATCCTAACTGAAACAAATGTACGGGTGCATGTGAGAAATTATAAATTTATAAACGCAAGCCCATACACTATTGCATTACTAAGAAATATTTAGCAGAATCTTCATTTAAATATAGTGAGGAAGGTACACAAGAACTGCCGTGCCCACGTTAGAGCATAAACACGCCACTATTTTATTTAGGCAAAATAGGTTCCTCAGTTTTGCATCGAGGGCCAAGTTCGCCCCCTCACCTCAACTTTCAGATCGGCTAATTCAATCTCTAACTTTTATTTTAGACAAAACATGTTCATGCACTGATGTGGTGCTCTTTATTGGCACTAAACTAATGTGAAAAGTCCTTTATGCCATTGGCTTATGTAGGTCAAACATTTATGTGATTTCCTTGATATACACGAAAAAATATGTAGTAAAGTAGTCTATGTATTTTTGACATACCTTTCATGCAATCTAAATCTTTAACTTTAACGCTAACACCAAGAAGAATTGTGAAGTGCTATTAGAAGGAATGAATTTGCTAAAAGATGAAGCAGACTACTATTTACCCGGAATTGTTCTATTAATAACACAACAACAAGAGCGAAAATGCATGAGTACTAGTCCCTCTTGACAGTTTATTTCACACCAAAAAAATTGAAGGTTATAGGTCCCATACATTTTTGTATGTATTACGTTTGTTTCTTATGCAATTTTTTAATGTATTTTATTTTGTTGGGACAAATCGTTGACCAATTGTTGCTATATTAGTGTATAACTTTAGGATAGAATACCACACTCGTATTAAAAAAGTACGTATTTATGCACAATGGAATACGCTATATATTTTAAGAAGGAGGGAGTATATCACTTTGATACGTAAGATTAACAGAACCTGCTTCGAAATATAGTGATGAAACTATGCGCTTGTGCGCACATTACATCATAAACATATAAGCTGTTTTATTACTGCAATCGTTTCTTCCGGACATCGTCAGAAAGAGTTAATAACACAAACAAAAATAAACAGTCGTACATGCATGACCACCCTTGACCATTTATTTCTCACAACAGAGGTTACAGGCCCCATACATTTCTCATGTATTCTTACACCTTGTATTCTTATGCATCAATTTCATATGCACACGGTAGCAGCCTGGGAACCTTGTGAAGACATCAGCATCACGAGCCCGCTGCACACAGAGTGAAGGCCTCCTCCGTGCTCAGCTCCTCCGGCGCCTGCCCCGCCGGCAGCTCCCAGTCGAACGCGTGAACCAGGGTGGCGCAGGCGAGCGTCACCATGCACACGCCCCAGCCGAGGCCGGCGCACACCCTCCGGCCGGCGCCGAACGGGATGAACCCGTAGTCGCTGCCTCCTCCGACGCCTACGCCGGCGTGCGACCCGCCGGGGAGGAACATTGACGGCGAGAACGCTAGCGGGTCGGGCCACAGGGCCGGGTCGCGGGCGATGCCCCACACGTTCACGAGCAGCTCCAAAGCCCCTGGGGACGCGGTACCCGGCGACCTCGCAGTCCACGGCGGCGACGCGGGGCAGCGAAGAGCGGCGTCACCGGGTGGAGGCGGAGCGTCTCCCTGACGACGCGCTGAGGAAGGTGAGGCGCGGGAGGTCGGACTCGGAGACCAGCCTGCCGCGGCCGACGACGGCGTCCAGCTCGTCTTGGGCCTGCTTGAGGATGCCCGGGTGGCGGATCAGCTCGGATAATGACTACTCCACTGTGATGGACGTTGTGTCGGTCCCCGCCACCAACAGAGATTCTGGCGCAGTCGTCAAGAAGGCATGGATAAACGACAAGAGTGAGCAGTTTGGTATAGTCACGCTTCAAAAATAAGTATTACTTTCAAGTATAATAATAAATGGCGGCCCGCGTTAGCACAGATAGCTAGATTTTTATGCCACTTTTTTATGTTTTATTTTAAAATAAATATATATAAATATTGGTGTTTCATCGTATCATTGTAGCAGACTAAGGTATCATCTATGTTTTTTAATTGCCATATTCTTAATGCCTGTAGAAACCTTCTTGGTATTTACTGAAGCAATATAAGTATTTGTAATTTTCGCTGGAATTTATTTTTTTAGTATTTTATTGTGCAGGTAGTAACACTATGGGAAACCTCAAATTTGCCGAGTGTTTTTTCTTTGTCGAGTATTTTTTTTTTTGGAACACTCGGCAAACAAGCACTTTGCTGAGTACCGAGCTAAAAACACTCGGCAAAGAAAAAACACTCGGCAAACAAGGGGCTTTGCCGAGTGTCAAAAAAAGCACTCGGCAAACAAGGGGCTTTACCAAGTATTTTTTTGCCACTCGGCAAAATAATTAGTTTTTTTTTCTCTTCTCACCTTAAAATTTTTTCTGCTCCCCACATACAACATGTGGTACTTCATATTAAAATTTGGTATATTTTTGGATTTGTTTGTTATATTTAATTAATTAATTGCATTTGAAGGGAATTTTTGGTATAAGTCAAATTTGATCTGCAAGTGATTCAAATTATAGAATAAAATGAGTAGAAAAATGATATTTATGTTATTTAGCCCAGTTTGAG
This sequence comes from Setaria italica, assembly GCF_000263155.2. NCBI lineage: Eukaryota > Viridiplantae > Streptophyta > Magnoliopsida > Poales > Poaceae > Setaria > Setaria italica. The sequence continues at coordinate 20,010,429 of NC_028458.1, read as the reverse complement.
GCCTTACCCATGAAATGAAAAGAAATTTCAAACATCTTGTTCAGGAAACACAACCACGAACATGTGACCGAATGATTTTTAAATTGTTAAAAAGCAAACGAAGTCGGAAAGTTATGAGATTTGTCATGATGTGATGGTATCATACATGGAGGTTGTGGTAAAAAATTGAGAAATTTTCGCATATTTCATCACACACGATGTTTACAAACCGAAGTATCTCAGAAGAAGAATCGTAATGTTGAGAAGGATTCGATAAGATTTGGAGTTAAAGTGATGGTCAAATTTTAATTTGACTACAAAACTTTTTGTATAGGTTATAGAGAACATATATTGTTTCATGTGAAATTTTGGTAATTTTTTGGAACCGTTTGATAATTTTAATGTATTAAGTGCAATTATAGAATTTCAATTGATATAAATTGAATTTGAGCTATAACTGCATAAAATAATGAAATAATATGAGTAGAATAATCAAATACATATTTTTGAGTGAATTTGATAAGGTATTGTTGAGTTTATCAAAACAAATGTAGAAGAAAACGTTGTAGAAAAGAAGGGAAAAAGGAAAAAATAAAAAAAATCTTTGCCGAGTGCTCCCTATCTAGCACTCGAAAAAACAATGCTTTGCCGAGTGCCAGATCAGCGCACTCGGCAAATTCCCAACCCCACGCAAATAAACGACCCGCCCCCAGCCCCCCGCATGCCCCTCCTTCCCCTACCTCTTGCACCCCCCCTCCTTCCCCTGCCCTCCCCCCCCCCCCCGGCCCGCTCCTCTCTCTCCCACACGCACCCCCAGCGCGCCCCCTCCCTCTCCGCCGCGCCCCCCTCCTCCTCTCCTCCCCTCCCTCCCTCTGCCGGGCCCCCTC